>NC_091023.1:4244074-4547104 GCF_041296385.1 Aphelocoma coerulescens
CATACAAACAAACTGTATGACAGACTTTAGACAGTAAGCAAATATAAATGCCTATATTGTTATCTGCTTCTATTTTACAGCTGCAAGTCATACATATTCTTTGGGCTTAAACCCACTGTATTCTACTTTAAACAGTATTAGTTGTATGGCAGATAAATAAACACAAGAAGAGACAATTTATTTACATTTTCAATGAAAGTTCATGAAGTCCCTGCTATGAGGCCATTAAAATAACACCGAACTACAAATGAGAAGATCCTGTCCTCAAGTAAGCAATGAAAAGCATAAACAGAAGAGAAAAAAAACCTCAAATGATCTTTCCACAGCACAGAAATGACACTGGGCTCAACCCGTTTCTCAGTGACACAACTCCCATGGGGTTCAATAGCACTCTGCCTGGCATTTGAGGATCTGGGAGCTGAGGGGGAACACAGCAGCAGCGTACATTTACTTTCAACCAACCAACCCAGAAAGCCTCCCAACTGAAAAATTAAACAGGGAGCTTCAGGAAAAGAGCTGGCTAAACAAAATTCCCCAAGACCTGACATCTCAAAAACACATTACTAGGAGGCGAGCACTGAAATGTCCACAAGGACCTGTGTGACTCCTGACTTAGGCTGTGATGGATTAGCCTTCCAGAAACGAGATCTGGACAACATGATGGGCAGCACTGTGCTCAGTCTGCACAGAGTGCACACAACTAAAATTGATAGCAATGAAAACTGAAAGTGCTACTCTGGCTAAGACAGTCCTCTAGACGATTATTGATGACATCTTATCATCTACAAACCCAAAGCATCTCGAGAAGACCAATGAGAAAGACAAAATTGATTTTAGTGAAGACCTGCAATCTATATAAACAAATGCTGTCAACAATACAATGTAAAATTTCCTCCCCAAAAGGGCTATCCCAGCTGGGGCACAGCTGCCTGGGGCAGTGGCAGAGTCACCATCCCTGGAGGGATTTAAAAGCCATGTGGATGTGGCACTTGGGGACACAGTTTAGGGGTGGTCTTGGCAGTGCTGGGTTAATGGCTGGACTCGATGATCTTAGCAATCTTTTCCAACCTAATGATTCTGTGATTCTACAGCAACAAAGCAGAGCAAGCTCTGCCTTTTCATGTATGATCACACAGTTCAGGGAAAAGTATGTGAAATGTCACAGCAACAACTGAAATTAAGAAGAGGTTACCACACCCAAACTCTCTCTGTTCTCTATTGCACAGGTAGGGTAAAAGGAATCAGTTTTGTGTGTGGAGTTATTACAGAATTTATGTGCTGAAAAGGTTTTTTTGAAGGAAGGATTTATTTCAATTAATAAAAGACACAAAGAGTAATAATTCATTTACTGTCTCAGAATATTAGGACAGAGGAGGGATTTGACTAATTAAGCAGTACTACTTCTACAAAGAAGAGAAATCCAGTTCTCTGACAGGCATCTTCTCTGACCTTTCTCATGAAATGAACTACCCCATACAATCACAGGTCAGTAAATGTACGACACCTCCACAGACATGACCATAATTCATCAAAACAGTATTTTTACCAAATTTTGTACCCGGTACAGGGAATTTTCTCAGTGTGCAAGAGCAGAACCTGGCCCACCTCATTTGACTGAGCTGGGACTGACTGCTCAAGTGCAAAAGTTCCAGGATACCTTGACTAAGGCCCACAGCAGACCTGCCCCACCAGGAGCTGGTGAAATCCAATAAAGAACAAGTAATGAGAGTCCCTTCATATATCTTTTGAAAGAGGACAATCCAAGTTCCTGCAAGCAATCCTCTGTGGCTCCCAAAGAAGACAAGCGTGTGTTTTCACTCTAACAATCTACCCATATCCTCTGTGTGCCCAGTAGAGTTCTAAGGCTCAGCTCTGCTTCTCCTCCTTACATGAGGAAAGCAATCCAGCATCGGTGTGAGATGAGAATCTGTATGTTTAAACTGCCCAAAGGTTATCACAGATATTTGGAAGAATGGGCCAGATTCTAACCATATGTCACACTATAGATAAGCACTTTTTTAAAGAAATGCACAGTCTTGAGATAGTAGCTGCTACTGGTCCCTGACTGGCAAGCAGTGATAGTGATAGCACCTTGCTCTACCCACTGGGTTGCCACACAAAACCATCACGTGCAGGAAGATGGAACAGTTCACTTGGTATTTAATAGTATCAGATCAGTAGGTATATAAATTAAGAAACTACCTGCAGTCAAAATGTGATTCTCTACACGTAAGGAATCCCCTGTAAATGCACTGAGATGTCAACACAAATACTGACTGCATAGAAGTAGCCAAATTACTACTAAATATGCTTCCTGACAGCATGGAAAAAAGGAAGAAATTCCAGGCCAGAGCTCATCTCCTTGGTTTAAAAGGAGTCAGTAGCTGCCAAGGACTCTGCCTGCATTGCCCTGTCAAGGATTTTTCATCACTTCTGAGAGCCATGGGTAGGATCTTGCTGCCAAGCTCAGTACCCAGAGACCAGTAAAAGCTTGGAGGAAAGGGCTGCTGGTCTTTGGGACATATTTACACAGTGACTTACAGAAAGGATTTTTGGTCCACAGGCTCTTTAGGAAACATCTACTGAAGTAAGGTCATAGGTTTACCACTAGTGTGCCTCAGTGGGTGATACAGGGCACACATTAGATGGAAATCCTCAAGACTATAGTCCTAAACTACAATGTTCATATGGAATTATTTTTCCTTAATGTTTTTACTGTAGGGAAAAAAAAAAATTGCATGAACAGTAGCATATTTCAGGCCTGAACTTAAAAAGACCTTTTTCTCTAGCTATCTAGAGGTACTCTAGGGGTATCCCTTCAAACAAAGATGAGCAGACTAATCCAACTCTGGAACTTCCTCTCATTAGCCACTGTGATTTCCTATTTTCATGAGTAATGTATTTCCCACGAAGAGGAGACTGTTTCCTCAGAGCAATGCTATTAACAGACATCCTTTTGCCTGGTTTTTGTTTGCATGTGTGCTTTTATTTATTATTTTTGCCATCCTTAACAGTAGCAAAGCTCATTTCAAAGCATTAGTGTATGTTATCTTCACAGCACAAAACTGACAGATGTTCTGTATATTAGAAATAAACTTCAACGATATTCCTGTGCTGCCTTCAATGAGTTTTGGCTTTTATTTTCCATAGCAGGGGAAAGAACACAGTTGAGGTGCAGGTTTAGAGGATTGAGGACAGTTGTTTATCTTCTGCAGTCTCTACAAGGTTTATCTGACTGCCCCTGAGCTGGGACTGCTGTGAATGCAGAGCATCAGCAAGTAACTGAAAAAGGAGCTGGACAGACACGTGTCACATGAAGGGACATCCAAAGTGACTTGACAGTGATGAACACCTGCTTGCTCTGAAAACTGAGCAAAACCAAGGCAAATGAAAAACCTGCATCTGTGTGCCTGAAGATGTGATTGATCATGAGTGGAAGGTGTCCCAGTCCATGGCAGGAGCGTGGGAACTAGATGGTCTTTAAGATCCCTTCCAATCCAAACCATTCTGTGGTTCCATGATGCTCACGGGCATAAAACATGCACAAACATTCTGTACCTTCCAACAACAGTCACCCTGCAATTTTTGTTAGCCTGCAGATCCTTTGTTCAGCAGAAGCAGTTCAAAAACTGCTCTTCTGAAACCTCACTAAAACACTCGCCTTTGAAACCAATGGAATTTTGTTCCATTTATTGGAAATGATGCAACTTCTAAAATTTTTTTAACTAACTTTGGTCAGGGGTTTGTTTGTCTTTGCCCAGGGGGAAGGGAATTGAAGTTTCTTTCCAAAAGACTCTGTTTCACCAGGCAAGGCCTGATGGTGTTAACATCGACAGATTGGGAGTAGCCAGAAGAAACAGAGGAGATAAGCGACCATTAACGAACATTAATGAACATCAACCCCAAATATCATCCCTGAAAAGAGAACTGAAGAATGAGGACTAAATGAGCATCTAAGGTTGAAGGCATCAATAGCCAACAGGAGATAGAACACTAAGAACTGTGTAATTTAAGACCAATGAACTTGAGAATTTCTTTGGGGTTTGTCTGTATAAATATGAGAAAAATCTAGTAAAGAACCATGTGTGATGGAATGATTTTCACTGCACAACCCAGGCAATGTGTGGATGGGATGATTTCTATTGCACATCCTGGCCAGAACAACATCCTGGCCAGAATAAAGCAATGCCTTAATTCTCTAACACTGAAAAGATGTTGGAGAGTTTTTGTTTTCCCCAGGATTTCCGGTGACACATCAAACTAAAGACATACAATTTTAGAAGCTACAAAACTCAGTGGGTTGTCCCAGAGAACCCAAATCCCAGTGTGCTTATTATTAAGCCACAATAGCAAAAATAGTAAAATTATGCAAATTTATGGTGAATTTTCATTTGCCTTGGAAAGACCACGAACTAGCTCCATTTGCAATGCGAGTCCTGATGAGATTATTGCCAACATGAAGCTTGACACCAACTGCTCATGCCAGTCTGTGCCCCTAATCTCTACTTGCATAAATATCCAGATAATACTATTTCTACTATTAATAATGATAATAAAAATACCTCCCCCACCTCAGGCCCAGTGAGAAATCACAATCTGAAAGCATTTCAAAGGCTGTCAACCATGAAAATCAATCAGTGCTGACAACCTCAGCCGAATCAGGGCTCATGGAGGCAGTTTCCAGCACTACTGGAGAGTTGCCAGCCTAATCCTCTTGCTGTAAATACAGTGCTGCGAGCGCCTCTGACAAGGGAAAATGAGCAGATTACATGGGGAGGTAACAAGCTTGAACTGCACCATGTCATGAATGATGGGGTGGAGGGGAGAAATCAGCCTCCCTTTGTACTCCCAAATTATTTGCTTTGTACCAATGTTTTGAGTAAACCTTCCAGCAAGAGAAGTTACCCCTACACACATTACTACAGCCTTACTCTGAAAATAAGGTGGTGGCTGTAAGAGGTAAGCTCTTTTGCCTTGTCCAACAAAAAATAAGCCATTTGCAAGTTCTCAGCTTCCCTCAACTTCACAATACCAGCCTGATCTATGCACTGAACAGCCACCAAAAAGCAGGTTTGCTTTGTGCTCCAGGAATGGAGCCCAGATAGAACAATACAGCTGGGGGCCTGCATGTTCTCCTGCCTTCTCTGACAAAGAGGCTGCTGAGCATCCTCTGGGCTCTCACCTGAGCCATCCAGGAAACAATATTTAAAGGGGGTAGATGGACACCGAAATGCACATGCAATCAAACTGATTACTTACCACACCTTTCCATATACGAGGTGCTCTTAAATGAAACTGGCACTTCTAAGCCCCATTTGCTCACCCTTGTGCTACTCACTCCTTTGAAACGGTGCTCATGAGAAACTAAACCAAAATCCAATAATGAAAAGACCACGGATGGTTCACAGATTTGTATCATTCCTGACACCCCACCCAGAAGTGCCTAAGCATTTCTGGACCCCGTGCCTTGACCAGCACTACAACCAGAGCAGTAACTACTCTCCCGTGCACTCAGGCAGGCTTTTGGTCAGCTGGCAGCTGTTCTCTGAGAATTAGCCCACCAGCCAGAAACTGCAAACATCTTACAAAGCTTCCTCCTTGCCTTAAGAGCTTCACTGAAAGGAATCTGTGCAGAGGTCTGTGTGCTGCTGACATCAGCCGTGCGCGTGTGCAGGCCCGTCCGCTCCCATGCAGAAATGAAGAAAAGATCAAAACCCTCCAACGCTCCCTGAGTTTTGGTCTTTGCTGCTGGACACCACAGCTTTATGATTTCAATGGCTGTATTCTTTCAAAAACTTCTTGCTCTTGAACAAAGCAGTGAACTCTTCAAAACACTGCTTTACATGGCAGTTCTCACCCAACAGCTGTTACAGACAATATTCATGCCTTATTATTATTCATGAACGTTCAACTGAACCATTTTTTTTTTGTTTCCACAAATGTTAGGGAAATAGCTCCTTTCTCCAGAGCTGAAAGGGTGTTTGTGTAAGAACAAGAATCCCCATTATTACCTTGATGGTCATTATTCTCAGTTGTTCATTTCCTCCCTTTAGAAATTTAAATCATGCAATCAGAACAGAGCACCACCACCACCTGACTTGTAAGACACTCACTCAATCCCAATTCCAAAGAGAAAATAATTCAAATAGGCTATTTTAAAATAACTGTTTATCTAACCTACTCTGTGAATCAATGTCATGTTTGCTGAAATCAGAAGTAAAATGGCTTGGGAAACAGTTCTGTCCACAGTGAACACTGGCATTATCAGTAGCCATAAGCTACTGATCAGCTTTATTTCTGAACAGCTCTGCATAACCAGCCAGCATGTGGGTGTGTGGGTACTGGGGGTGAAATCAAGAGGCTCATAAACTCCTTGAGAAGCTTGAGAAAATCTCGACACTTTTAGCTCTAAATATTTCCTTTTCTACTGCATCTTTAGTGAACATTAACCATCTTAAGGAGTTTAAATTAAATTTCGTATTTTGATACAAGCTGGCATTCTCCAATCTACTTAGGTGGCAAATGGATTTATGTGATGTACAAACAGCAGATAAAGCACAGGCAGCCTGTAAAGCATCAGTAGGAGAAACATATTTTTCACCTCTTCTTCAAACTTGCTTTCATGCTTGATAAACTAAAAACTTCCCTATTTGAAAATAGCATTTGAGCAACGAAGTTAATCCTTTCTCTGCCTCCACGCTTGGAAAATAATCTTATAACTCATTCTGAAGCTGAAAAGAGGTAGATTTAAATTAGATTTTAGGAAGAAATACTCCACTCTGAGGGTGGTTAGGCTCTGGCACAGGTTGCCCAGAGAAGCTGTGACTGCCCCATCCCTGGAAGTGTCCAGGGCCAGGTCGGATGGGGCTTGGAATAACTTGGGCTAGTGGAAGGTGTCCCTGCCCAAGGCAGGAGGTGGAACAAGATGGGCTTTAAGGTCCCTTCCAACCCAAACCATTCAATGAATTCTGAGAGTTTCACCTGTGTTGTTGGGCACCTCTGCTTTCTAAGCAAAAAGTGCAGATCCAGAAGAAAATCTGTCTCAAAAAAGAGGTTTCAGTGGGTGGAGAAAAGGAAGGATAACTGCTTTACACACAGATAACAAATGGTTGCTTTTCTTAGGAGCACAAAGGCACAAGAAAACTGCACACAGATCTGTGCTGGGGTCTCTCCCAGGCAACACATTCCCAGCCAATATGGAAATATATGACTAGTGACACCAGGTTCAAAGGTACCAGTGTATCAAGACAGGAAATACAGAGTATTTCAAAGAGTTGAAGAAAGACCTTACTACACCTGTGAGGAATAAAAAGGCAGATGAAACCTATGCAGAAAAATATTAAATCAGGCACCTAGAATGTAATCCTTACTGCACATATGCAGTGATGGGCTATAAATTGGTCATTTCAGAATCCAGCTTTGGAAGTTAATGAGACTGCTGAATAAAAATGCCAGCTTAGTTTTCCCTAACTGTCTGAAAGCAAGGAGAGTGACAAGAATTAAGACCAGGAAAGCAAATATGAGACAGTAAGTACGATGGATGTATAGACAGAACAAGATCGTTTTCCTACCATCTGAAAAGGGATGCACCTGAACTAGAAAAAACTTGCAGCCTGAAATAGAGATGACTGAGTAGGCACCTGGACAAGGGCTATGGAATGCTGTGACACACAGCAGATTGCTGGAGATCAGGTGTCCACAGTCCCTTCTGGGACAGGAAATGAAACTTGCAGGTGGCCAATTCACAAGTGGCCGAGGAAGTGGCTCTTCACAGAGTATTTAGCTAAGACTGTGAAACTCATCTTCACAGAATGCTGCAAATGCTAAGAGGAACACAGGTTCAGAAAGAAACTGGAAAAATGAATGGGAGTAATGGCTGAAGATGTCACCTCTGACTCAGGAAGTCCTTGAGGATGGAACACCACTATGATAATTACACTCTGCCCTTATCCTGGTGCTATTTTGCAGCATTTCAGTCTAGTTGCTGTTGGATATGGGGGTTAGGTGGACTCTTGTGGTCTGACATGATACATCATTCTTCAAAATAATAAAAAAACACCCCAACAAACCAAACACAACTTAGTCAAAACAGATTTAAAACGGGTTTTAGTACATTATCTGTGTACCACTGAAGAACGCATTCAGTAGAGCTGATGTAGGAAAAGGCCTCTGTCAAACAAAAGTTTGACAGGTCCTTCCAACATGCTTCAATATCTGTTCTGTTGCATTTGTGTACAGAAAGGACCTTACTTTCAGAATGCTCTTACATTATGAAAAGTAAATCACAACATAAACCTAGAGAAAAAAATATATCTATATTCCCCCATTCTCTAAATTAAGTCCACTATAATAGCATTGCCAGAGTAAGCTGTCTGAAGCATTTAGCAGCTTTGGTTGGCTGGATGAAAATCAGGAATTTTAATACATGTAGGAGACATCAAGCCCAGTTTTTCTGTTCTCAACTCTGTGACCTGATGATAATTTTCCATAAGCTTTTATCCACCTGTGCCTTGCACTATCCCTTCACTAGTCATACCATAAGAATACAAGCTTATTCAGGCTGGAAAATCCCAGCCACACAACATACTTCTGTTCTTATGATGATAACCTGAACAATACTCCCAGCCACAATCCAACATGAAGCTTGTAATGAAAGGATTTCCCATAGTCTGCAAGTGCAAACAGCAATGGTAAAAAGGGAATTCAGAATGAAAAGGCCAACCCCTGGGACACTGACGGTAGAAACGACATAGGAAATAAAGTACTGGAAATCAGGAAAAATACCTCTGGATTCAGAGAAAATACATAATTAAAAAAAATTGGGAGAACCCAATACAATCAAGGGCAAGAATATATTGTGTGTGCATTGAGTAGCTCTGAATTCCCCACAGGATTTGAGCTGCCATTCATACCCTGAAGAGATTTCCAAGGACCAGTTAAACCCCACCAGAGGGAGTGGAACACAAAGAGGGACAAAAGGAAACTAATACCCTGAAACTCTTCCCATTTCCAACTGCAGGCTGCCACACACCTGCACAGGTGGGAGTGGTGTGGCTGTGGGGCAGGCAGGGGGGACAGGGCAGGCAGAGGGGACAGGGCAGGGCTCCAGCAGGGCCTGGCTGGCTGGATACAGGGCTCAGGCTGCCAGCTGCAGAGCGGGAGCCATCAGCTGGAGCATGCTGCTCCCCATTAATCATCTGGTGCAAACCCAGCCTTCAGCAGAGGGCCTGACAAGAGAGCCAGGATCTAATAAAACCCTGACAGACTGAAAGTGAGGCAGCCTCCTGCCTGTCTCGCTCCTTCTCTTTGAAATGGGGGGTAGAGGTTGGGGGAGAACAAAGAGACACTGATGATTGATAACAACTTAATATCTTTCTGCAGCTTTATCAGGCTTTTTAACTAATGACTTAAGCAACTTCACCTCTACAAAATCAATCATCATGTCATAAAAGTCTGAAACACTACAAAATGAAGTGCCTGCCCCAGGGATATAGAGCATGTGTCATGTTTAAAGTGAACCTAATTCTTCTGGGGGTCCCTGGATGTTACTTTTTACTTTCATGTCCCTTGGAGATATTCTGAGATGGGGAGAGACTCAGTAGGAGAACCCAAAATTAGTGTCTTCTCTTAAAGAAATTATTCAAGTAATCCTATCAGAGCTGTTTGCTTATCAGAGGAGTGAACTCAGTGATCTGAATAACGTAACCACCAATACATCAGGAGGAACAATGCTGCAGCAGCCGAACAGGATAGACAATACAACCTGGTTCTTCCCAAAGATGATCAATCTTCAACAGAAAGGCACACAAGCCCCACATGCTACAGCCTGCATCCTCACTGTAAACACTTCAAGCTGACTCTTCTTTTTAATTTTAACAATGTCTGGAAACCATCTGTTTTGAGCCACCATCCTCAAATACAGACAAGGGCAAGCAGGTGAAGATAAGCATGTGCAGTGTTTGCCAGGTACAGTGTAGCTGTTTAGGCAGACAAGCAGAATCAAGACTGGGCCTCTCCCACAGATGCCTGTAGGAGCAGAGCACTCCTTGAACTTCACTGGGCAGCTGGCACCTTCCCCATGAGCCTGCATTGAATCAAGTTGGTTTTGACATCAATATATTGGTGTCAATATATTTGACATCAATAACTCTGGGTTGCACTGAAAACATGATTTCAGTCACTCAAATATACAGAATTGAAAGATACTGAAGCTATCTGTTTTTAAGAGGGAAATACCTAGGAAATTTAAAGAAAATGACTGGCAGGAAAGAGAAAGGTGCAATTAAAAATAAATAAGTTCCTAATTTAGGATAGGACTTGGCAGCTCTCTTCCCTCTTAGCAGAAATCAGAAAGAAAAATTACACTATCCCCCTCTCTTCTGTACATAAAAAGGAAGACAAAAACTTCTAGATTTAGCCTTGCATTCCCTGAAGCCTCTTCTCACTGGCAGAAGAGCTGAGCAAGGGCTACGAGGAGCACATGGCCCTTTGCCTGCTCCTTGTGCAGGTGCAGCTGGGTCACTGTTGCTCACACCTTTCCTCCCCCTTCTGCCATTTAGGCAAAAAACATTCTTCTGATTTAGGAAAAGGAAGATTTTTCTCAAATTGGGTCGGACACCTAAAAGTGATCAAGGCTTAACTTCCACTGGATATATTTATGTGGCAATGACTTCAACTGCCAATTTCAATGTTGCACACAGCCAGGTGAGACCATGAGAGCTTTTCTCTACAGACAGGAGATATCTGTACAGTGCTTTGAGTTTTAAACTGTTTCTATTTCGATCCTGTTTGTAACCATACTAACCTTTTAACAGCAGGGCTCCTGCCAAGGATGAATTACTTGCCAGAATTTTATTTTTTTTTTTAAAGCTCAAATCTGATACAAGCCCTAGATTCTTTTTCTCCTGCTTTCATACAGTATATAATTCCAACCTCTCCCTGTTCATAAACTTTACAAGAACTGTATTTAGACAAAATCTAAACTGGCATATTTTCCATACACTTAATGGAAATATTCCTAACCACTTTTGCAAGCAGCTGAAGATGTGCTTTTATCTTGCCATGAAGTCACCAGGTTTAATTTGCAACATCACAATTGCTTCTATGGCAACAGATGGTGACATCAAACACAGGATCATGACTTCACTACAGGATCAAGAAGGATTAGCTTAGCACTGAGGAAGTTAAGATCTAATACAAACAAATAGCTACAACAATTGCAAAGAGAATTTACAGCGTGATAGTTTACTCCCTGTGTAAATGTTCTTCTTGTTTACTCCAGTACGAAAATCCCTTTAAATCAACCAGCTGTCTGTAAATTAAGCACAAATGGATTAGCTTTAAAACAAGCTCAAGGGTTTAAGATGGGGTTTGCACATGTACCCAGTTATGACTGCACTCGGGCCTATGACTTCCACTGACACTTAGAAAAAAAGAGGCCAGAATTACAATATCATTCCCTCACCATAACCTCAAGGTCTTTCACCTGCCCTAAGCAGGTTATGAGTGCAGCATACCTGCATATAATTTTTACTGAAGCATCAGCTTTGAGCACTGCTTGTTACCCCTGAAAACCTTGTGGGGGCAGTTATTTAATTACCTGATATGTTATCTTTCCTAAGATAATCCTTTAATAGATGAATTCCCTGGCCTTTCACCTTTCCATTACCAAACCAGGACCAAACAGAGGGGTCCCAGCTTGAAAGGCCCCTCTAGAGACATCTGTTTATTACTAATGTCCCTAGCTAGAGCCAGCCCTGGGTGAGACAGCACGTGCAATCAAAGAATCAGCTTCCCCTGAGGGAAAATACAGAGATGGATCTTTCCAGGACACAGCTGAGTCTGATGGTGGGATATGGAAATCCACCTTCTGCAGCTGTTGCAAGGACTCTCACAGGTGGGAGAAGAGAGAGAAGCCTTAAAGCAGCAGCACAGGGGGAAGCTCCACCTTGGGAACTACAAAAAACCAATCCTATTCCTCTTTGCCGGGTTCCTGGGCACAGGCCCTCAGCATATTGGTTCTGCTGCATCTGAAACCCATGTGCTACACGCACACACCGGGGTGTGCAAGTGCCCAGCTACTGATACAGGTTTTTTCCACTGCAGTAGATTCCAAATCTTTCAACAAGTGGCATTTAGTTTTCTGAGAAGTATTCACAGGAATTCTGCTGGAGCACAGCAGCGTCTGTGTCTCCACAGGCTGTTTTTTACTCTGAAATGGTGCCAGCTCAGACAGCTTTGCTGTAAGTTGGGCACTGTGAGCATCCCCACCATTGCAGGGCCCTGCCTCGACAGAACCACCATCACAGGATACAAAGGTGATAACCTTTGATTCCACACCAAGTCACTCTCGTGCCTCTTTGCTGAGATGCCAACTAGGGTATGAAATGCTGTTCCTCTATCAGAGTTCTCCTTTAAATGGACACATCTATTAGACTACCAGTCCTGTTTCACAAGCAGATTCTGTTGATTAGCAGAGCCCTTAAGGAAGGGATGGTTTTGAGCAGTTCCCTCCAGAATTAAAGTCTGACAATAGCTGAAGCACACAGCAGAGCAGGAGAGTTATTTTAAATCTCCCCATCCATTTCACAGGTTTGCAGGTGCCCTCCATTACTGTTAGAGGACTCAGCAGGCTTTGTTGGACTATCCTTATCAGTGTTAGTAAGGATTGGCTTACAGAAAGGTACTTGCCTAGGTAAATACAATCATTTTGCACATGCACAATTAAAATAAAATCGAAGTAAATCAAGAAAGCAATAGCATGAGGGAAACTGTCGAGACTGATGTAGTGGGACACATCTGTTAGATTCACTTCCAGACACATTTAGTTTGAGGTAACAGATTTTTTGACCTTCTTCCACACGTACTTACATGATAATGAGAAATACTTCAGACTATGTTTGTCACCTCCACTTTCTTTTCCTGTTGCATCTCAATTCCAACCAGCTTCCCTTGCATTCCTGTTGAGCCCAGCTCCTACCTCATGTAACACTGTAAGATTCTGTCTCATTCCCAAATACTTCTAAGAGGAAGTCAAAAGCTTTTCATTCCTAAAAACCTGCTGGCCAGAACTAAAAGCATCTTTACCTCAAAACAACTCAGTGAAAGAAAAGACTGACTACAAAGGCAGAAAACCTACTACCTCAATGCTACAGACATTTGACAACCCATTTAAAGTCTGCAGCTCAGCACCCAGAAACAAAGCATGGTGAAAATACACCCTCTCCCCTGCTCCTTGCCTGCTCAGCTATTAAACAGGGTGCTCACTCTCTGATATCCACAACAGACTGCTCTGCCCAAGGAACTCGGCAATTCCTCTGCCAGTGATGGGCAGACCCACAAAGCAGAGCAATGCCTCCATCTAACATTGCCTTGGAGACCAGAAATATCAGGGAGAACTCCAGAAGCATGTGTACTTCACTGGTGTGAAGGAAAAAATGATGAGGAGATCTCATGTGTGGATCTTTTAGCATTTTGCCCAGGCAACAGGAGGAACATCCACTGAGCACACTGTTAACAGAAGCTGAAGGCACCTACAGAAAGAGCCAACTTGCAGAAAAATATTTTGCAGCGTCTGTGAGACCTAGAAGCATTAAAACTAACGTGTAAGTGTTCCCCAAATAGTGAGCAGGTTCTGGGATGAGCTGTGTGCAGGAATTCCCAGTACAATTCATCTCAAGGTCTGAAGAGGAGGAGGATTGCTCCCTCCCCACCAAAGAGATAGCAGGAAAAATGACAGTTCCTACACAGAAAGCGAGAAGGGTTGAAGGACAAACTCTTCTGGGAGAGGTTTCAGAAGTACATAGTAAAGCCCCTTCCTAAGAGAAACCAGGCCTGAGCTGTTAGAGGAGAGAGTCTAGCATTTCATCCATGAGGATGCTACTGATGCGTAATGGTCAGTCACAGCGTTGCTCTGGCTGTGTTTAAACACACACTCATAAAAATTATTAGAAGAGTTTGTGGCCTTTGATCTTGCTAAAAAGACATGCTTAAGATCCATGTTTTTTCTAAAATGGCTCTCAAAATGAATCAGGTGCCTGCGTTTGACCCAATTCTACTCACTGTTCCCAAAAGAGCAATGTTGTCTCTGAGTCCTGACCAGCAGATGAACCCAGTGCTGAGGCTCGATGGATCCACCTCATACAACACTGTCTATTCAAGCATGACCTCCAGAGGCTCAGATCCCCATTCATATTTCATATTCCGCAGATGTTTTTCCCCCCACTTCTGCTGCCTGGTTTTAATGCACCACTGGTCTCTGTACAACCCCCACTTAAATATATCTTACTTTTTGTTGTAAGCAAGCAACAAGGTGAAAAGCAAAACTGAAAGGTCTGACAGTCCCAGCTTCCCACTGACATACTCCCTTGTTTATGTCAAAAACCAGGGGCTGCAAGTGACAAGAAAGCAGCAGAGAGTGGAGAGTGCACAGAATCATTTAAAAGGCAGCAGTGATGTGAGAGCCTTCAGCAGGCCAGAGTTGACGTTTGTCAGGCTGGGGGGTTGGGATTGCATTAAGCTACATTTCATTAAGAAAATACTCAGAAACTATTAAGGGGTCCCATGTGGCTGCTTCAGCACATTTAATTTAATGTCTTCCCTCTCCAGTGACCAATCCACCCCCCACTTTCTTACAAACGATGACTTGTGGGTCTTAACCTTACAAGTGAAGATACGTTTGACCCATTAGTTACCCTATTTAAAGGCTTTTGTTAACCTATAGTACAGAGCCCAAGCCATGGTTTTACACTGAGGCTCCAGATCACAGAGGCAGATGGTGTCATAAAAACCTACCTCCCCCTACCCTATTTATCCAACTTCTGTTCTGTAATCGACATTCATTCTTTATGCACCATTTTCTAGGCACCATGTTATCCCCACAGATCTGCAGCTGGGGCAGTGAGTATCTGAAATGCTGGTCACAGGGAATGCCTTGGTCAGTGGGTGTGTTTGGAGCTGGTGTTGCTGGCCTATTTCTTGGGAAGAAAGTCCCAAACGTCAAAACCCACGCTCCAAATGCAAAAGCCTCTTTGAATATGTAAAAACTCCACTAATATTTGGGGAATTAGAAATGCAGTAAAAGACAGAAACTATTTCATCTTGATACTACAAGTGCCTATGTCTGTTTTAATTTTTTAAGCTTCCTGTTCTCATTGCCCAGATCCAGTTTCCCCATCAAATGTATGTATTTTCCCCTTCCAGAAAGAACTGCAAGAAAGATAATGAATTGTGACTCTGTTGGCTACAGAAGAGGATTTCCTAGTAAACTGCAAAGTTCACAACCTTCAAAATTCATCTCTTAGACTCAAAAATAAAGCCTGCAGACTTAAGGAATGGAGAAAAACAATCCAAACACAAGGAAGTCTCTCTTTTACATTACTTTTCCAAAAGAAACTGGAAAGCTGAAGAGAGGAAAAAACCCCACAAACTGCAAGCACTCAGTACTGAGGAACTGTCAAGAGGCAACATACATGTGCATTAAAACAATAATTAATGAACAATCTTGTTAGATATCCTGTCTCATAATCAATGAGCAAAATCCTTACAGAAAAGGTTTCCAAAGTCTGGCTTGTTTAATTTTCAGAAGGAAAAGAGGAAGATTAGTATAGTGACTTGGTGGTAAAGCACCTAAATTACCAAGCAATGTTAATTTAAGATCAGCAGAACATCACTTCTCCCTTTGTGCTGCGGCTGCAAAGCCCAGAGCATGGTGAGTGTCTGATAAGGGGCTGGAGGCAAGCTCCTGGCCCAGCAGACTCTTACTTGCTGAGCTCTAATACCATGACATGTACAGCAATGAGCTCTTATTGATTTTGCATTTGGACCTGCCTCAAACACTCAGGCCATCTCTCCACAGGAAAAAAAAATTATGTGGGAATGTAGGAAGGACAAATCTGGTGCTAGATGTAACAGCAACTGAACAAGTAATATTTCAAATCTTCAAAATACATTGAGTTCTTTATCTAAAAACAGGGAAAAAACAATAGAAAAAGCAAAATATTCGGGAGAACTAAAAAAGCATCGATACTGAAACAGAGAAGGAGTTGCTGAAAAGAGACACTGGCTCAAATTTTCAGCTGAATCTGTTCCAAGGAACAATCTTCCTCTGATCACTCTCTGTACCCACACAGTCAGTTCTGCTGGGTTGTGGGTATGCACTCACCAGCCCTGCCCTAGCCCTTTCACATGGGAATACCTAGCTCAGCCCACATGGGAAATCCATCCTGTGAGCATCCTTCTGCACTTCCCAGCACAGGCATGCCTTGTGGGAGGGTCAGCACGGCCACCAAGGCCTCTCCAATTGTCCTGGAGGAAGTGGGGACTACACAATCTTGCCTGTGTGACTTCCTTTGAATGGAGACTGGAGGGAAAGCCTCTACTCCTTCCATGGTCAGGTCACACATCCTGCAGAAATCTGGGAGTCTCACTGCCAGAAATCTCTGTGGTCAGGCCGCCCGACGAACAGTCCACAGACTGACTGCAAGCAATGCCATCAGCTAATGGAATCTGTGCCAGGTCTAGAAGAAGCCCTTGGCTGTGCCCCAGATTGTGGAATAACCCCCTCCACGGACTCTGTCAGCAGCGGAATCCAGGGACCATGGGCTGCTAGCACCAAGCTGCTGCCCACAGCAGCTCAGGCAGAGCTGATGTAACCACACAGCTTCAAGCAAAGGAGAATTTCCTGTGTATCTAGACCAGCACCAGCCAGAGCACTGAAGTCCCAGACTGTCAGTCTAAGAGGTTCTTTCACAGCATGAAAATCAGTGGTGATTGCCCCAGCTAAAAACCACAACAGCTCACCATGGTGAGGCACTCCGTGGAAACCCATCACTTCGGACAATTTCCAGGCAGCCAAATGTCCACAGCTGGGCAGACACACTCATGGATCCTGTCCATGCCACGACTGCCAGCAGCCCTGCATTCCCCCTGGCTTCCCCAGACTCGCAGGGTCTGCAGAGGCAGCCTGGAGCCCGCAGATGCACTGCTGCAGGTACAGCTGAGGCAGGTGCAGAGCAATGGCAGAGGGCTCATTTGGAAGGCTCAGAGCCAGGCAGAGATTAATTACCCACAATGACAGTGCAATCAGCAGCAGAGGCATCATCATCTCTGCCTCTTTTCTGCACACCATTTATAAAATCCAGGGCAAGGCATTTAACAGTTCCTGGGCTCAAAGGGCCATAAGATTTGCAGTGAAACTGGAATGACAAGCAATGCTACCTGGGGCTGTGATTTACCTGACTGCTGCTGGCACTGGGCAAGTGACCCAAAGTGGAGTGTGTGCACTTTGCTTCACTGCATGGGGAGGTGGAAAGTACAAAGGTCTGAAACAGGTCATATTCAGCATCTGTATTTTTCAAGAGTTTGTGATCCTGAGGTCAGATTTCACCTTTTCTATGAAAGCAATCTTTCTCACCCTTTTTTGCTATAATTTTTTTTTTAGTTCATATAAACTTGTGAGGGGAAATTCAACAATTTGTGAAGCAGTAATGTATAGAGAACATGCTCCAGGCTACTAATAGGTTATTAATAGAGCAAAAATTGCTGCAGATTAGAGTACCTAAGCATGCTGCCTAATTGCAAAGCAAAATGTCTATCACACTATGTGGCAGTTGAAGTGAAATACGTGTCCTGAAATTTTGGTTTTCTTTGCATCACTTATCAGCTCGGTGAAGTGTCACGATAATCCACAGAAGGAGTCATGCAACAGTGGGGAAATTCAGTGAGAAGGTTTTAAAGAAAAGGTAACATACTAATATCATAATCCTGCTTCTATTCTGTCAGGTAAGCTGGATTCTTGGAGCCCCTGGAAAGCTATTTTATGCTAAGCAAGTGTTTGACATTTCCCCTGATCTGCAAAATTTAAAAACAAAATAAAATAAAGAGATGGATTAGAGTCACAACTGATTAAGCTCACCAGAACTGTTTAAAGACCCTGAAGAGATCCTGCTAACAAAGACAGATTCAACTGCACCTGAAACTTTATTGAATTACACATTTTCCCAGACAGTCCATAAACTCTGAGCACGTTTCCCCCCTACCTGCTCTAGTAACCTATTCCAGTGCCTAAGTTCACCACTTTTTCTAGTATTAGCACGGGCTCCTTGGCTGAAATTTAAGACCATCAATTGTCAGGTCGTGTTTCCCAAGTACGAGGACACACAATACCAGCCCCTCACAGCAGCAGCAGCAGAAGCTGCATTGATTGAGCTGACAGCTGCTGTTGTCAGGGGATGGTCTGCATGCTACCTCTCTTCTTTAATCCCAGCCCTTGCCTGTTTGTCTTCTCCTTGAATGAGATGACAAGTTTAAACGGAGGCAGTCATTAATTACATGGCTTGGTTTGAAGCTAGCTCAACACAGGAGCTAAAAAAATAATGACTTTTCAGCACTGCTACAGCACAAATGATGCACAATCCCCTTCAGAACTGTCTCCTGCCCAAATGTTCCTTCTCTGTCTCTACAACCCTGAGCAGGGTTAGGAGGGCCCAGGACAGGTTTAGGCACAAGAGCTCTGACACTGGGCAGCATGGCTGATGACCTCTTTATCCTGGTCCCTCACCAGACTCCTGCCCAGCTCCTCAGAACAGCTCCACACAAGGGACAGGCAGCAAGGGACAGCAGCTGGTTCAGTTCTTCTAAAGGGAATATCTTTAATAACCTGGAGTAGCTTCTGCTCTTCCTAACTACCCTGTTCACAGGAGTTACAGATCTTTCTCCCTGGCAAAGACTCCTAGACCATGGATATTCAATGTAGCTGCCACAGAACAGAGTGTTTCAAATGACAGAAGGTGGCTGTGCTGGATCCCCCTTCTCTCCATATGCTCACAAGGAGCCAACCCAGTCACCCCCAATCCCTCCCTGCAAAGCAGCTTCTGAGAGAAGGCCTCCAAAGAGGCTTTCCAACAGAGCACACAACAACAGGTGTGTTGACTGCTGTCAAGACAGTCCAGGTAATAAAATATTGTTCATTTAACACTGCAAGAACAGGTGGGGACACAAATTCAACAAGCTGTGCCACCTCAGCTGCAGCTGGGGAACGTGGGACTGTGAGAATTGGACAGCTGAAAAAATGAGCCCAGTCTGCTGCCACTGCATGGGTGGGAAATGCCACGATGGCATGTGACACAGCACTTGGCTCTGCTGAAGCAAGCAGGGTCCCTGCAGAAGCACTGCACAAACGTGCGTGGTTAGTGATTCATTTTTCCATGCACCAGGGTACGAGTTGGGGCCCAACTGGCAAACTTTGTGTGGTGAAGCCAAAATTCTTCTGCTTTTGCCGTTTCTCTGAGCACAGCAAGGGACATGTTGTTAGTGCTACTCCCAAACTCTAGCTGGGACAACTACCTCTGAAAAGAACCACAGCAATGGTCACAGAGCTGCTGAAAGTCACTTGTTCCTCTGCAGGCAGCTAGTAGCCAGCTCGTGGTTGGTTTCCCAGTTGAGCCAGTACAGAGAGGCAGAGTATCCCATTTGTCCCCTGCAAGACGCTATGGGCAGGTGCACATCTGCCTCCAGAGCAGAGCTTCCCTCCTCTGCCCTCCTGCCTCAGCCTTGTGCCCACGCCAGCACAGGCACACGAGGACACGGCAGCCAGTGCAGGGAGCTCCTTGTCACACCTTGCCAGCTCTGGGGCAGCCTGACCATCTGTGTCTGTGAGCAGCCACTCTGCGGATGGGCTGGGATTTCTGGGAGGGCATTTTAAGCTGGTCTGTGCTGGTTTGCCCATGGAGACAACGCTTACACTCAGGAGCCTGGCCCCTGGGGATGATTTTCTGTTTCAGTCCTTGTTTCCCCACCTTGCAGCCTCACAGAAGTTAGCAGGATAGCTAACTAGCTCTGCTGTGCACAAAACCTCTCAATGTTAAATCCACAAAGTATCTGTTTCCTACACAGGAAATCTAACAAGTAGGCTGCCCTCCATGCTTTCTCTTTTGTCAAGCATATGGGCTCCCACATTATGCATGCAGGCTTTGTATAGCTGCAGGTTTCTCACACATAAATACTCATGAAGGAGAGACAGTTCATGCATCTTTATTCTGCAATTCAAATTATGCCTCCTTTTTATCAGTGGAAATCCACTGTGGTTCAGTGAAGGCAGCAACTCCTCTATTACATCATGCAAGAGTAAAATGCTGCCCTGGAGTATCAGTACCTCTACATTCTGTATTTTTCTAACAAAAGGAATCCATTTAAAAGTCACATAGTGATCACGACTAAAGCTTCTCTCACCAGCAGATTACAAGGACACAAGTCAGCTCCCCAACCATGGAAAGTGCTTCACTTGTCTAGTCCCATGGCTATATTAACACCCTCAATAGATACCAGCAAAGTCTATGTCTAGAAGTGTTGAAAATAGAAAAAGACCCACTTCACTTTGAAATGAAAAAAATAATGGTTATGTCTAAGAATGTTTTAGAGTCAATATCACATGGTAGCAGCTCTACTGCTCAATAGGTAAATGATTTCAGTCTGAATTTTTGGTGATACAGATTTATCACTTCAAAAGCATATGAATACATTTCCTAAAAGGGTGAAATTTTCAAGTAGCCCTCCAAAGAAGGCTTCATGAACCACTATTTGTTTTTAACAGTGAAAGTTTTGGAGAAGTTAAAAAATCTCCAGCTCCTATTGAGCTTGAAAGTGCTGTAGACTCTGAACACACATGAAGGGGCCCTACCAAACAACTGCATCTCTGATTTGTAGGCACAAAAGAGGGGAAAATGACAAAAATGGAATTCTAGGTAAAAGAAGGTGGCTTTCACTCAGCATTCACTTAGGTAACATCATAAAGCTTTCCTCATCAGCTGTAGGTGTGCCAGCCCTGGGTGGTAGCACTGATTTTACTCCGAGTGTTTTACCTAGAGACTGCCCTGGCCCCAGCAGGGAGCTGGGGCATCACTGAGGGCATCAGGCAGCCTCACAAAGAGCCTGTGAGGTCACCCTCCTTCCCAAATCTGGAGCTGAAGGAACCCGGAGGGTGCAGCCTCACAGCTTAGCCCGTGGAACAGTAATGTGACAGATGGCAAAAAGTGCTTCCCAAGTGCAGGACAAACAGTCACAAATGCCATGTGGTGTACAGAAGGGGAGAGGGAGAGAATAAAAATCCCACAACAAGATAACACTCCTTTAGAGCACATGGACTTACCTAAACCATGTCAAATGAGGAAACAGGTGCAGGTCAGAAGACATCAAGGAAACATGAAAAAAAGAAAAAAAAAAACAGGGAGCAAATTAGTTGCAATTCCAGTTAGCTTGGTGACAGGAGCTAAGAGCACTCCACAAAATCAGACTCAACCTTTACTAGAGTGAGCAAAGTTTAACAAAACAATTCTACTCCAGTGCTGCCTTTTTGCTGTGTCTTAGTTTAGCAGCAGCATGATGCACGCAGATGAAAAAGCAGAGAATTAAAACCAAATCCTTTGTGCACTGTGGATGGAACACAACTCCTCCACCTGCAAGGCTCTCAAGGCTTCCCACCTACAGCTGTTTGTGACTCAGCACTGGTGGCTCAACACAGGTGGCTTGGGCACACAAAGGCCTGACTTTGCCTTCAGACCTCATTGACTTTGGTTAAGCAGTTTTAGGAACTTGATTCCTATTGAGTCCATTAACTCTTAGCTGTGCTAAGTCTGGAGCAAATTGCAAGAGCAGACAATCATCAGGGAAAAAACTGCTTTAGGAGAAAAGGAAAATAAAAGACAAGAATAGGAGTAACTTTCAAAAAAAAAAAAAATCTTTCTTTTGTACTGTTGGGTTTTTTTTTTTTCCTTATTGAGGCTCTTGTTACAATGATATTAATTTGATACAATAGAACTTTATTCTTTCATTCCATTGCACGACAGAAGTCTTAATTCTTAACAAATATTTTGTATGAGAGCAGTCAGCTCTCAATTCCACTAGTTGCAGTAACTCACAACCTACAATTCTGTTGCAAATGACATCAACAGGTAAAAGGATTTTTAAGGTTTATTATTTTAATTTTTATTATATATTATATTTATTATTATTTTAATTTTTTATTATTTTATTTATTTTAAGGTTTATTAACCTTGACTACACACATTTAACAACAAATTTCAGTTTCTGCTTTCTTTCCTTAAACCATGGATGGACATTTCCAACAGCAGATGACCATACCACTGCTCTCCAATGTCTTCTTTTCCAGAGTCTTTTATTTTTGTCTTCTGATTCCTGCCAAAGCTTATTATGATTTTATCTTGAGCCTTGCCATTTCTTTTATACAAAACTTGCTTGTAACCCCTCTGTTAGATCAAACTAACTCATCCTCATTAAAAAAATGGCCACCACCTGCCAGGGCATTCCTCCAGCCCTTCTGTGAACAGAGGATCATCAGTTCTCCATTCTGTTCATTCTCAGAGCTGGGGCAGCAGCTGACAGAATTATGAGCAAAATCCAAAACAAACACCAGCAAGTAAATCCTTCGCAGTATGGAAACACAGTCACCTACAGAAAGCTCTGCCTGGACACCACATTGATGGCAGATTGGGCAAATTCAAAGAAAAATCCACTGAGAATTACTAAAGACAGTAGGAACTGCATCTAGGTCAGAAAGTTTCTTGACTTTACTCAGGAGAGTTTACTCAGGGGAAGAAGCATACACCCTTGCCTTGTTTCAATTATCTGTAGTTCTCTTTATGACCAGCACTGAAGATATTGTGTTAAGGTGGGCCTTTAATCTGACCCAGGATAGCTATATCCTAGCATTCAAAGGTTGAAGCCTGGCTGTTCTCCAGGCTCTCTGTGGCTAGAAATCAGGGCAGGTGCTCAGAAGGACAAAAGGTGCTAAGGAAGAGAAAAAGGGGAAAAAAAAAAAAATTAGCAAGGAGAATAGAACAGCTCCCCTTACTCCACGAGATTAAGCAGAAAAAAAAAAGTGCAACCAACCAATCAACCCAAAAGCAACTAAATAAACTCTCCACACATTTGTCTTAATCATGAATATTTGAATTTTGAAGGAGAGACAATCCAGAACCCAAAGCAGGAAGCTTCCTTTATGTGACTCTAACAGTGAGGAGTGGAGCCATGGGTCAAGTTGAGCTCAGCCTGCTCAAATGGCAGGGGCAGGAGTAAAACCTCAGTACTTCACCCCACAGCCCCCAGCACTGGCCAGGGAAGGGCACTGCCTTCCCAAACAGCCTTTTTGCATAACAGATTATGTCCTCTGGGGCCAGAGGTTTAAAATCAACCAAGCAAATGATGACCCTCTATTCCCCAGTCTGAAGGGCTTCCTTCCCTCATCACCAGCAAGCATCATCCCATCTCCCTCTGTGCTGGCTAAACCAGTATTTTCTTTGCATTTTCCTTAATTTTAACATCATTTACAAATGAACATGAGCAACTCTGCATGGCAGGCTAGGCTAGGTAAAGTGCAGATGCTCCTTCAGCACTGCCTGGTCTCTATTAGCAGCAACAGTTTAGCCACTGTATGGTTCTGCTGACATAACTCAGCACCCATTCACGGCTCCCGACCCACTGCCTCATTAATGAGGATAAATGGACCTTTATCTTTACAAGCAAGGGCTTCTGCAGGATTAGAGCTGCAGAGATATAAAGAAGAAAGAGTGTTGCCTGCTGCCTTCTGCAGTGTATTAGAGACACCTACATCCAGTCCCACGGCCAGACAGTAATAGGAATTAAGATTAGAGTTGTGTGGCATTGCCAGGGAAATCACGCCAGCTCTCCAAGGTTGACAGATGCAGCAGGAGCAGCAAGGGAGCAAAAAGGGAGCTATTGGTAAGATGACAAGATAACAAAATTAAACATCTACAGTGTGAACTTCTCCCCAGCTTAGAATCAAACTTTAATATTTACAGCATAGCACAAAACAAACACAATATGATTTAAACTCCATTTAAATCCTTCTCTTTCTGTGTTGTTAAAATCTTAATTCCCACTGCCTGAGGACAAATAAGTCCTCATGCACAGATCAGATATCAGCCAACCATACTATAAGGGAACAAAGCCCAATTAGCATTCTCCACTACAAGGAATTTCCTATGGAAAACAAATAAAAAGGCAATGTTTTCTGCATACCTGGGCCTTGGCTGGCTGTGGCAGGACAGCAGAATTCCTTGTTTCAGCATTTAATCAGTGTTTTAGTTCAAAGTCTTTGGCAGAGAGTGACAGAGGAAAACGGCTAAATAATTTTGTAGCTCAGACTCAAACAATATCATCACTTGGCACGTGTGCTAAGTGTCCCCTCTTGTGCAGCCTCCCCTGGCTCCCTGGGCAGGGATGAAGAGAGCAGAACAGGAAATGCTCTGGGTAAGATCTCACATGGCCTCGCGTGCAGATGCACAACTCATGTGAGGCCAGCTGGCAGAGGGGCCTGAGACTTCACCCCAGCAACCCTTGTGCAAGCCGAAAAGAAGGTGAAAAACAATTCCACTCAGAACACATTTTCCAAAAGCCTTCATGACTTTCACTGCCTCTAGAATAAGCTAGCATTTCAGTGAAATAAAACCACATGATAAATGCTATGGGGTTTGGGGTTTTTTTTTCAGATTAGTCATAAAAAGGTTTGTGTGGAATGAAATTAGACTGATTCCTCTTAATTGTCACTAAAGATTTTTCTGTTTCTGTATGAACTGGACTGATTCTGGACATTGATGAAAATACAGTTTTCTCCCCTAAACACATTTAAAAAGCATTCAGTATTCCACTCTAGGAGCTCCTCTATTAAGTGAACTGAAAAACAGTGATAAGATGTCTCCAAAAAAGAGCTTTTCAGGCAATAAAAATGATACCTCTATACTGGAATATTTGTTTTACTAGACACTGAATAGTATTTTTCAGAACTGAGAAGAAAAATCTAAGGATTCATTACAACCCCGTGACACATCAGCCATTCCATATGGTCTTTGAAACCAACAGACAGTTTTGGGGCACTGGAATTGCATTTGTTTTTCTCAAACAAAGCAAGCATGGATATAAACCTGCTCTTACTGAAATCAGTAGCTCTGACTTCAGTGCCAGCAGAATTAGATCAACATCCTGCACTTTTTCGGATCCCACCCGCATTCAGCACAGCATTGTTTTGGAGAAGCAGGACAGAGCATGGTTCTGAAAGGGTTACTTCATTACAGAAATGTTTACTTTACAAACCAAAAAACATTACCACCTATTTTTACCAACTTTTCTTGTAAAGTGTTTTTCTTCCTTTCAGGTGTATATTTGCATTAAGGAAGTAGGGTTTTTTATGAGAAAGGGAGACCCAAAGGTTTTCTTTGATTGAAAAGTGAAACAGAGAGGCAAATGCATCCCTGTGAAGTTGAGAGTGTGCTGGATCATGAAAGCACAAGGGTTCTCAGACCCCTGTTCTGTTGTACAGCTATAGCACCATTTCACCTCCTGGGCCTCTTTTCTTCTGATCTTTGATTGCAGGAATCTGAGAGCAGGAACTGTTACCACAAGCTTACATAATGCTCAGCAGAAAAAAACCCCACTCATATTTATGCCACTTTGTTCCACCAAATTACAGTGATTTTGCAGACTTCCCTCAGTATTTTTTCTCAGAATCTCTCTGACTACAGCAGCAGACTCGATTTGGCAGAGTGAACACAGCCGGAGTGAACAAGCACTTTAGAAACCAAAACGCTGCCTTGTTTCAGAGCATTTGTCACTGTCCATGAAATCATAATCTTAGCTCAAGGGCAAATAAGCTGTGTTTTATATATGCTCTTTCCTAGTTTCCAAACACTGCTGCTGATTAGTGGGATGGGTGAAGCTGAGCTCTCAGCAAAGGTTCAGAAGCCCTGTCTAGGCTGTCTGCTCACACCACCTCACCTGCCTGTCATCAGCAGTTTAAAAGGTCAGTGTGGCCAGCACTCATGCCAGCCAAATGCCCTTCCCTCTGAGCTGCCTGTGCCATACTTGCCAATAAACAACAGAAACAAAGCCCACTGGGGGACAAGAAACACAACCACCCTGCTAAAGAAAAGATGATCTGAGTCTACTTGCTCTTCCCTGCTCCATGGTACTAAAGGATTAAAAGTTCCCTACACACCAAGTACACGTGTGTAGCATCTTGGCACAATTATCAGAACAAAGAAATCAGTGCTGAGTATGTCTTCCCCACTAATGGCTTGTCCAGATACTCACAGCTCTCAGTCTCCTTGTGTTTGCAAAGCAGCTTGAACCCCAGCTCAGTTTCTCCCCCAACCCTGTGAACTAAAATAAAGCTTTTCTTCTTCTCTGTTTGACAACTTCAAAAGAAAGAAAAGTTTAAATTAACAAACGGCTGTCAGCTCCTGAAAAGTATTTTCCCTGTGATTACAAAAACATTTCTAGAGTCTTTCAAAAAGTCTGCTTGCATTTTCCTCCCTGGCCTCAGTCTTAAGTGCACAAACCCTTTTGGTTATGAAACCTGTATTCAGAAACAGACAATCAGAAATAAAGAAGCATAGAAAGTTTGGAGATCAGCAGGTATGGAAATCGAAACTTCCATATCCTGCCACTTGCACTCAGATCTAAAACTCAGAGAGGGGGAAGAGATTTAACATTGTCAGTACACAACTTCCTCAGGTTCTCCCAGGTCGCACTCTCATTTGTGCTTAGGAATTAGAGAAATACCAGATAGTCACAAGTCCTCTGGTATCTTATCAGAGTGAGAACCAGGAATTTTATCACTTGTATTAGAAAAGCAAACATTCTTCCCCCTTCTCTTTCCATGGCTTCCCTCAATAAACTACACCAGCCCTGACATATGAGAAGCCTTTGCCCAGCACACACTTTCCTGGTAAAAACAAAAATCCCCAGGACTGCTGTGACATGATTATCCTGTTCACTTGATCATGGGGCAGAGGTGGGTTTAGTGGGCAAATGACACCATCCCAAGATGGAGTATGCCAAAGCAGCTCACTGCTTTTGGGTCTCAAATCCCACCAGAAATCTGCACTGTTATAAGCATGGCTGCTTCACTCGAGACACTTATGATGTCAGGAAAGGAGAAGAGGGAGTTAAAAACCCAAATCCTCTTGGGAGTCACTCAACTCACAGGAGCACAGGAGACATCACTGCTGGTAGAGCCAGGAGAAATTGGAAGCTTGAGGGACCAGTGATCACAACATGGTGAAGGAATAGGGAGGGCAGTTCAGCTGAAGTCAGTATCTCATGGTCCACAGGGGCTGTCTGTAAAAATGACTGAACTGCAGTCTCAAGGAAGTTTTGTGTTCAGACTGAGCATAGCCCTGAACCAATTCAGTGTGTCTATCAGCTCTGCCAGGGAGAAGGACAGCAAAGGGACAGAAGAACAGCAGGGACAGGAACGTTCAATCAAGATGAAAACACTAAGGGTATGTGCTGGTTCTAACTTCCGACTTAATTTTTCCACAGTGGTTTGTATGGCATTATGCTTTGCATTTGTGCTGGGAACGGTGTTGACAATACAGGGATGTTTCTGTAATTGCTGAGCACTGCTTACACAGAGTCAAGGCCTTTTCTGTTCCTCACCCCACCAGTGAGGAGGCTGGGACTGCACAGGGAATTAGGAGAGGACACAGCCAGGACAGCTGACCCAAGGGCTGTTCAATACCATAGGGCATTGTGCTCAGCATGGAGGAGAAGTGCAGTGTGATGGCATTTGTCTTCCCAAGTCACTGTCACACGTGATGAAGCCCTGCTTTCCTGGAGATGGCTGAACTCCTTCCTGCTGATAAGGGGTGAGTGTATTCTTTGTTTTGCTTTGCTTGTGCATGTGGCTTTTGCTTCGCCTATTGAACTGTCTTCACCTCAACCCATGAGTTTCTCACTTCTGTTTCTCTCCCCAGTCAGTGGGAGTGAGCGAGCAGCCGTGTGGGGCTCAGCTGCTGCTGGGGTTAAACCACACCAGAGCCCTCGTGGGGTGAGGCACAGCTATGGTGAAATGGGAAACACACATACAGCCCTTCAGGAATAATCCACAGAGACACCAATACCTGCAGTACAACGAAGGCAAGAAAACAGACACATAGCCAAACCAACACATGGACACCTGGGAACAAGAAAAAATCCCCACTGCTTCTTTCATGGGTATATAAAGAAGTCTAATCAGCCCTCAGACTTTTTGTGAATACACTCCTGCCTGGGTGGCAGGAGCAGCACAGTTATTTAAGATACATGTGGTTTTCAGATTCCAAACAATACTTTTATGCCAAAGTGATATATAGGCCAGCCACTGTCAGAAATGAAAATGCTGCTCATGAAAATATTGTCCTGTGCATCAGCAACAAAAGGAATAAAATAATCTTGCAATAATTGCCCTAGGGCTGGGAAAAAAAACCCCAGCTAAGTGTTCTCTGCACCATGGTAAACTCATTTTGATTCGTATTGATAGAGTGAAACATAACATGCCTCCAATTAAACTCAGTCCAAGCTTGAGGGACACCTCTCTTGTCCTTCAGCCAACAGTGACAAATAGGATACTCAGAAGTCCACATCTATATCTCAGCCCACTTATTTCAGTAAGCTTTTATCAGAAGACAGGAATGGTTATGGAAGCCCATCTTTGCTTTTTGGAGTATAACTTTAACACCTCCTAAAATTTACAAAGGCACCTCCACCAGCCCGTCTAAACCATCCCAAACCCAGCTGTTCAGTACAGAAGCTTGCCAAGTGTCTGTGAAGAGCAGCACATCTTTATGTTACTGCATAAACAAAGAGACATCAATTTTTCTGAACATCGGTACAAGTCACTAGATCTTACTTCAGCAGGGCTCAAAGCAACAGCAAAATGACAGCTGCCATCTCTGTTGTGAAAAAGCACTCCAAGAGAAAAAATTTGCCTTGGTTTCAGGCATTGTAGGTGTACACAGCACCTGTTTCCTTCTCAGCAATCCAGCCCCTTCAGGTTCTGCTAGGATAAGTCTAAGCACTCTCCCCTGTACAAGCAAAAAGGGGATCAGATTGGGAGGTGCAGTTTGCTGCAAGACCAGGCTGTAGGCAGAGACACCTTTCTGCAAAGAATAAATTTTCATTAACCCACTCTTGGGGTTTTGTTTGTTTAAGCCTGACATTTATTAGGTTTGAAAAAGTATGTGTTTGTGGTGTAGGTGTACCAGTGGTACAAGCAACTTCAAAACACATACGATTCTTTGACAACTGAAATAAGCAGAGAGGCATTTCATCCCCTGGGATCTCACTTGCTGAATTTAACTGCAGGAAGCTCCCATGTTTTGACCTTGCTTCCCAGCCCTTCGGGTTGCTGTTGGAGAGCAGCCCCATCCTGCTGTCAGAGGGAAGCAATGCTTTCCCCAGCCCAGGCTGCTGCAGGCATTCCTGCATACCCTCTCCATATGCCACTGTGGGACACAATCCATCACCACAGAGCTTCAGATCCCACTACACAGGAGAATTATCTGCAACTGGAGACTACAGAATAAACTTTCTCCCAGGTGTGGGCATTTTTTCCTAGGGAATCTTGATTGAATTTTTTTTATCCTTCTAGGAAGGACCTGAGAAGGACACAGGGCAGCTATGCCTTGGCTATAAAAATGGGAGACGTTTCCAGGTCCTGGCCACAGTGCAGGAGGTGATGCTGGCTCTGCTCTCTATGCTCTGCTCAGCAGCAGGGCTAAGGGGACAGAGCTTGGCTGAAATGAGGATTTCACAAGCCCCAAGACACGATGTAGCTTCCCTCCCGTTTTCCCCCCTGACCAGCCAGAAAGGTAGACATTTACTATCCAGGCTCATTACTCGTCCTAATGAAATGTCAGCAGCAAATGCACAGGTGTTTAACTGCTGCTGGAATGCCTGCAGATGCCAGCAATCCCTCAGGCAGGGAATCATCCCAGTCAACAGCCTTAAAAAGGTCACAAAGGCAGTGCAAGGTCATAGCAGACCTCTGACCTTCATTTACTGCACTGAAGGAGCTTTAGTTCTTCCTCCCTTTGCTTTCCCAAGCCCCCAGTGCATTTTCTGCTCTCCCTCAGCCCTCTTTGGCAATGCAGCCTCTCAAGGGTTCTTCTGCCTTATTCAAAACAAGTGCAAATGTGTGACCTAAGGGAGACCTGACCGGGACTCAACAAAGGCAAGTTACAAACAGCTCCACGGCTCCTGAATGGAGATGCAGCTCTGCCTCCCTCCCTGTCCTGCTCTCCCCAGCATTCCCCAGAGAGGCTGAGACGTTCATCTGCATTACAAGCCCCGAGCTGGCTAAAAGCATCCTTCTTCCCAATGCAGGGCAGTGGGTGTGATTTATGACTGTGCTCGCTGTGGGTTGGGAGCCACAGAGCTGGCTGGAGGCAATGAAACCGTGCAGGAACTCGCTGACAGGAATCCAGTGGGAAAGGACATACCAAAACCAGGAATAGAAAAAGGGCAAACAAAGACGGGACCAATGGACTAATTTAGTCAGGTTCCTTCCACTTGCAGCTTAAAAATTACAGATGTAAACACTGCTAAATATTCTACCTAGCTTGCCTTTCCTGAAAGAAGGAATGGGGGTAGGGAAAGGACGGAATTTCTCCCCACTTGTTCTATTTTTCTCCTGCTCTAAGTCACACACCTAAAAAAGCCCACAGGTATTTGGACAGCTGGAGGCTGCCATTGCAACTGGGCAACGCTGTTAGAAAGCAGGACAAAAAGGAAGCAAAAACAAAAAGCAACATTTTCAATAAAGCAGGCAAAGCCACAGGGGGTTTTTAGTTCTGGCATCAGCTGCAAGCACACAAGTATTTGGCAAGTCCCATCCTGCTCCTTGGTTGCTGCAAAATCACTCCACCTTTTGGCACAACTGGCAGCATCTGAGCAGAGCTCGACCAGAAAGAATACAGCAGGGCACAGAAAGAGCTTGTTAACCTGAACCTACCTAACTTGGATCAAATCAGTTCTCTGTCAAAGCCACATTAAATGTAACCACCAGCTGACAGATTTGTTGTTTACTTCAACAACAACTGCAGCTCTATCTTGGACTCTTAGAGAAAATTCTATAGGTAAAGCTATAAATTTCAGTTTCTGCTCATTTATGTCTGACTGAAAAAGTCTCTAGTTGTCTTCAAAGTGCTGAGCTCACCTAAAGAGTGAGATGAGGAATCACAGTGGCTTACGAAACCAACTGACTTTTTTCCAAAGTAGAGGGAAGCCAATACCTATAAACTTACAAATCTTGTGCTCACTAGGCACAAAAATCAAGTGCTTGTTTTGGAATAAACACACAATAAAACCTGAAGAAAAAGAGTTTATGGAAAGATTGTGATACAAGAGATTTAAATACATATATCTCGATAAAAACCCTTTTGGTTCACAGGGGCTTGGGTTTTTTGTTCAAGCTTTTGCTTGGAATTTTTTTACCTCATTCACAGTACACAGTAAAGAAACTCACTTCTTCCCATACAAAATCATTCTCTGGGTCTACTTCAAGATGTATTGCCTTTAGACTTCCCCTTTTCTTCATCCTCTTCTCCTACCAAAGAGCCTCGTGTCAAAGACACTGTGAAATCCTTACTGACACTTCCTACTTCTCCTTTCCCACAGCCACAATAACACTGTTGCTGGTGGAACTGCATGTTGCCAGGATCTAAAGTAAAAAAAGCCTTTGCCAAATTTGGAAACACGGGGTGAATGCTGAGGGATTGCTCCAGCTACGCAACACTCACGCCCATCTCAGAGTTCCCTGGTGCTCTGGAGAACAAACACTGCCCTGTGCTTCTGCCCACCTCTCCCCAGTGCAGACCATGGTGATGGGATGAGGAGCAGCACCCTGTCCTGGAATGGCCACAAACCAGGATCTCAAAACACCTTTGTTTTGTCCTCGCTGTGGTGCAGACACCAGGAAACTCAAATACCTCTCCTGCAGCTCACACACCTGAGCTGCCCAGGTGTGAGCACTGTGGGCCAGCTCTCTCTCTGCTCCAGCTGCCCAGCACACACAGAGGGTCTGCAGGCTGTGAAACTGCTATTTACACAAATAAATACATGAATTCTCACAGGCATGCTCACATTTTTGCACACTGAAATCTATTTGGGTAACTGCTCAAAGAACAACTGAGGATTATACTAAAACCACTCCTGTAATGCCAGGGCTTCCACTCACATGCCCCCTATGACAACTAAATTAACAGTTTAGTTACTTGGGTCAGGTTGTTCTATTCTCTTCACAAGAGCTACACCAGGACTGAGCCATATATATGGCTGCTGGGCACAGGATTTCCCAAGTAAATGGGGTTGTCAGAACTGTTTTAAAATTCTCCCCTCCTCTCCCATTAATTCTCTCTACAACTCCTTTTTCCCCTTCTAATTTCACCATCGTAGTCATTCATTGGCAGGCAAAAGTTGGCTCAGTAAATTATTCTCAGCTCAAAATACTAAGCTTTCAAAGAAAAATGTGAGTAAATTCCACATCAGTCCTGAAATTCCCTCGAGTTTAGGAGAGGTCAGGGCAGCACCAGTAAGAAAAAGGTTTTAACCCCACATTCCTGGCTAAGAATACTCTTTCCCTTCCTCCTTCCAGCCCCCAGCACAGAAAAATCTCTGTATTTCAGGAGCAGAGGTAGAATAATTAGAAGTTGGACAGTGGTGCGAGCTGCGCTTTGAAAATCCAGTCTGGCCCTTCCTACTTCTTTTGGACACAGGAAGACAAGGTGACAAAAGAGTGAGCAGAAACACTGGGCAGTTAAGTTCCCAGACTATACTGCATAGTTAAGCCATGTCATATGCAAGCAAAGCAACAGAAATACCTTAAGTGCACAAAGAGGAAGTTTTTGCTCCTTTAGTGAGCTGCTTTTCTTTTTATTTTTGAATATCAGTATGAAGAGCATAATAAATTATCTGTTCATTCTGTTTGCTTTTATTTCAGATAGTCAAATAATTCAACATATCATTCACCAAACTCTGATATGAAATGACAAACCCATTTCTACAGCAGAGAGTAGCAGGGGGCTGTGTTGAGATGTGCACACTGCAGAGGTGTGCAAAGTTCACTTTTCAGATCTGAGGTTTCACACTAAGGAAGAAAACAGGAAGTGGTTACCTATAGCTGAAGCCAGCAGCAACCCATTCCAAGGTGAAAAGTTTGAGTTTCTAAACGTAAAGATTCTCTTTCAGATCATTTTTGTACTTTCTGTAATTCTACAAAAGACACCAAAATGAGGACCACAAGCAGCGCTTACAGTTGTGAGCATTTAGCTTTTTTAGGTCTAATGACCACCATTTCTTTGTTTCCATTGCTGTTTACAGCAGCACCTTGTCTTTACATGATTTAAACAGACAGCACGGGCAAGTGCAGAAAATACAGGTCTAAACCGTGGCTTTGACCACCACCAGCTTCTTCCTGTACAAGCCACGCAGTTTGGGAAGTCTGCAGGGCTTGTGCCACAGCTCACCCTTTATACAGCATCCAGCAAGACCATCAACCTAAGGAACAACCTCCTCAAAAATGCAGCTTATGACTCACTGCTTTACAATAAATACCTTAATGCCACAACTCCTGAGCCAGCTCAGGGAGTGCTGATGAGTCTGAGGGAGGCAAGTGCTGCAGGAGTCTTGGGCAACTCATGTTTTTCCCTCATTAAGATTTTGTTTCTTGGCCTGAGGCTGCCTGAGAGGGTTCCCAGTCTCTAAACAGAGGTCACCCTTCTCCTTCTCCCTTTCTGTGGGTACCATGAAATCACACTTGCTACAAACAAACCTCATAGCTTCATAAAAATGTTTCTCAGACACATTTTCTCTCTTTGCCATGTACCAGAATGCATCACTTTCCAAGAATATCTTTTACCAGCATTTCACATGTCCTCAGGCAAGCCTAATTCAGCTCTGTCACAAAATGTCCACTTCGTGCCTCAGGTAAATCCCAGCTGGACATCGGATGGCAGCACACATTTCATTCTGTGTATTTATTTATAACTTTGGTAGTCAAAACCAATTTTCTCAGAGGCTCCCAATATGACTGAAACAGCAGATCACGTGCAGTGGGAGAACTGCAGGGAAGCATATCCCTCATTGTCTCGTTCCCTCTCTTAGCATGTATTAAGGGATTCATATCAGCATTTCCCTGGTAACACAATATTGGCCATGTTTCAGCAAGGTCAAAAATGCCCTACACAGACTTAGCCACTGCTTTCCATTCCAGCATCTGCATCACTCTTCTCCCAGCTAATGGCATCTACTGAACATATTGAAACATCAGATCATGGGGTCACTTTGAAAGCTGGCTCACACATTTTAAGAGAGACAGAGCTCAAAGATACTCTGTTTTGGCATGAGAACTGTGATAGGAACTGAAATAGTAAGTCCAGGAGGAAAAAATTATGTATCAAGGAAAAGAGAGTACAAAAGTTCTGTTAACCCCATCTCTCCACCCTGTTTCTTAATTCCTGTGGGAAAATGAGACTCTTTTTTAAGATACCGATGGTGACTTCTCTGCACTGACAATTGGCACAACTCTTCAAACCTAAGGAAGAAAATAGTCAAGGCCTGAATAAATAGGAAATAAAGGAGATTAGCAAAGAATTTCAGATGACATTTCTATCAGTTCTAGCCAGCAGGTGCTGCTCTGGCAATAGGAAGTTAAGAGTTACAAAAGCTACATAAAAACAACTGCACCACATGAAGACAAAGAAGCATCATATGGATGCATAAAAATGAACAATTAAAACTACAACTGTTACATGGAGAAGAAAGCCATAAGTATTTCAGCCCTATTATTATCGATGCTGCATGCCACAGCTACATTCTGTTCTGTATCATTACATCTTCACTGGCTAATTTCACAAATAACATCTTATTAACAACATGTTGACTTCAAACCATTGTTATCTCTTCTCCCATTCTCTGATATTTGACACTGAAATTGTTCCAAGGACATTTGAAACATCAGGAACTAAGTAACAAAATAGTTTCTCACCCCACTCCAGTGTGAAAAGCAGCCCAAACATGCTGTAAGTGGAGGTGAAAAGGAGAAAGTCACAAAGATTTTTTGATTTTTTTTTTTTTTAAAGAATTAACTGAATCACTGCTCAACATCTGCCCCACCCCCTCACTTCTGTAACCTCTCCTCTTTCTAAACCACTTCCAGTCCAGAGGGGAAACATAAGGGGCTTTCTATTAATGGAATATTTATGGACCTGGAGACCCGGGAGCCTTGAAAAGAAGGAAGATTCATGCATAATACAGGGACAGGACTTGCTGTATGAAAGGACAAATTTACCACACTGGCAAACTGAACTAAGTGGCATAAAACCCATTAGAAAAAAAACCCATGGCTCACAAGTTATGAATACTGGACAAGAACCAAATACCAGAACTGGTAACCAGCACACACTGTACAGCATAATGACATTTCCTACTACAATTTACTAGCTGATAAATGATCAAGCTTATTAAATTAACCTTTTCCCACCAGCAGTTGACTGAAAAGTTCCCTCCCCTCTTAATTACAAGGAGATTAGGAGAAACTAAAAAATAATTGTAAGCAGTTTATACAATGGAAGAAGCCTCAATTCTTCAGTATTACATACCACATAAAAGAGATCCATCACCAGGCATTGCTCCCTACCTCTGAACAATGAATGATACAGAACCTGATCCAGTGACTGCCAAAAAGCCAAAACAAAGGTGTTCACACCATTCTTTTCTCTCCCTGAGTGGCTGTTTGCTCATTTCTGCTCACTCTTTATCAGCACAATTCCAGTCTTATTATGAGAAGGTATAAAAGCAATACCTTTTTTTTAAACCCCAGCAAATAAGAAAATGATAAATTTCAAACAGAACAGGGGCTGTTGCAGATGTTAGGAGTGTGTAGTACAGACAGACTGTAAAGCTGTGTTACAGGCCAACCCCATGACAAAAGAACAGATGTGAAGGTATCCTGCCTTCCTTTAGCAAGCTGAGAAACAGGGAAGGAAAATCTACTCCTTCTCTACAAAAAAGGATGACCTCCTCCAGATCCCAAACTCCTTTTGTCTACTGATTGTGTCTGTGGAGGTCCAAAATGAAGAGAATGAAGACTTACAATGACAAGAATCCCCACATGACCATAACATACGCAAAAAACCTCTTCACTGTGTGAACACAACCTGATGTCCAACATTGCCTTAAAACAACCATTACAGTTCCACACGTCTTCTCCCAAGTAGTTTTCAGCTTTCCCAGTGTTTTATGGGGGAGGTTTCTAGAAAACCTGTGTAAAGGTGTGGCATTTCAACTTTTCCAGTTCACACCATTTCCTTAAGCACCTGCTAATGGACACAAGGACATTTTATTTTTTAAGCTATATGCAAGCTTATTCAAACTCACTTGGCCTGGGTCTTTCACAGACCCCTTAAAAACAGGCCATGATATACATATAAGAGCTGAGAAAGCAAAGGCTGAAACAGCAGCTACAGCAATGTTTTCCAGAGATTCATCACTGCAGATGCAAGGGGAAATTGCAGAGTGCCCAGTGTAGTTCCTTCCTACAGAGATCTTGGAATCCCAGGTTCTGTGGAAGCTCCAGAGTGAGCAGGATGGGCTGCACCCCATGGTTCAGCCTGGTGCTGAGCTTCCACGTGGCTTTACTAGAAGGCATGGAAGTACAGTCAGTGTCAATAACCCTGTCACCAGGCCTGGGGAGAGGGAGCAGACAGAGTGGGTTTTTTCTGCTTTGTTCTTGCTTTTTTCCAGCTCTGAAGCAGCACCGACAATATGAAGACAATTCTCTGAGAAATAAAATTAGAACGTCCCCTTCAATTCTCTTTGAGAAGCATCTGAGTTCAAGAAACTCTTTTATCAGGATTAGAGGTGAGGCTGAAAGCAAATGGTTTCTCTTAGCTGGTAAAAAAATGCATTCCATTTCTCAACCTCCCCACCCCCTGGGCCAAGAGTTTCATGCATATTTGACATGTTTTCCATCTAGACAGCAATACAGCATTTCTAGCCACTTTCTTTTTTCTTTTAAGTGACTCAAGTGCACAGTGTTTCTTCCTGAGAGTCAATTTATTTTTTAATTGTATCTGAATACTCTGGGATTTTTATCTTGACTTCACATGTTCTAATTTGTTAAAAAAAAAAAAAAAAAAGGAAAAAAGTAAGGTATATATTATGAGCAAAAGCTGTTTGCAGTAAACTGGAAAGTGCTTATGGGGTTGTTATTTACTATTTAGGATTGTCATTACTATCACAGGAGAACCTAGAAGTTTTTAAGCAAGATCTGCCCTTCTACCATGTTAGGACATACACAAAGCAAAGGCTCATCCTGGCCCAAGGCACCTACAGTACCTATAAAAAACCCAAAAGAAACAGAGGGTGAGAGAGAACATACACATGCTAGCAAGAAAAACACAGAAAGAGGGTGAAGTTGCTTGCCCAGTGCTAGAGAAGGCAGGAGAAGAGAGATGGAATAAAATGCAATGTGCATCACTCTAAGATTGTGCTGAGATTTCAAATGACCTTAACTGAAGTCCTAGTTCCAACCTCAGGGATGCAGTAGAAAAAGCTCCCCCTAACAAATCTATAATGCAACGAAGAAAACTTTTTAATACTTGTAATTAACCACAGATCAACTGTAGCAGATTTTTGCAGCATTTAATCATTTCAGTACTTCTGAATTTTTGGTTTAAAAAATATTTGAAAAAATTCAAGCAATTTAGACTCAAAAAAGTTTCTTGACCTAAGAGAAGTGAATGCTGACTTCCAGATGCTTTTCCACTATTCAGAAAATGCATGCATTAATTATAAAAACCATTGTATTCTTATTTTCCTTTTAAAATTCACAATGCTTGGGTTGAGTTTGCAATGGTTGATTTTGGTCAGTGAAGTGCAAGGTTAAGTTACAGCATGTGTGGTAATGACAGCAGACACTGATCTAAGTGCAATGAAAGCAACTGCAATAAATGCTTAGAAAAGGGTAAAGTAGGCAGAAAAATGCTTGTTTGATCATTTCCACAGCGATGTTTGCTTCCAAAATCTCATCTCTTTTGCCTAAAGTTAAAAAAGTTAAACCCTCGTAGTTTCAATGTAAGAATGTTTTAATTATCTCGTTCTATTTCTCCCCTAAACAAATCTATGCTTTTCTCTAACATTTTTTGTAGAAATTGATCGAAACACAGGAGAAGTAACAAAGTGTTATTTGAGACTTGTTTAATCTTAACCAAGACAGGTGGTCCAGAGGTTACCAAGTGCCTGTGAATGCACACAGGTCACCTCCTCCTCCTCATCCACTCTTTTTACCCTCCATTGCTACAGCTGAGTGTAACTGCTTAAAAATCACTGTGGAAAAAGCAGCACGCTACATTTTCACACAGATTCAAAGAAGGCACTTGGAATTACTATTTACCATGCCCCTCCACCAAATTTTAGGATAAAAACTGACTGTAACTTCATCTAACAATGAAGTTTCTCAAAGACATTCAAATGCAACAGCAATCCACGACTGAAGAAACTAAGTACAAAAGTTGGAAAACAAATTAGATGCCTTGAAAATGTATTCCCCAAGCATGTCAAAATCTCTTCTTTTCACACTGTTACAGCTGTGGAGCTCACAGGGACACCAAATGGTATATCAGGATGGGACAACATAAATAATGCCACCCCCAGCAGGTGACAATTAATCTCGTTTCTTTTTCCCCCCCAGGTAATCATGCAGAAAGTCTAAACCTCTACCAAATCTCCAGAGAGCTTCTGGCAATATTTGGCTTCTGCACAGGGAGGCTTGGGAAGGAAACTGTACCCTACAAACAGGCACATGCAATGGAGCAGTTTTAGAAACATGACAAATCATGCACAGATATAAATGGAGCTGTTCATACCAGTTCTACCTTTCTTGCTTTTCTCATGTCTTTTATCCCTCTGTCCCATCTTCCTCCAAGAAGGATTTTGGATCCTGCTCTCAGGGACTTTTCAAGGGAACTGTAACAGATGCAGACTGCAAGCAAACAGTTCCTGAACAACAACAGTGAGATGTATTAATGGGTGCTTTGGCTTCACATTTTCAAAGCATGTGTAGGAGTCACTCCAATGGTTCCACTACTGTTAGAATTAGTGACCTCATGTCTAAGAAAGGTGGTCTCCCATTTCTACACTTCATTTGTCTGTGAAAGCTGAAGTGCTCTGTTCTGGTCTCAGATTTCTTTTTGCCTATCCATTTAGCACTGCTGTCCTTTCTTACTACAGTAATCAGGAAACCTACTGTCACAAGCAACCACTATTCTCACAAACAGCCTGACACCCTCTCTCCCCTGGAAGGTACCACAAAACCTTTCAAATGATTTGGGTTTTCCCACCTTGCTACTTTACATGTTCACAAAGAGATCTGCATGAACGGATTTCAGAAATAATTACATTAAAGATAAAGGAGGAAGAATGTCACAGGGATGAAGGGACTCCTTAGGAATCGTGGAGTCTTTAATCTAATTAATGAAGTCGAAGAAATTCCAGCTAACATATTTCATGACAAACTCGCCCCCCACGTTTTTGCAGAGCCTATGCATTTATATCCAAGTGGCACCTACTCATATGCTACACCTATTGCACAGTTATGTCAATATACATAACATATACACACTAGCATAGCACGAGCACTTAGTATATGTTTCTATTTGCAGAGGAATTCATTATGGGAAACAGAAGGCTTTTCTCTGCAAGGAAATTAGTCTCAATGGATGCAGGAGTGGGTTTCTCTCCCCTCTCCTTCTGCTATTACTCATTAAATGGATAATTTCCTTTTATAAACAAAGGAGTCCATATAATAAGCAGGCATGTTTGAATAGATCATTAATGAAATAATAGTCTCCTCATCTCCCAGCCTGAAAGATGAAACCTAAACCCAGGGCTCCCAAGAGCCAATCCCTTCTCAGCTGGACTACAAGAGCACCCAGCCCCTCTCTGACCGACCTTTAGAGTGCCTGCTCAGCAGCCTGGCCAACCTCTTTTAAATTACCTCATAGGCAGAGTGATGATTTCAGCAGAAGCTGCTTATATGTGGTTTAGAGAACATAATTCTTCCCCATTTCACTATTATATCTGGAGATCTCCAAAGAGATCTAGAGAATATTCCCTCCACAGTTTACCTTGACTGTTTCTTATCGGAGTTTACCACAGATAGATTTTGACATCAGCAATTCCTTAAAAATCCATTGTGGTTTCTGAAGCATCAAGCTCCCAAAGAATAAGCCAAAAATGTCAGCCAGCTTGCAATATCTAGCTTTTTGTATAAATAATCAGGTGAGCATTAAGACATTGGCCACCAAAAATGAAACAAAAACATGTAACCTGGCACTTTAAGAAGTATTCATAAAACATGGCTCATCATCGGGGTGACTCCTGTATTGAAAACCTACTCTATTTGGAATCACTTGCTAAGTTCCACTATTCTTTTATTTATTATTCTTTATTCAGCATTGTCAGAATCCATACTGTTGTTCCACAAAACATGCTTTGATTTACTTTTCAAAATGAACGAAGAATTAAACCATTCCAGTGTTCCAAGGTGCTCAGAAATCACCAAATCAGGCGAGAAAAGTGTCTGAAGAGATACGTTTAAAATACAAGGGTATACAAGCTCTCTTCTGGGAGAGCTACCACAAAATACAGGACTCCCTCCAGCTTTTTTGGTTTTTAACCTGTGTGGTGTCCAGGTGCTGGCCAGATGCCAGGCACCCACAAAAGCCACTCACTCATCCTCCCCTGCCACAGCTGGACAGAGAAGAGAAAATTTAGTGAATGGTTCGTGAGTTAAGAACTGGGAGAAAACACTCCGATGGCAAAACAGGCTCATCTTAGAGATACAAAGTAAACTTATTACTAAGATCAAAGCAGGAAACTGAGAAGTAAAATAAGCCTTTAAAAACACCTTTTTCCCCCAAACCCATCTCTCCTCGCCACCGACAGTGCAGGGAGACAGGGCATGGGGGTTTGGTCAGTTCGTCAACTGAGGCTTTCTTCCACTGCTCAGGGAGAGGAGTCCTTCCCCTGCTGCACCATGGGGTCCCTGCACCATGGGGTCCACAGCCTCCTCCAGGCATCCACCCCCTCTGGCACAGGCACCTCCCCACGGGCTGTGGGTGGATCTCTGCATCCCCCGTGGGTCCCCAGGGGCTGTGGGTGGATCTCTGCATCCCCCGTGGGTCCCCAGGGGCTGTGGGTGGATCTCTGCATCCCCCGTGGATCCCCATGGGCTGTGGGTGGATCTCTGCATCCCCCGTGGATCCCCATGGGCTGTGGGTGGATCTCTGCATCCCTCGTGGCTTCCCATGGGCTGTGGGTGGATCTCTGCATCCCTCGTGGCTTCCCATGGGCTGTGGGTGGATCTCTGCATCCCTCGTGGATCCCCAGGGGCTGTGGGTGGATCTCTGCATCCCCCGTGGATCCCCAGGGGCTGTGGGTGGATCTCTGCATCCCCTGGGGATCCCCAGGGGCTGCAGGGGCCCAGCTGCTTCACCATGGTCATCACCACGGCCTGCAGAGGCATCCTGGCTCTGGTGCCTGGAGCACCTCCTGCCCCTCCTTCCCCGCTGACCTTGGTGTCTCCATGTTGTTTCCCTCACATGTTCTCAACTCCTCCTCTTCTCTGGCTGGAATTAACAGTGTGCCCCCCTTTGTTTTGATTTTCTTCTTAAATCTGTTATCACAGAGATGTTACCAACATCTCTAATTGGCCCAGGCTTGGCCAGCAGCATGTCCATCTTCAGAGCCATCAGGGATTGGCTCTGTTGGATGTGGTGGAAGCTTCCAGCAGCTTCTCACAGAGCTGTGGCCCCCCTGCTACCAAAAACCAGGCTGTGCAAACCAACACAACCTGGAAATATCCTCTCAGAAATGACTATTACAAACTGCCAACTGTTCCCAGCTCAAAGCAAGAAGGGCAGATTGCACCTGGCCCCCTCAGAGGGGTAGGGGAGCCTGGGAGTGAGTCACATACAGCTCGGGTAGTTTTAACTCCATGATCTCTTTCTGTAGAGAGTTACCAGTAATCTTTTTTTATTCCACATATACATCCACTTTCCCACCAAGACAGAGTGCAGATAATTGCAATCCAATCAGGGGTTTGATTTTTTCTTTAAATGACTACCAAGTGCAAGTGCTGGAGTTCAGCTGCTCAGAGAGGCAGAGGGAAGGGCTCATGGGGGCCAACCACTATCTCTGGACAAAATCTTTGGGCAGAGTCACAGATGCATATACAAACTCTTACCTCTACTCTCTTCTTTTTCCTCTTTTATTTTGAATGGAATCTTAGACATTTTTTAAAAACCTCATTCTCAGTTGCAGTTAAGAATACTGAAATTTTCCACAGCAGCAAACACTACAGCAGAAGGCTTCACTGTCATTCTGGCCTGAGTTCTTAAAAGGTATCTTCACTCCTGTCTGGGCTCTACTACAGCCCAAAATGGCATGTAAGACTGGGTCCAGTAAGTCTAAGTTCCTTCTCCAGAAGGCTGCTGACAAGGTTTGCACAAAACAATGAACCCTACTTTCCCAAAAGGTCTATAAGAGCTTTAAGCACTACAAAGGGAAAACTTCTGGCTAGAGAAGTGGAGGACCACACCTCACCTCCATGGAGTATACCTGGGCAGGAGCTCAAGTGGTTAAGCCTCCCAGCAAAGCACCAAACTAACAATCAAAAGTCAAGAAGAGGTGAGGCCCTAGAGCTCTTCTGAAAGCGCATATCATGAAAACTGTGACTTTAAAAAGGGATATAATGAGTTATAAAAGAAATCATTAAGTCAGGATCATTCCTTCAGGGCAGCTTCTGGTTTCTGTTGCCCAGTTCTTCATCATTCAGAACAATTTAAAGGTTATGGCTGGCTGCATAACACTCTGATGAACATTATCAGCTAAAGATCTTTGCCTCATTTACACTTAGAGCTTAAGCCAGAAGAAACAGAGAACTTGTGGAAAGAAAAAAGCATTTGTGACCTTATCTAAGTCATCTCTTAACCAGAAAACTCTTACTTCCCTCAAATATCCCTAGAAGCTTTTGTTACTTATTTTCCATTTATCTAACATCTTTCTCCTGGCGAACCTATTGGGATCAGGTCATTTTCTCTCTCTTTTGATCCAAGACCCTGGCTTATGGAGTGGCTCTCCCCCCATGCCTGACCTTACCATGTGCTTGAAGCTCAGAACTTGGAACAGAGCTGTTGAACTTCATGTGCTGATGTTAAACAGAGAGTTTAACCAAATCTCATATTCATTTCACTCTAATTTTAAAAGCTCACCGCTCAAGGGTAGAGGGAAAAGTTACTGTTACTGCAATGAAGGCTACACACTGAAGACTGTAAAACAAAATCAAAGCCTAACAGGTCTGAAAGACCCTGACTTTCAGGGCCCAAAGTCACATAAACATGGCAACAATATGAAACTGTATTTAGAGTCTACTGAGTTCCTAAATTAGAGTCAGCTTCATGGCACAGCCACCCTTCAGTAACTAATTGCTCCATTCAAAGCTGCATATGTTGTTACATCAAAACTTCCATGTCTACTATTTGCAACATTTCCTTCAGATTACTTCTACAGTTCTGCAGAGAAGTGAAAACTGACTACAAAGGTTTTCCTCTTCTAAATACATTCATTGGGAATGATCCTTAAAAATATTTGCTATTTCTAGGAACAAGTAATTTGTCCATGCACCAACCACTTACCATGAAAAACTGCATTCCCTGCAGGTGGGTGGTGGGGGGAAGGAAGGGTGGCATGTGTCCATCCACATCCCCATCCCCACAGCTTACTGATCACTAAGCTCAAATTTCTGAAAATTAGCATTGTCAGGACAAGAGGGTGGGTGGGGATGTGCAGACACAAAACAATGCAAAGTGCACAGTCACAAATTTTTTTTTTTCCTAGTTACTCTTCTTCCCCTGCCCTGAGGATGAATAATTCAATCTAGTGGTCCATTAATCCTATACATAAATAAAGGAGGAGCTGCTAACTTCTGATCCTGGTTAAAAACAGCTCTCCAAGTTCTGTGCAGAAAAAAAACCGGGTGCTTATTGCAGAGCTCCTGATAGAACTCCAAACACCTTCATTTGCTCACATTAGACCTACAGACCCCAGATATGCTTCTTACAGTCCGACTACTTTTCTGTGCAGTATTTTGGCTCTATCCTTCACACTGACGTAATTTTAAGAGCAGTTCTAGCAGAGGAAAGGAGGCCTGGCTTTCTACCTGGACCCACAGTGCACAGCAGCATGCAAGATTAACTCAAAATCTTATTTTTAGAGCCTAATTCTTACGGAGAAACAATATCATTGGCTACCTTTTTCCTTTCCTTTCATGCTTCGCTGGCATGAAGTCATTTGTTAATAATGCCCATCTGTGATGGTCCATTTTCATATTCAGAAATTTCACGGCAGATTACAGGCTTTCAGAGAGCTCCCTGAACATCAGCTTCGTCACAGAGAAAAGTTTTACCCGCACCCTGCCCTTCTTTGCACCCTGCCAACAGATAAAGCTGTGGCACGTGGAATTGTTTTACATCTGTGTGCCCCAAGCAGAAAGGAGCAGCTGTGACCCCACAGCCCTGTGAATGCAGCCACAGAGAAGCTGACACTCCACACATAAACCAAAGGTGGGAAAAAGAGCTCCTGATTCCCGTGGGACAGCAGTTCCATGGAGATGAAGAGGAAAAAAGTCGCAGAACCATCAGTCTCTTACCTTCCAGGAGCTCTGGATTCAACAAGCAGCAGTTTTTAACAGAATCAGAAGAGGAACAGAAAAAAAGCAGCTAGAAGCTGGCAAATTACAATGTCAGAATCAACAGAGACTTTGTATAAGGGAATTTTAGGGTCTTCATGCCCTGCAAAGTGCCATCTGTGTATGCCATAGCTCAGCTACTGCAACAGATTATCTGATCAACAGGGAAGGAACAACAATGGAAAATCTATTAGCTGGTGGCTGTGGAGCATCACAGGTCTATTAGAGATTGACTGATTAGCCTGTCGGGTGAGAGTCAGACTTTCTCATATCTAGTTTTCAATAAACTGTTAAAAGTCAATATGACACAGAGTGAAAATTCAATTCAGGGTAACAAAGAAAAAATAGCTAATTATTCTTTTACAGCACAGTAGATCCTTCCAGGTCTCCTTTAACAACAGACTAACCACTATAATAGACTGTTTATATATAGATTACCAGCAAAGATAATCTGGAAACAACACAAATAAAAGCACCAAAAGAAAATTCTACATGCCAAAATTCACAGAATTTTAAATACTAAACTACAAACAAATGGCTCTCATGCTACAGAATCTCTGTGGAAGACCAAAAACATGACAGAGTCACCAGAAAAATTACCTTATTTCAAAACACTTTTTAAAGGCAATTTATCAACCTAAAATTGCAGAATTTCAACTGTGGAGCACAGCAATCAATACAGTATCAGCACTTTGGATATAGAATAAAACCAAGTGTGACAGAGCCCAGAGCTTTACAGACACTACTGGGTTTGCCAGCTCAGTTTTGCTACAGAAAGTAACTGGGTACAGGTGAAAAAGGCAAAGCAAACTTTAAATGCTGTAGATATTCTGGGAAGATTGGTAACAGTAGCAAAGAGCACATCCAGGGAGTTTGTCTGGCTTGTGTGCACTCTACTCTTGCAGAGCCAAACCCTCGTGTTGCCTTGCCTTAACTCCTTTACACTGTTTTGGAATAATCAGCTCTGTTAGTGGTCTTGTGACACATCAACTCTACAGCACCTGAAAACAGGGATACAGGATGAGAAAAAAAACAAATCGGTATTTCATCCATACTTCAACATTATACTTTAGTCTTTCTCAGCTGTGTTGGGGCAGACATTTGTGGGACCTTGTGCAGAAAAAAAAACTTACCTGGATTAGAGAAAATCTATCGAAATCAATTGCTTTCAAGGATTTTGTTTGAAAGTCTGGTGCCCAAACACTTGCACAAGTACCACCAGGACAATGGTGATGTGGCATGGGATAAAAACAAAGATGTACCTCCAGCCTATGTTTTTGACCCCAGCATTTCACTTCACCCTGCTCACCTGAAGGGCTGTCTGTGGAAAGAGTATAGAAAAGGAGGAGGAATACTGAATGCTAGCCAAAAACTTGTGTATTCTGCAACTTTTACTGTCTCACTTTATCACAGAAGAAATTGCTTATCATTGGCATGCTAAAGACTAACACACCCTGGTACTAACTCATCCTACCTGAAAGCAATGTGAAAACATAATCAGAAAGAAAAAGCAAGCAAATGAAGAAAAGAATCTAATACTGGTTACAGGTGATGCCATAATTTCAGTGGACTAGAATGGACAACACACATTTTAAAACCACATCAACATTACCTTGAGGGACAGGAAGCCTGAAATCTCTCCAGCTCTGTGATCTCAGTAACAGATGTCAGGTCTGCATGGCTTCTTTCTCTTGTCACAGGAACACTGAGATCTTTAGAGATCCGGTTTGGGATTTTTTTTTTTTTTGAGAAAAATCCAGTGCAGAGCAAACTAACTGATACAAATACTTGTTTTCTAAGCTGGAAGACCACAGTGCTCCTCCTCCTCTCCCAACACTTTCAATCATGTGGGAAACAACAGGGCTGCAAGACAAAAACCTTCCAAAAGAAACTCTCTGTCAGAAAGGGTTTACTTCCAAATTCCTCAAATCAGATCTACTTCAGAACAGAAAGCAATTTCTAGCACCATGCCACAAATTCATGGGCTGGTGACGAAAAAAACAGTTTCAGCCCAGGTTTGGTCCACCTTATTGTGGTATGTTTTATTCTGAACCACTTCTCAGTGTGAGAACTCTGCAGTCTATGCAGCCACAGTCACCCCTTGTCTAGGGAAAGGCACAAAGGAGTCTGGCAAGGGGTGGGGAAAGCACACGATGATGCATTGCAGAGATGTAAAATCCTTCAAGCAGTCAGAATGTCACTGCTTCATCTTCTGGCACTGCTTTTTGAGACTGAGATTGCATAGAATGATACACGTTCCTGTCCTACAGACACGCCTTCTCCTGGATGGGGGAAGAGGGATCATGCAAAGAATCAACCCTGGCAGATAGCATCGTGAGACAGGCATGGCCAAACCAAAATCAAATAAAAAGAACAGTTGATAAAATATAGGGCCTGGAATAACCTTTGCAACACTGAAGGGGAAGTTCAGTCACCAGAAGCCAAATAATTAATTTAAAAATGTGAAGCACAGTTTTAGAAGCAAATCTTTGTCTTTAAGACCCAAAATGCTCAATCCTGTAGGCTGTGTGCAGCTGTACAGATCTACTTAAACTGCCAAACCCAAGAAGCTGAGCAGGAATCTGAAATTGCAGCACTCATATTCCCACAGCAACTAGAGATAAGGAAGACCAGGAACAGTGTCATTTTAGAGTTTGCTAACCAATTCCCCCTTTCCCCCCAAAACACAGTTTAAATTTCATGTTTATCCTAGCTGGATACTTTATTTATTTAAGACAGGGATTTGCCATCTGCTTAGCAATCAAATAAGCTACCCAGACTGAAATCAGCAATAATGACATTTTCCCTCTGTGAAACGCTATGTCTTCAGAACATGCACACGGTGTTGGGTGTGGGGGGATGCGAGGGAGAGGACAGACAACCAAAATAAACCTCACCAAAACAAAAAAAAACCCACCCCAAATTAACCAGGTTCCGCTCATTCTGGCCACCATCATCTTCATGCTCTTTTTCACCACCTCCAAACATGCAATAAGCAGGCAGTAATTGCATTCCTACCTGCATAGGATGAGCATGGAGAAGACAGACTGAGTAACTATCAAGCTGCTTACAATAAGGAGTAACAAAATGCATTAACCCATAACCCAATCTCAAGTAAGTACTGAAGCTTTGGGTTAGTAAATATAAATACAAGACAAGAGATAAAAGTTGAATCCATTGAGGAATTATCACTTCTCTGCTCAAATTTATTCCCAAGAGAAAGCAAATGCATCAAAAGCTGTTGAGTGAAGAACACATTTAACTCCTTTTTCAACACTTTAAAACTGTTATTTAAACTTAAAAGCTTTCTACTTAGAGCAAGGCATTAACAATTAAAAAAAAAAAATTGTATTCCTTTCTCAACACATATTCCCATGTCTTCTATTTCAAGGGTTCCCATAATGACTTTTTGTTGCTTTTTAAGAAGAAAGACACAGACTGATTACTTTTGTTTCGGCGATTATTCACCAAACAGAAGAGACATGGACTACATAAACTTCAGCTCAGATACCGTAAAACTCAAACAAAATTAGCTCTACTTCATGCCTGCCAGCATAAGAAGCAGAGACAGATTTAAAATGCACTACTTTTGGTTTCCTATTCCACACAGGCACACCTTCAGCTATCTAACCCCATTTAAACCAGGCAGCTTTGGGCACAAAGCAGCACAGGTGGATTGCTCAGCCTGGGGCCACCTCCACAGCTGGAAAGAACAGCAGGAGCATCCTTTCCCCCATCCTGCTGCAAACCTGGGAACATGTACAGAGAACTGGACTTGCCAAGCTGGGACACCCACAAAGCTTATCTAGAGACAAATTAAACTGGACTAAACCAAATCCACACACCTCCCATTTTATGTTTCAGAAATCTAACATGTCTTGTTAGACTTGAACGTGTCCGCTGTATTTGTTTTGAACTTATTATTTTCAAAAGAGAGAGTTCCCTCAGGGAAAAATTTTCCAACAATCTGCTATTTTTTACTGATCACTGCATGTTTTCAGAGTCCACTGCCATTGTTTACTTCCCCTAAAATTATTACCAGGCCCACAGATATGATAGCTGGATGTTTTTCTAATATACTTTTCCTCTTTTTTGTGGGTTGTTTTTCAATTCCTTGGCTCTGAACACTCTTAGAGCTGTCACAAATTAAGCTGATCATAGCATCTCCTGTTCCCAACAAGAGGACAACCCAGTTCTCATTGAAAGTAATAGGAGCTTTGCCACTGATGGCAATGCAAGCAGGATCATGCACTCAACCTCTGTAACAAAAGTAAATAAACACTTTCATTTTCATGTCTGAATTGGTAATGCTGGAATAACAGCTTTCTTCTCCTTCTAATAACAGTGGAAAAAAATCTAAGTATAATTGCAATTCAGCTGCTGTGTGAAGGAAGCAAAACAAAACCCAATGAAGCTTTTTATTACATGTGCTGTTTGCAGAAAGAATGAACGATCCCTTTGCATCTTCCTACTCCATTTTGAAGAGGTGGCCAGCTCTGGTTGGACATCCGTGAAACTCCTTTATTTGCTGGGGACTGTACTGCCCCAGATCTTACCCATGTAACACAGAAACCAAGTGCAAAAGGAATAGCATTATATGGCCTCTACAATTTGCACACAACAGTAAGAAGCAATTAAGTTATGCAGTATTTTGTCAGAAAACAATAAAAGCTTCTTTCTTCTTTCTTTAGGAAAAAGGAAAGAGGAGACAGCCCATGCACTGCAGTGTTGCTACTTCCCATTAACTTAGAGGACACAAGGCTTAGTGAGCCTCACTGCTCACCCTGTCAGAAACGCTGCTGCTGCTGCTGAGACCCTCAGCACTGCCAGCTGTGCTGTGCCAAAGCTGCCTTCCTGCCCAGTGAGCCTGCAAAGGGCAGAGCAGCTCCTGGCTGCTGCAGGACATCACTGCCCCAGTCTTCAGCTGTAACTCTTCAGCTCAGCACTAAGAGAAACTTTGGTTAATAATGGGATATGGACATCAGTTTATAGCAACTCAGAAAACAGCTGTTTTTCTCTTTTTCCTTAACCATTTTCTTTTTTCAAGCATCAGCTGTTCAGCTACAGATACAAACATCCAGTAAGCAGAGTGTTTAAGAGAAAGCAGAAAACCAATCCATCTATAAAATAGCCCTATGTAAATCCAACTTCCACTCAGCTGCTCCATAAATGCAGGCTTCTCACTTTACATTAACAACAGGAGACAATCCACGATCAAGTAATAGCTCAGATTGGAGTGAAGGGTTTAATTTCTTTTGTGCCTTCAATTCTGCTTAGAACCTGATGAAGCTGACTCTGCATTTTCCTAGTGCCACCCAACTGTAACTTCTAGGACCTTTCCCTATATCCAAGATAAGGAAAGGATTTGGTTTTAGACTGCAAGGAGATCTAAACTTTGCGTCCTTACAGGTATTCTGCAGCCTGCAAAAAGAACCAATGGCAGTAATACAAACAACAGGCTTTTATGGCTCACCATCTCAAGATCACCATCACAGATTTTCTTATCTTGAGACACCCTTCTCTTAGCAAGACTCCTTCTCAACAAATGCAATTGCATAACGTGACAAAATGATATGCCTGAAATAAATGAGCCACATGTGGTGATAACGCCAGGCAGCCTCTGGGTTCAAGGCAGAAGTACCACTGCCCCTTCTTGCAGCCATTTTAGGTGTGTCTGAGGTAACAATTTTTTCAGAGCAGATAGTTACTGATCATAATGGCTGTCTGTCTCATAACTAAAACATCTGCTTGTGGAACTAGTTCTTATTAATTGAAGTGGCAAGGAGCCAGTTGGGACTTTTTTAAATCAATGCAGGTCTCTTATAAAAACTTGAGTCTCTTTGCAAAGCACTGCTACAAAACAGGAAGCAATGTCTAAAACTGCCTTCAGCCCATTATTTTTCACTTCCAAGGAAATCCGTTTCCAGTCCAGCCAGGAAGACTCATCACAGAATTACAGCAGTCAGTGAACTACCAAAACATGTTAATACAGTGCTCACAGCCAGGCACCCAACCAAGGAGAAAAACTGGCAACAAGAAAGAGTCAAACAACAAAATACAGAGAATCTCAAGTCACAAGTCCAGCATCATTCTTTATTATGAAACATAGAAAAAAATCCAAGAAAGGCCAGTGGATTAATCAGCTGCTAAAGGGAAAACTTCCTGCATAAGCAAAATCACACTGCTCCATCATTTGACGTACTGCAAATGCACAAAGAAATCAAAGAGGGACCCTGTAATTTACTCCCACTTGCACAGCTTCTGCTATGTGCATTCACTCTTACTGATAAGCAAGTGATACAGAGTTAAAACATTTTATTTTTAGATGCTATAATGTCCAAGGCAAAAAGGACTCTTAAGTTACAACTCTGCATTTCTCAGCTTTTATGAGTTGACATCAAGCTTTTAATGTCACTTCTGGTGGAAACACCTAATGCTTGTTCCTGAAACAGACATTGCAAAATACATTGTTTCTTCCCCCAAAAAGCCTACTATTCTCACCTGTGCCACTACATACCTACTAACACACATCAGGTAAATCACCTGTTGACTGACTGGCAGCATATTGTTTCTACTGCCACACACCAAGCACAGGTGACATTTATCTCTCCCTTCCTTAAAGCTGAGCACTGACCACACAAACGATTAAGCCACCTTTTTCTAAGCACCATACCCATCTGTTAATCAGCAAAGAACTTTATTCCTTCATCCAGGTACACAGCCCAGTCCCCTTCTCTTTCAGGAGCTGCCTTGCTAACAGGATTCAGAGAGGGAAAAAGCTATACAGAACTCTCCAAGAGCACAATGGGGCACAATTGGGAGGAACCATTATTTTTCACTGAGTTTTTAATAGCCAGTTGGCATGTGAAAGCTCAATTTTCTTCAAAAGCCTGCATTTCTTTCTGTCCTGGTGAATATTTAACAATCCTCTGGTGATACTGTGTTAAGAAATCATGCATGGTACGTTGGTTTAATAACTCTGTCTTTGGCATATGAGTTGGCATGTCATATTCAATCTACCACAGAAGCCACTCCAGTCAGGTGGAAACAGTCAGTGAGGGGAGTGCTGATTTGTAGAACTGTTTTTCTGTGTCTCATTTGACTGCTTTATCGAACTCTCCAGGCCTTCCCCCAAGCAGTACAGATGATAGCTGAAGCTCAGGCTAAGAAGAATGGCTACCCATCAACAAAATTAAAAAAGGCAAAGCAAAAGCAGGAATCATACAGGGAGCTTCACTCCCTGCTTGTGTTTACTGTATAGACAGGACATAAGGTTTTATTTTTAGTTTCCTCCACCCCTTCATTTCCCCTCGTCGCTCTATCGAAGTATCACTTTTGGTGGAGGTGGCTCATTGCACATTCCTTTGTTCAGAGGAGGAGCAGCCATCAGGGGCAGTACGAAAAGGTTGCCTTGCTCCCTTGCAAAGTAAGGCACTGCACCACTGATTCCTCACCTCAGCTCTGGACTGAATTACTTTGGCAGTTTCAAGAGCTTTATGTATATTTTCCAAGTCTCACACTCAAGATACTAAAGAAATGGCTGGAGACCATCCACCCCTATCATTCTTTCACCATGATCACCCAGCTTTACAAAGAGTAAAGAAGAACCTTGTACTTCCCAAGTTTAGTCACAAAGAGGAAGCAGGACAGTGTTAGATCCAAGGCCCCAGCCTTTCCACCATGCTCCCAACTCCAAATTTCTTCCAGTTAACTCTGGTCCTTCCCTCTGTGTAACACATGTTGAAGCATGAAAAGTATAGCAGAATAAGCTGTGCAATGTTATTAAAATGCTGCTGATAGTATCAGAATTAAAGCCAGACTTTAAATATATCATAGGCCACATGAACTATATCAACTATATCTATCCAGTACCTGCTCTTCCTCAAAAGAGTGAACTTCAATCAGTCAGTCCAGTTTTTCTGCAGGCAAACATATTTGTTAATTAATGAACTATTAAACCAATCCCTTCTTGTTGGGAATGGGAAATTAAAGGACTAATAATGAAAATTTTATAACACAGAGATTGGCAGTTTGTTAAGAAACACATCTACTGCATGTTCAGGGTAGTTCTATCAAATTAGTCTTACTTCACTGTTTTCTCTTTCCCTACTCATATAATTGCAAACATCACACAGCAGGCACTAAAACTTTCTAAAGTAAATTTAAAAAAACCCCAACACAACTGCTGAAAATTCCACACATCACTATAAAAACCTCAACCACTCCAAAACTATTTTTACAAACACTATTTTTACTGTCTGGATGGTCTTACCACCCCCACACTATGGCATGGCCCTCCTCTTAGAGAGCAAAACCTACCTCATGTGCTTCTTTATAATGACATTTGCTGATTTCAAGGAAAATTTCTATTAAACTCTTTCAACAGACTTATCTATCCAGTGTCAGGGTCAACACAAACTTAGAGAACTCAGCTTTAAATTCCTTACAAGAGAGGACTGAAATCAAGCAGCAGAAAAATTAAATGAGAAGATAAGCCAGTAGGACCCTACATGAGTATTTGAGAGGTATCCCTGCCCCACAGCTCCAAACTACTTTGACAGAAACAAGGATTTTAGCTTAGGGGTTGTACCTGTTTTCTCTCTTCTGTTTCTCTTTCATTCTCACCACCTGTGCATGCAGGAAGAACTGGAAAATATCTCATATGGGATTGATAATGGACCTACTGGAATTTAAACATTTACCAAAGGGGAATCAGTCATGCAGTGCTTTTTCCTGCCAGCAATCATATGTTCCCAGCACGGATAACATTTTCACATATAAATAAAGTCACATATCATTCCTGCTTCTACTTGGAAAGTATTGAACTTTAACAGCTATGGAAAAAAAAATACAGTGCATCAAAATCCACCCAAACCTTCACACTTTCATGCTGAATTTTTAATTTAAAAATACTTTTTACATGCTTAAAGACATACTTGTGCAGTAATATCTGCAGATTTAAAATCTCTTTCAGTACTCCTGTAAATCATGTTAGATATTACCAGCTATAAGCACTGAGGCTGCAAAGCCAATTTCCATTAGTTCTGGTTCTGACCAAGCCACTCCATAGAAATATTGCAATTGTTTGTACCACTTAAATTATCTCAGTCAGACACCTAAATGTGTTTGTTGTACACCCCATTTCAGCATAAGGTGTCATGCTACACCAGCACGTCAGTTCTTACAGAGGGAAGTGGTTTATCAGTAACTATTTCTCTCAGCATGGAACAAGCAATAGTGGAAAGTGCAAACCAATTTAATTTAACAGGAGGGATTCATACCATGGCACGCAGTTGTCCATTAACAGAACAAACCCCTGCCTCCCTCCCTTTCTCCAGTTGGCAATTGCAGCAAATCTTCCATGAAAATACATTTCCTGTAATGTTCTGGTCATGGTTGGCAAGAGCCACAACCCATTTCCATAAAGCCACCATGTGGAAAATTGCCTTGGCTGTTAAAATGGACTAATGCAAAGGAATGTTTTTCTTAATGTTGAAGGCATCAATCCTTTTTAAAAAACACCACGTTGCAGGACATTAGCTGGTCACCCACCAGCTGTAAGGCAGAGCCCTCACACTCAACAGTAAGAATAAAAAAAGCCCTTCATCCAAGTATCACTTGCAGACCACTAACTCAGCAAACATAACGAGAAGAGAAGCCTGAAGGAACTTTGCAACAGCAACTCTGTTTTCACCAAAGTATAATCCTCATGCTGCAACTGCTAATCAACAAGCTTCCACAGCATTAGTTAGCCCCCCAAAAGTTAAATCCTGAGTCTGCAGCCAAGTGGCTGCATCACAGGACAAGTCAGGCTGTTGAAGGAGATGCTGTAAGGCTTTCAGGGCTGGAATCCCATTCTCCAATACTCTTGTTACCTGGTGCAATTTACTCTTTAGCTCCCAGGGACTCACAGAGATCCTGTTTATTCACTCTTGGCCTACAGGGCTGATTCAGCCCATAATTCTTACCTACACTTGTCTGTGGCCTCTCTACACTGCTTTTGCCTAGATGAGCAGAACACATCTCTCTTGCACACTGCCCTCCCTGAGCTCTTCATCTGTGCTGGACCAAGGACGAGACACAAATCTGGTGCCCAGGGTGAGGGCGTGCAGCTCACGCTGTCTGGAATCTCTTATTGCTCAAAGCACATCATAAAGAGCTGAAGGAGCTTTGCATTCTCTCTCTGACTCTGGAAGACCCCTTGAACTTCAGGGTGTTACAAGACCAGAAGCTGTTAAATGAACTCGCCTGATCTGGAGAAATCTACCAGTAGATTTTACAGAAATGCCTGTGGGATAAGACACAGGTAGAGGAGGCACCTGTTTTTGGAAAGGGGAGACAGTCAATGTGTAAGACTTCAGTTGCACTGATTAATCTCAAACCAGTTCTTAAATTGATAAATGTAAACTTGCACAGACTCCCTGCTATGTTTTACAAGTGACACAACCAAATTACCTACAAAATATTAAACTTGGTTACAGCATTTTTGCACATTAAAAAGATAACAGAGTGTTACCATGGTATCATTTGTATAAAAAAGCTCACAAAGCTTATGCCAAGAACCATGAAGTGCAGGACAGCAGTGGTGGTACCAAAACCCTTTGCAAGACCGGAAAGTGAGAGAAAAACTCAGAAAGACATTCAGGAAATTTAGTATTAGAAAACTAAGAAACTGAAATCTCTGGACATACATAGCTTGCAATGCATCTGCTGGATGTATGGGAACTTCTCAAAATCAGGCCAAAGGTGTCTATAGTCAGGGACCATTATAGATACACTAAAAGTATGGACATTTTTGAAGATATAAGGTTTGTTTCAGAAGTTCAAGGCTTTGCAAAACTAAAATAAACCAGAAAAGAGGTCCTAGAAATCTTTAATCGCCATGTGCTATTATAGGAGCAGGCCAATTTTGGACTACTGTACAAGAAGGAAAGGTAAAGATCACTGTAAGCCTTCAGAAAGGGTCATTAAGGCAATTTATTGAGAAAAGATTTTTAAGATTAAATATCTATGATTAAAAAAACTGATAGAGCATAGAAAAATACATTTGTGAGCATGTAAGTTCTCTGAAATTTAAATATTCTTGTGATACATTCCTTGACTACAAAATTCTGATGGCTGTGTTTCCAGGCTCAAAGCTGTGCCTAAGGCAGTAGATACAGAAATACAACAACAAGTTTCCCAGTTTTATCCTTCCTGGCCCCAGTAAGAAAAGAAGATGCACATGAACAGAAAAGCTACTTTACAATTCTCTTCCGTCTCTTCAAACTTCACTGGTTTTCTTTTCTGGAAAAAAAACCCCATCATATTATAAAGTGGTTTTTTTTCCAGTCCTGAGAGGCAGCAATGGAAAAAAAAACCCAGGAGGTAAGAAACAGGAATAGAGGAACACTGTATGACTCTATGTTGTACATGCCATCAGAAGGGTGTAGTGTTTTGCTACCATATGTGATTAAGAGAAGCATACATATTTCAGAGTACAGAAAATGCAGTTAAAAGGGTGCATGAGAAAATCTACATAATGCTGATTTCCTTCTGTATAATCTTGTTTTCTATTTATCATATCTGCTGTGCAAAAATTTAGTTTGTGCAGGGTCAGTGAGCAGCTAAAGTATCTTGAAAGAAAAGTCTAACCTTTCCTAATCACCTGTGCTTCCTGTAACCACTCCATTAGCCCTTTCCCTGATTTATGATTCCCACACTGTCCCTGTGATTAAAAGTGTGATGGTTTGTTTGCATTTCTACTTAGGCTGATTATTTTTTGCCCTTCCTCCAACTTCAGCCACCATGCAGATGACAGGTCTAAGGGTCCAACACTCATTTCCAAAAGCCACGTATCACAAACAGGATGCTGCCCTACAGCACTGCTCCCCTCATGCCCACCACACAGAATGAGCACTCTGTATCTGCTGGAAGTTTCAGCACTGGCCACTGGGTTTTGCTGTAACTCCAAAACAGTTTCAATTTCTTCTCTGTCTAGACTTGAAAACCCAAAGTCTCCAGAAATTCTAGTTAGATTGAACTGAGAAATCACGTTTTTGATTCAGGTCCCTATAAAGGCCAACCTGAAAAGTGTCATGGGTTTTGCCTGACTGACAAAGCAGCTACTCAGTACTTTTGAGAAGACTGCCTCCCATTCCTGCTGGCAACTCCTGTCTGGTCAGACAGGTACTTCAATAGCACAGTGGCAGACAGAGAGAAAGCACAGCTTATTGGAAATGAGGTCCCATGATGTCTGTAAAGGAGAACAGCCACAGCAACAACATGTAGGTTCAACCTAAAAAATAATACTCATGCTTTGTCAGAGACACGGCTAGTCAAGAAACTCACATGCATCCCAACAATTAAGCAACACAATGAATTTACTGCTGTGAAAACACAAAACCAGGAGCCAGGTGCCATGACCAAGCCCAGCATCTATGGCGTGGTTATTGAGCCTCACACTTCTGGGAGGCTGGAAGAACATGCTAGAGTGGCTGGTTGCTATTCTGTCATCATCTTTGTAGCTCTGTGAGTGTGTAACTGCTACTGCACAGCTGGAAAATGCCACTGTGTCCACAGAGGAAGCCAATGGTTATGCAAATGGTTGATGCACATCCCAAAGCACAGGGCACTCCCCAGGCAGGTAGCCTGTGGGTCCTGAATGAGTAACCTCACGTACGTTAATTACCAACGTTTGTTAGAAGTATTTGTAAGGCCACAAAGACACTTATGTGTACAAAGGGCACCTGGTTTTGGTCAGGCAAAAACAAAATTCCACAAAAGAAAAATTAATATAAATCTGAATGAGTCTTGGCAAACTGTTATAATGCCGAGTAACACAGTAAAAATGCATATTTTCTTGCTCAGACATGTCTACCAGCTCATGTCTACAAACTGGCTCACTACCATCTGCTGAAGGTAAGGTAACAAGAAATATAACACACCAATAGCGTTTGGTTAGTAGTTTGGCTAAAGCAACAAAGGTATCTTTTGTCACCTCTGGAATCACAGAATCTTTATTAAAGTAGTTGTCAGTATTAATAACTTTGCAAAGAGGTGTTTTAGTAAGAAGTCTCAGCCATTTTTTACTGTCCTTCATCACCCTCTCATCCCACCAAGCTTTGCTTTTAATTTTTCACTCCCAAGATAACAAAGAGACTAGAAAGAATTTTCCGTTCCTTTCACCAAAATTGACAACAATCCTTTTTTATCATCATGAAATGCCAAAACAACAATACATCTCCTCCCATGACCATTGTTTTTTTCTCTCACAACTGGACTGTTACTGTGTGGCACATCTAATGTTAGAAAAACACCATGGTTAGTATCTGCCAGGTTCCATGATGTTATTCCCCTCGCATTAAAAGAATATGATTAACTTTAGTTTGTACTGCATCAGTAATTTTTTTTTTTTGCAGGCACAGAATTCCCATATATTTATAACTCGTGGCACTTCATGAACTTGTGAAATCTTCTGTGCTTCTTTCTGAAGCGGGAAACAGTAATTTCAGCAGAAATATGAATTTCATTATGTCTGACTGACAAGCTCAGGCCACATAACTGACTTAACACACACAAGGCGTGCTCCCTTTTCCTTTGATTTATGAGTCTCCACTATAGCTTGTTTTTTTTTCTGCAGGAACAGAAGCAGAGTATATTTATATAACTATTCTATCTCCCCCCCCCCTTTTAATCTGAACCTTTATATAGAACATCTGTTGCTGCAAGAGCAACTGGAAACTACTGTGACTGTGTTGCAGTAACAGACCTCACGGCAGTCTAATACAACTACCAAAAATCCAACCCTTCACAGGCAGGAGTTTTGAAAAACATCAGCACATCTGAAAAGGCACTGACAATTGCAATAGCACTGTCTCCTATGCTGACCTGCCACTAAACTCTTTTATTTTGTTTCAAAATAACTGCCAGAAAGAAAAGATCTTGTTGTGCGTTTCAGCTGTCTGCACATTATTTCAACTACGTAATTTTTGTTAGGTGATTTAATTTTAGATCTCCTTTTTCATTGAAGAACCCACATCTAATACAGAGCTCTATTCCCCACTTTAGTTCTAACCCCAAATGTATGATCATTTACTTCTGCTCACACCTTACATGCAGTGATGTAGCAGTCCACTAAATAAATCACTTCAAAAATATTACAAGTTTAACTCTATGAACCACACAACAGTGGAGCAATAACCTACAGCAGAATGCCTTTAAAAAACCCACCCAAACAGCACCAATTATATCACACAGCTTTTCATGCTACCAGAGGCTTTGAAAGGAAGCTGACTCAACAGTCAAGGACTGAAGAGTGAGGAAAACCAAACATGGAATTTCCACTTCCTCTACACATGCTGTCAGCATAGAAAAGGACATAGTCAACAAAATAACAAGCTCTGTCTACCTTTGGCTTGTGAAATGGGCTCTGATGAAATAAAAGACCTCCAAAACCCTCAACCCACCCTGCTTCTCTGCCTTCTCCCTGCACACCTGAGGTGACACCAGTCACATCTGAGCGTAGCCCTTGGACATACAATTGCTGATACAACCCAAATGCAGACATCACATTTTCAACACACTAGCACAAAAATACATTTAACAAGAATTGTTAAATGCTTCTGATTTATACATGCCAACCTGAAAATCCACGAAACCGTGACTGCCAATGTTTCACAGATGCAAAAAATAGGTTTTATACCTCTGGGGTGAGGAAACATAATGGTAATTGTAAAGGGTTTTACTGTACAACATTGAACTGGCTTATTAAGATAATGAGTTGTTTTTCCAATCACTCTTCAATTAAAACAAACAAAATGAATCACTGAGCCCTTCCTTCCCAGTGCAGCTGCATGGCACACTCACATTTTGCAGTTTTTTTAGGTGGCGAATCAGTGGAAAATAAAGAACACCTCCCTTGTACACTTCTTCTCACACCTCACAGCTCCTCCCCACCTCCCTTAGAAATACCCACGGATGTAGGTGCTCTCACCAGATCTGTACACACACACACACCTCATCTATTTCTTTAAAATGCTTTAAGAAGCATTTTAAGTCTGCTTTAAGTCCTGGGTGACTTCTCTTCATCACAAAGAGTTCCCCATAGGTACAGAGGGGTAGTAAAGGCAAAGCACCTGCCATGACAGATGAAGAGATGCCAGTTTTTGGTTGTGAGCTGTAAAGCACCTACTTTCAAAGGTTCTGTTTTCTCTGCCAGCCCTTTTCTCTGGAAATCCTCCCACTTCTTACCCCAACTCATTCCATATTTAATTCTCAAAACTCTTATTCCAGAAGGAGGACAGTCATGGTTCACAGCCTGTACTCACTGCCTTGCATTGACCATTGCTGAACTGTAAGAATCCACCCAAAAAAGATTTAAAAAACCCAAAGAACATTATACACTGTCAACCATAAAGACTTTGATATGACATATGGGGCCAAGATCCCTGAAATGCACAGCAGCTTCATTTCAAAGTGCTTTTCTCTCTTTAGCAGCTAATGTATCTGTCAGGACAACAAAATTATGCAAAATAAAATAAAACTGCCCCTGCAGATCCACCACTGACTCAGCTACAGCTCAAACACTTCCAGTACAAATTGAAACCACTGACCTAATTATAAAGCAGAAATAATGCCTACCTCTCTTCTTCCCATCTTCCCCAGCAGTCTGGGAACTCAAATGAAAAAGCTGGAAAGCACTTTCCTCCTTGATGCTTTTGCTACAGAAAACCAAATGACTTAAGAACAAAGGCCTGTAGGGAAGATGCAGCAGGCAAATAAGAATCACCTGTGAGTTCCTTACCCTGTCATTTCACAGACGAGCCCCCAGTGTTTCCTATTAGCACTACTCACTGCTTAGAGGGCACCTGTCAAAAACCTCAAGGGTTAAGCAGGGATTGAAATAGGAAAGACACTCATCTTGTTCCCTTCTGTGCATTTTACAGAAAACTAAGTGGCAATTTACACTTTCATATGTAAACTTGGACGACAAAGAATAGCAGACAATAAGAAACGGCAACTTCAGATTGTGAAAATGAAGAGGAAATTAAAGCAAGGTAAAAAAGGGGGGAAAAAAAAGACCAATGTAAATGGAATTTTCAGTTATTAAGGGCTTGACCCTCTGAGATACTCAGCAGGTTTTTCAAGGCAAGAAAAAATATGATCTTACTGTGATTTTAGTGGCATAAGTCTAAGCCTATTCTCAGTAGTAATACTGCTGAAAAACATACCAGCAGGTTAAAGAGCATATTTCATGATATTCTATGAAGAGCAAGAGAAATGTAGGAAAAATACAAATTAAATTGTTCCTTGCAGCACACTACTAATGCAGCTGTTTTCAAACTGCAGATAATTCAGGATGCTCAGAAAAGTAAGCACATGACAAGTTTAAGAGAATTCCCAATTATTAAACTGAAAAAAGTGCCAGTAAGCAATAGTCCCTCTTAGGCTTCTTTTCAAGAAATTGTTGCTTTATTGCTATTATAAAATGGTACTTCTTAGCTCTACCAGTTTCTTTTTAGAAATTAGATTTGTGTACTTTTTAAGAAACCAAGATGAAACACATTAAATTTTAATATTACATGCAAAGTTTCAGAAAGAGATAGGACCAAACTTAATCTCTCTAAGATTAAAGATCTGTCTGAGCATCCATAACACGCTGAGGAAGCTGCTCATTTCCCAGTAAAAAACAATTTTATGTATGTTATATGCATGAATAGTATACAATGTGCCTATTTTCATTACTTAGAAATAAAGATAAATGTAGTAGATTTTTACTATCTACTTGTACTGATCACTGGATGTCATAAAATATTTTGTTAGGCCCAGTTTTGGAAAAATTAGTAGCTTGGCAGGTGCCAGCCAAATGGTTTTGCAATCCTCACAAACTTCATCTCAGTAAAAACCCTTGTGAGAGAAGCAGCTCCTCAGCCACCAGTGCTGGTTGGCCAGGTTTGCCTAGAAGTTATTTCCAAAATGAGCATCAAAACACAGGTATTGAAATAGTGAGAAAAACCAGGAGTAACATTATCCTTCCTGGTGCTGGAGCAATGCCCCCCAAGTGTCTTGTAGAATGACATTTTTGAGAGTGAAGTCACAACCAGTAGCAAGAGAAACGTTTGAAACTAGGACAGCAGCACTGAAAAATGAAATCGTGTAACACAGGGAAGGAGAGAAACAACCTTCAAGAGAAGACAGGAAACAAGGACTCAGTTCTCAACTGGCAGGTTACCTGCAGAAAAGACACCCAGGCATCTAGACACCATGAGAGGAACTCCATGCATGACTTCTGCTGAGCTTGGTAGGTGGATCTGTAGTGTTTGCAGGAAGGTTCAAATGGCCCTTAACCAACTCAATCCCAGGTCTGCACTTCTTGTTAACAGTGCAGCAAAACCAGAAAGTAATGCTTGTAACTGAGAGCAGTCAGGATCACACTCAAAAGTTCTGAGATTACTGCCAACTTAATCTGAGGTACTCCTGAAGCAGTTTATGCCCTTGGGTTCTAAAGGGCAAGTGATGTGAGTAGAGAGCTCAGCAGGAGCACAGGAGCCTTCTCACAGCACTGGTGATGCCTTCTGCACAGAGTTTGAACTGGGCATAGAGGAGAGCACGTGGAAAAGCTGCAGAACAATATCATTACACACACATCCATACAGATAACAGGACTCTGGGTGGACGCTACAATTAATGTTGCAAATGCTTAATTTCAGTCCAGTACGCTCCACAGAACACACAAGTCCCTGTAGAAAAGGCAGTGTGCTGCATGCCAAAGTAGACTCTGCTGGAGTTGAAAATGTTACTGTATTTAGCTTCCACCTCCGTGCTCTCATTCAGCAAACACTATTCTCTTAAAACATCAGTGTGCAGGGCAAGAGACAACAATTGGCAAACCCCAGAGATACACTGGCCATGCGTGGTGGAAGCTCAAGCACCTGCCAGAGTTCCTTGCCAACATAATTAAAATTGTGCCATTATAGATTCTTCGGACAAGGTTTCAAATAAAGCATTTCCCACCTCATTTCCTGCCAAAATTCAGAAATGCAAGTCCACATTCATGCGTGCTTTGTGGCATGGCATACAACTTTTCATTCTCTTGGGGTTTTTTTTCAGTGATGCTGCTGCTTAAGGCAAGTGTTTAATACTGGAATGACCAAGCATAACTCCAACATCTGTTCTCCAAAGGAAGGGAAAACAAGATAAAAGAATAAACCATGATCTTGTATTCCATCCCTTTACATTTCTCAATTAAAGAAAAAAAAAAAAGCAGGAATCCTTCTTGCTACTGAGAGCATCACTATCTCTTCCTTTACCCAAAAGCCCAATGTACAGAAAACCAAACTCCTAAAGTCTGATGGACACCTTTGTTGCTTCTTGCCAAGGACTTACTGCACAGGTATATAGGTGTAAGAGCTGCTGAACCTGATCACATTACACCTTCTGCCTGTATACCATAAAAATCACAGGGCTGAAAAGCTTAGAAATTGGGCAGCAATTTCTGCTTATACACAGCAACTCTCACGAAGATCAAGCAGTGACAATGCTTGTCCTCAAAGCCATTGATCCAAACCTGCTTTTTCAGAGCCTCTGGCATGTGTGTGGTACCTGACAAAGCTTCCCAAAATCTAAACCTCCCACATCTCTCTGTTCATGGAAACCAAAAGTTGGATGTGGACTAGTCCAACCCGGAGAACCTGTCTGAGACTGCACCCTACAAATTAATTGAATAACTGTCAGTTAATGAGTGTCACTCCAGTGGCACTCTCACTGGAGGCATGCCAGAAAGCCTGAAGCCAGAAAAGGCTTGAAGGCAAATGGAGATTCTTGGACAGTGAGCTAAAGCACCTTCCAGTGTCCTCTTTATGCCTTCCTTTTCTGCCAGGATGCAACTGGATACAGCACATAAACCCAAGCAGTGTTGCCATGCGAGGCCAGGAAAGGATTAATAGCACCAGAGCCAGTGTCTCGCTGCCACTGAAACCAAGAGTGCTGAGCTACAAGTCTGCATGGACAGCCCACTCTTTCTTTCTGTCAGACACGAGTCCTCTTTTGACAACTCCAGATTAGATCAATAAAGCTCTTCAGTGTGACACCTTATCCCCATTTCAGCTCTGAGCTCTCCCCCTGCCATGAGAGCTCTCAGGAGAGAGTTGCAAACGAAGACCTTTAGTTAGTGTACCTCTCCTGAGACTGTTATGCATGATTGAATTTCGTTACTAAATTGTTGAAACTAAATCCAGACTTTTGTCAGAAGCGGCTACGAATCCTATGACAGGTTCACATAATTCTGTGGCTTTCAGAATGAATTCCATTTTTCTCAGGTTGAGAGTTAGTAGTGCTGGCATCTACAGTTCTTTTTTTCCTCATGTGGAGGAACAGAGATAAAGAGGTAAGGGATGGTGGCACCAAATGGTTAAAAAAAAAAACAAACAAAAAAAACCAACGAAGAATTATAATTGCTCCCATGTGTGAAAAACAGAGTTAATGCACAGAGGCTCTGTACAACATGTGCACCTGACCTCCTGATGCTGTGATGGCACAGTTCCTACCTCTGGTAGGGGCTGCTGTAGCAAGCAAAACAAACAGCAAATACTTTTGACTCAAGAATGTGGCACAGGTTTCACTAAGCTTGGTGTCTGAGGCAGGCAGCTGCTGCACGACTGCAGTACCTCCCAACGCAAACACATCAGCTTTGGTATTACAGGATCTCAAGGTTTGCTATCAGGTAAATTTATAGCATGCCACTTACCCCCTGAAACCTGTGGGCAGGGATTGTCACAGAGTGAAGTGGCTCCCCCCTTTCCACTGAGGCTGAAATACTGCACCTTACCTTGGGAGAAGGCAGGGTGAGCAATCACCTGCCAGCAACCCACATCCTCACCTGGAGCCAACTTGCTGGCAGAGCCATACCCTGAACAGCTCGTTCTTGAGACACCTCCCTTCTCCCAAGCAAGGAGGACTCTAATAAGCTATAGGAGGAATCAAAGCTACACAAATGTTGAGAAAGCTGAACTCTATATTTAAAGCCCAGATCCATGTTTATTTTTGGTATTAACACTGTGACCCTTTCTGTCTTCATGCCTTCAAACACATACAGGGAAACTGCTCCTGTCTCCTGGGCTAGCTTACAATTCACTGTCTTTATGAAAACTTTTTCATAGCTGTACAGTGACATTAAAAAAGAAAGGAAGAACAAGAGCACCCAGTAGCTGCCCAAGGTACTGAAGTGATGGCCACTGGGCTATGTCCAAAAGTCTCATTTTAAAGGCCACGTTTCTCCTGCACTTCATATTGTGTGCCTTTGAAGCAACTTTTCTAACCTGAATAAGTGGAACATTTTTGGTCCTTTTGTTCAAGGACCACTTGGATAAAAGTTTGGATAGTCCTTGAATCACAGAACTAAAGTGAGAAGATTCATGGGTGTCAGGATCACAGTTTTGACACTGCTCTAAATCTGTTTCAAGAGCAGTGACACGCTTTGTACCTGTGTCCCATTCTACCATCACTTTTCTATTTACAAAGAGCAGAGGAGCACTCTGGCATGCCAGAGAGGCTACCTGGAGAAACCAGAAACCATCAGTGGAAGTGTTAGAACATCATGAATGACTTGGACATTTGCACAGCTCAGTTCCTCTGTTTCATTCTACCTTACTTGCTCAAGTAAAGCTTCAAAACAAATAGGGGTCTGCTTAGTGCCATATAGATAGTCACATTCTAGAGAGAACATCTGTTACCCAAGAGCAGCACTGAAAATACAGACCAGGAGGAGATGAGCTTTTAGCACATTAAGCATGTTCTGCATTGATCCAGTGACCCCGGGGGGCTGAAAGCACCAGGTATCTCCTTACCTGACCTCAAAGCACTGGCTCCACCTCCATCTCTAACCAGGCAGAGCACTTAAAAAGAACCATCTGCATGCTAATAACTCCTCCTGCCTCTTGTGATGCCATCAGCTGTGCGCTGAACAGAATGAAGAATGAATTGCTCAAAACTTACCTGTAGCTTTTCCATCCAGGCTTGGAGGTGTGATTTAAAAGCATAGCTTAGAAGCATGTGAACTTTTTTATAGAGCTTAGAGGGAGCTTAAACAACCGGGCCTTTGTTTCAACTTGCATCATCAAGCGGGGTGGAAAATAAAAAGGATTATATGACATGCAGAATAGTCCCAGCTTTAGCCGTTAGTCACAGTTAAACTTCTTATAACTAGGAAGGGGAAAGAAAAGCCAATAACCAGAGTGAATCAGTATAACCAGCTCCTACTCTGAGCTCCCTCACCACTTTAAACAGCTGCTTAACTACTTGCTGGAGCAAGAGGCCTGTATTCTTAATTGCAGAAATATGCTAAGATTCAGATTTCCTGCTCACACCCAGTAACTGGATTTGTTTGAAGGAAGGACTCTTTGTGTTTTATCCTGTGGGAAGTTGTTAACGCCCAGTTGTTTCCCCCTCGTATTCTCTCCTCACTGACTCCAGAGAGACCACTTCACACGGAAAAGAGTTTTTCTCAAGACAGGAATATTACAGCAGCATGCATGACACAGTAAATCCTGATGCATCCAAGAACTTTGTGACTGACGCCTTTGGAATTCAGTAGCACTGGTTCCTATCTATACCATTTGGGGTGTTTTTTACACATATTACACGATGATTTTCAGAATAATTCAACATGTTATGCTTCATACAGATAGAGCATCCAGCTTGAGTTTAATGCATCTATTTTAACTTGGTTTAAACTTTCACAAACATGGCAACACAAGCGCAGATTCCCATGAAAAGGAGTAAAGAGCCATATAAATTCCTTGGCGTGTAAGCAATTCTACTTATTTCCATAAGAGAAAACTGTTCTCAGATCCTTTCTGCACTAGGCAAGAGTTGCTAAATCTCACTTACCCACAACAGTAGAGCTGACATATATAACTGTTCTTTTTGTTCTCATGAGCAGTTATTTCCAGATTTGGGATTGGCTGGGCTTCAACCCAGAAAACAGACTTTTCATGACAATCCCCAAATAACTTCAGAAGTTCAGAAGAATCAGGAAATATCCTAATTAGGAAAGGGGTCAAATTCATCTTGCCTGAAGTATTTGGCAGACCAAGCATCCCACATCTCCAGAATGCTCAAAGAATCCATCCCTCAATTTCTGCGAGGTTTCCAGCTGAGCGATAACACTGACAAGCAGTGCTTTATCATGGCTAACCACGATCCATGCAGCAGTCAGGACAGACTGTTGATCATCCAGCACATTTTATAAATTGCAGCTGCACCCCTCCTACTGTGATTTATATTGTCATTACAGTCCAGCTACACCTCAAGTGTTAAGTCATCCCCCTCCAACACCAGCTAGAGCACAAGGAAGAAAATGCTCTCACCAAGAAGGCCTTCTGACAGAAAGCCTTAGGGGACAGTTATTTCCAAATGGAAGTAGTCACACCGTGGACAGTCTGCAGAAAGATTTAGTTCTGCATTTGTTTCAAGACATTTGGAAAACCAATTTAGAAGGTCTTTACTTCTAGTGTCTGAGTGAATGACAGGAAATCTCACGGTTACCTCAGTTACCTGGTTACACAGTCCCATCCAAGCTCGCTCCCTCAGCAGATCCTGAGACAGGAAAGTCCATCATGCTGTACAACACTGCTTGTGGTGAGGCACAACCTACTACTGTAAGCACATGGATGAGCACTCAGCAAACACATATTGTCATAGATTTGGTGTCCTGGCATATCCCATGGTGAGCAGTTGAACCTTTGCCTCTGTTTCTGTGTTTATAAGAAGTACAAATAATATCCTGCCTCAGGATGGCACATGGATTACCAGTTACACTGTGGAGGGATTTGAAGAAACAGGGTATGTATACATTCACATCCTGTGAATATGGTCCTCAAGAACAACAGCCCTTTCACACCTCTGCCAGGTAATGGCTTTTCACCTGTGGTTTCAAGACTGGTAGACTAAGACTGGGATACAAACATTTCCCCATTTCTTGTGCAGACAATGTAGTTCAAAAGAGCTCCTTAACAGACAATAAAAAATAACTACTGTTGAAATACTTCAGGTCAGATTGCAAGGAGTGCTTTCCCCAAGTAGGAAAATTAGGCAAAGTTCTCTGCTGTCTTTCAGAGATGATGCCTGGGCTATTCACAAATGCAGACTCACAGGTGTAGCAAGGATCTTCCCTTCTTATGTAACATAAGAGTTTGCTGGTGGTGCTGCTCCCTTCACATCCTGCTGTGCTGGCTCAGTCACAGGGGAGATGCTCTCTGAACAGCCCTGGTGACAGAAGGTGGGAGCAGTGCATGGTTCCCCCAGACATCATGAGAGGAGCCACCCCTGCACGTGTGAGCTCAGCTGTCTGGGAGGAACACAGGACCTGTGCTGAACAGTTACATGGCCCAGCAGCCCCTCACATGCAGGGATCACCTTACAGCTCAGCACCATAAGAGCTGGCTGTGCAAATAGTGTGCATAACCCAGTCTGAGCATTGTCAAACAAACATGAAACTTGCCTGGGCAAGCTGGGACAGACAGCCGGGTGAAGAACAGTCTCTGCTCACTTCCCTGAAGTACATAACAACATGGGCAGCAATCCAGCTTTTGTAATGCCCAGCTTCCACACCCCTGGCTGGGCCTTCTGCTGGGATGGAAGTGGGATGGACAATTTCCTGTTTGCTTTCCAGTCACAGGAATCCTGTTAAGCACAAATGTTTTCATCAAACCATTTCAAACGTTCCGACAAAACAATTGTATTACTCCTGCTGACAGCCCCTGTTACATGCACTGTGGAAACATTTCAGCTAACTATGGGAATATTTCTTCCCAGGAATTGCTGTCTTAGGCAGGTTAACACCTAGATAAGAACTGCTGGCATAAGCATAGTCCAGAAAAATCTTAAGTAATGTTTCTGAGAAAGCAATATCCAAGGAAGACCTGTGCCCCCCACACCGCTGACCACACAGGAACCCGCTTCCCAAACTGAGGACACTCAAAGGAATGTGGAAAACTTCTGTACCACAGCCACCGCAAGTCCATCCATTTCCAGGCATTAATCCTGATTTTTGAGACCTCCCTTGAGCTTTGATTGGGTTTTCAGGGAAAGACACTTCCCTTTTTAATGTACTGCCGTTCAGAGAAGCTGCTACAAGCAGCATGTCACAGCATGGGAAACTTTCAGAATAGCTGGAGGCAAATCCATGACCTCTTCATATTCTCGAGGCAGCTAAGAAAAAAAGTTGGAAAGTTACAAAGAACTTGCCAAATTATTCTTCCAAGGACTTGTCTACATCATATTAAAAAAATACACTCTTTGCAGATAGCAGCTGAAAGATCTAAATATGTTTTATAAGTGAGGGACAAATGTCTTTAAAATTCACTAAGCTAGTTGTCTCTCAAACTGTATTGATTCACATAGACTTTTCAAGTATTTTTCTTGCATGTTGTAGTCCAGTATTATTTCTTTAAAGAATTGCACACAGTTTTGGCAGCAAATCCCAAGGCAAAAAAATTTGGTGAAATTTGGCATGGAATTCAAACTGTGTCTTCACTAAGATCAAAGACTTGACGATTATTTTAAGAACAGCTTTATTGGTAACTAACAAACCATCTAATACCTGAAAATCCTAGTGAACACAAGTTATGTATGATTCCTTCTTATTCACTTATTATCTCTTTTTTTTTTCTTGTATCCCAAACCTCCTTTTACAACCAAAAGCTAACTACAGCTCCACCTGTCATTGAACAAATTGCTGAAACTCCCTTTTTGGTGGGAGTCACATTAGTCCTCACCACATACAATCAAACCAGAGCTCATATTCATGTAACTGTTTTTCAGTCCCTTTTTGACATATCCAAGCCACAAGTAGGAGACCACCTAGAGCCAGCCCTGTGTTAATAGAAACAGTAAATGACAGGGTTGTTTTTTAAATTCAAACTCATGTATCATTCAGTGATTTTTTTTTCATCATTTCAATATTTGGAGTGTCATTTTTTCTTAGAAACAGAAAATGAAGCTCATAAAAACTGCTGGCACACTGTCTGCTTGGAGCCTGACTGAATTCTGAACAGTCAGGGTTGGAAACTGGGAACTGTGAAATGGAACTGCTGAAAATAGCAACTGGCTACTTTTGAGTTTCTGTGAGGTATGTGTTTGCTATGTACAACTGGCTCCATAAACAGGTGTCAGCTTCATCCAATTTAATCAAAGTCATGAAAACAACCCTTTCGGAGTAGTGTCAGAAGGCAGTAGTACCTCACCTAAAATATTTAAGTGTATTGACTGCATTAAATTTGACTGTTCAGGTTTACAGTTGTTTCTGATGTCAGCATAGTTATATTTTGTAGGCCTAAAATTTTCTGACCTATCGCAGAAGGGGCTCTTCAAGAATCAGAACAAAAAGAGCCCCCAAGTAAAAATCTAGTAACTTATGAGAGTGAGAAGGGTTAGGCAGTAAGAGAGCTCTAAAGGGAAAGAAGAAGCCTTAATTTATCAAGTTCAGAAACATAGATAGTATTGAAGCAATCAAGATACAAGACGATGCCAACCTGGAAGAAAGTGTTAGTTCAGGGAATGGAAAATAAAATTGTTCAGGTATTATAAAGAAATAACACATTGCTCAGAAAAAGCCTATTTTCAAAGTATGAGAAAAAGAGCAGAATTAAATGCTGGGCCCAAATAATGGCTTTAATAATGAAGGGCAATATTGAGTCATTGGTAATCAGTGTAATATTACATTTCAAAATCAAAGTCACCAGTAGGAGCAGTCAGAGACACGATACGTGTAACACAATATAGTTGTTAAAAATACAGGACCTCACTACACTGCCTTTGGCCAGGTCTAAGGCTCCACTGGAGTCAGGTTAGGTACACATAGAAGGATGGTGTCATTTTTAAACACATCTGTAAATATAGCCAAATAAATCAAAGAAAACTTCAGTGGGAAAAAATACTTCAGATTATTTATTTTGGAAATGGTGCAAATAATAACCCCAACCAGAGGAGTATAATCAATGAGGGAAACTTCACTCAGATGCTCAGAACAAGAAGTTCCAGTTTTGCCCTCCTAGAAGAGATGCCAAGGCATTTCCTTACCTGCAAGGGCTCCTATGCATACGTGTATCTCTTTCCTGTGCAGTACCATGGATGAAGTATTCCCCTTAATGGGGGGTTTAATCTAAATGACCCCTGCTGTACTTGCTTCAGCTGCCAGAATAAATCTGTGCAATCTTCTTCCTTGCACAACTACCCACATCACATCTGTCTTTTCTCTTTCAAAGGCTGAAAAAAAGGCACGGGTGGCAAGAGAAGAGAAGAGGCAAAGAACAGAAGAAGGTAATCCTGTCTTTTGTGATTTAAGGCATGTTAACAGAAGGGATGGTTTACTGATTATGGTTATACTCAGAGATTCCTGTTCTGCTTGTGCTTTTGTCTATGTCCACCAGGAAAGTGAAAGCTGTCAGGAAACTGGTGAGTCAGCATGCTGCTGCTGTTTCTCTTAGCTGTGAGGCATTGATTTTTTTCCTGATGCTTTGATATAGGGTCACAGGTATCTGAACTAAAATCTTTACTGAGAGCAAGGAGGTCATGGCAGCAAGAGCTGTTAGTTTAAACAAAAAACGTCAATTCTATTTCTACAGAATTTGTTTGGACGTTTAAATTTTCTGAGAGAGTTGAGAGGAAAAAAAATACAACCCCCACTTTTTTATTTAAGCTGTTTAAGATAAAAATTGCTTTTTTTAATCTTTTGTGCAATGCTTTTCACAAAATCTTTCAAAAGTTGCTGAGGATTTCACTGTAATCAGGGACCTTATATGTATGTATAATTAACACAAGAACTAAGGCTAAATTGTAGAGTAACTCCAAGATATGGAAGAAGCAGCACTTTGAAATCTTTAGCACTCGTCCAGAAACAAGGTCCCTTTCAATATATCTGAAATTAGTGTGAAGTCACCACGCATTTTCAAACCCTAAGCAATGGTATTTGGCAGAAAAATCTCAAATCATCTTGTTAGTACTTGAAGATTAACATTAAGCAGAAGGAAATTTGGTCTATTTTAAAAACAAAAATGCAAAGGCTGCTCAGGAAGCTCTGAGGTTTCCCCCCCATGTAGAAGAGCTCCATAAAAGTGATGATAGTATTTCAATCTGCAGTGAGGTGCAATCAAAGAATCTCTGCTTAACAGGCTATAGATTAGTTATGAAATAAAACAGAGTCAGACCATAAAAAGTTAATTGCAAATAACTGTTTTCTTGTTTAAATTGGCAGGAAAATCTGAAATATTTCCTCTAGAAAAACATAGGTGAGCTACAATGTAGAATTTACCATTAATAGGCTGGAAGGAAGGGAAAAATAGAGCCAAGCAGTAATAACAAGTGAGGAAACCAGTGGCTTCTGAAAGAGACAAAGTGATTGGGCAGGAAAGTCTGAGATTTATGGTCAAAGCCAGCTTTAAGACAGACCCCTTAAGTGTCTTTAGGCTGAAATGAAGGCACAGACCTAAAGCCTGAAATTAATATAACACCAGGTGCTGTTTACTATAAATTTTTAAGAGGCTTTGAGATACACAGGTGAAAGAATAATATAATTAGTACTGCTAAAAAGTTCAGGTTACAGCTAATGGTAAGAAATAGGACCCTCTTAACCCTTTCTGGATGCACCACTGAAAAAGAGATGCCTCAGAACATCTCATACCCTTAGCCTTATTCAGCAGTTTATAGGGATGAAACACATCCAGTTATTGTATTGTACTTCTGAGGCTAAGCACGGAAATTACATCGATTTACACCATTTAATAAATGTAGAAACAACTAAACCCTATTAAGTGTACATTGTGCTTTCCATCTGATGACTTCTCTCTGCGTGGACCTTTCCTGAAAACCCTTTTTCCACTCACAAGAGATCTCAGGCTCCAACAGACATGCATGGGGAAATAGCTCCTCCTTTGGCAGTAACACACAGGACTGTCTGAAGCATCCTCTTCAGCTCTCAGACTTGACATGCTACAGTACAGGGGTGTTTAAGGCTCTTTGTGCCTTTGTGCCAACAATCTCCAAAGGACTCTTCAGAGAGATTCTCAGCTCTGGATTTCCAGCAGAGTACTCTGCTATGGAAACAGAAAGGGGGAACAAAACTGCATCAAACAGTGATTACAGAAACTGTGTTGCCTTGAGTGTATGCTAGTGGGTATTTTTTCATTATCATTCTTCTTCAATTCCTTTAGAAAGAGTAGAGGGTGTTTTTGTGCTTTTTTGTTTGGTTTTAAGGTCAACCATCACTGGTGAAACAAGCAAGTTTGTAATGGGCTACTTCAGCTCTGTGTTCTTCCTGTACTTTGTTTACTCTCCAAACACAGTAACATCTTCGTTTATGAAGGTCTTTGCTTCTGATGCAGGAGTATCAGTCCCTTCCATCCACATCAAGCAAAACTTCATCAAAAATCTCGACTTGGCAGCTATCACAATTGCGATTATTAGGAATTAAAAGACCATGCTTCATCTTTGCTTTACAAAGCCCAATTTCAGTCAATAATGGAAAATTCCTCTCTGTTCTAGTACTTTGTGGAAATACAAGCATAAACAAAGCTTTGTGGAGTTAGACTATGTCAGTTTGGCTTTCTAAAGCCAGCAGAAACCCAAGTGTTCACTGACAAAGCAGTACTTTTTCAAGCATTACAACCACAAATTTGGTAAAATTGCTTCCAAATAATTGGAAGTTTAAAATAAAGAGACATAAACCAGAGATTTTGGTTCTCTCTGACTGCCTGAAGGCAATTGTCCATGCTGCTTTCCCACTTTCTAAGATATACAAAAGCCATAACCTGTAAAAGACAGCAGGATGTATAGTAGGGACACTCTAGGTGTATGTCAAACATTCGATAAGACAGGTATTTCTAAGCAAATTTAAAATCAAGTGTGTTCTCTCATTGCAGTCACTCTTTGCTTCCAGGTCAAAGTAACTAGAAGAGCACAGCCACAATCCCTTTTGATTAGCTTTATCTTGATCCTTCTGGGGCTCTGCTTGTCACTCCAAACTTCTGGGATAGGAACACGCTGGCAAAGGAGTCATCAAGGACTCTGGTGCCAGCCAGAAGCGTGGGCATTATGGACAAATATGACTCAGGCACATCGATCTCACCTATAAAATGAACTCAGGAGGAAGTTTTCTTAAGTAACTCCAGGCCTGCATGTCCTGAATTACTTTCTAGAAAATGCATCCCAGGCTACACTCCTCCAATTTCTACAACAGGCAGCCAAAAGCTTCTGCTTGACTGCTGAACAAGCCCATTAAGCCTAACCCCGCCAAGCACTGCGGGAAAGGGCCACAAGAGGAGGAAGGAGAAGGAGCCAAGGCCCAGGGAGAGGGCAGCACTGCAATGACCTCCAGTTACAACTTCATCTTCTCCAGCAGTGCCTTCTCAAGAGGTAATATGACCAGTTCACGTTCTAACATCCAACTAAAGACCTTCCCCAGCTTCCTGGAGGGAAGAGTCCTCACCCCACACCCCCAGCCATGCTCCTTCCCCCAGTCACACCAGGTAATTCTGCTGCTGTTCTACCAGGCAACATCAAATTCACATGTTTGCACATCACATGCCAGTTCTCACTTAAAGCCCCTACAGCACTAATGAACCCCCAATTCCTTTCATCACAGACTTCTTCCAAGATGCAGCATAAAGCTGACAAGGTGGCATTGCTGCAGATCATCACTTTGTATTGCTCACTGAGCATTCAGCATCTGACAAACCAGGACCCTTCAGCAGAGCCTTGAAAACCAGGCTTGGCATTGCTTTGGCCAAGAAGTGTCACATAAAATGTTACAAACTCTAAGAGCTGAGTAATGAACCTCAGAAGTGTTTGCCTGCACTAGCACAGTGGAACCCATCCACTGTGCATCTACAGTGGACCATTCCTTAATGACTCTCCTTACAATGGGAGTATATAGCAAAGCATCCAGTTCAGTTATTAACAAAATTCAAGCCAGCTCTTCTAAAGTAATTATTTCTAAATTGTTGTTAAAGAAAAAAAAAAAAAAAAAAAGAAAAAATGAATGAACCAAAGAGAAAAAGAATAGAAAAGCAACAGAAAAAAAGAAAGAGGATATTATTACTCTGAATACTGAACACTTTTATTTGTAGAGCAGGAAATGATAAACAGAAAAAGGCAAAATCTGAGGTCTAGGCAAAGAGTGTTTGCAAACTTCTAAGCAAGAAAAACAAAGTTACTATGATGGAACCTCGGTTTAAAGATTAATGAAAAACAGTCAAACGTATCCTTTTCAAAAATCAGGTCACACACAAATACACACACATCCTTTTGCTTTGTCAACAACAGCACCAAAACCCAGTAACAATTAAACCTGGCACACCAGCCAAAAGTCTCAAGCTTAGATAAATACGTACCTCAAAGTTAAGGCAGCTATTTGAAGAGTTCCAACTTTCAGCTACTTTTGGTATCTATGTCAAATTTAAAGATTTTCACTACAAAACTACCTGGCCCTTTAGAATTGTTTGGCTGGGAAAGATCAGCCTGGCTTTGTGGGTGAGCAGAACCAGGTGCAAAAAGTTTCCTATGAGACCAGTAGGATTTAAAATACTCCACATGCTAAAGGTTTGAGAGATGACCCAGGTTACTGAAAATAGCTTTATATTGATATTTCTCCACCTGTCTTTAAGAGAAACAAGTCTGAAGCGAACTGGTGAGTGGAAAAAAATGCCCCTTGCTCCCTGCAGACAGGCATTTCTCAATCCTCAACACACACAGATCCAAAAAGAACGACAAGCCCAAGATTTTAAAAAGTGCTAATATTATAAAAACAATTTGGTAAAGCTTTTCATTCTCAAACAGTTGGTTTCTTGACAATGTGTCTCTGCAGCTCCTAGGCGCACATATAATAAAAACCTCATCAAGAACAGATCCCTGCAATGGGACAGATACGTAGTTGGAAGCTGTGAAAGTTCACACTTCTGAAAAATCAAACTAACAAACTGCTGAGCCCTGTTAATTGTTTCTTTAAAAAAACCCCAACCTAAAACATAAGCTGTAAATAGCTAATCATAGAGATTGTTGACTGATCTGTTTAACAGCAGGTTTTACTAACCTGCCATGGATTTCTTACATAAAAGTATGTGGATTACAAATTTTTTTCTTTCTTCACGTATGAAACCTTGAGAAAAAAAATACCTAAATCGGAAGCATGCGCAAAGTTTTGTCATTTTTGTCCACAGCTGAACTCAGAAACCAAACTTCTATGACAGACTAGCACAGAAACCCATACAGAAAAGCCAAGGCTAAGTTGATGTCTTGAGGCAGCTCATTAAAAAAAAAAATTAAGAAATCTACATGGTGCTTGCAAGAGCCTAACAGAAGGCAGAGCGTGTGTGTGAGCTGGGGGAGCACAGAGCCAGTAATGCCCAACCAACACTCCACCACTTACATGGGTTCTCCCCAGCACCAGGCAGCTCCCAGAAATGCAGTTTTCAAGGAGCTCTATGCCTTGAGTCCTCCCCACGTGAATAATGCAGCTCCAGGAAAATGCCAGCCTCGACGCTCTTGTTTTCACGAGGCACCAGAAACCAGCAGGACAGCAACAAAGCCTGGGCTGTCTGGGGTTTATTCAGGTTTTTTTTGGGAACAGGCAGGAGGGGAAACACACAGAATTCCTTCAGTGTAATGTATTTGGTTTTTTGCTTCTGCAGCACATCACATTAGAGTCGAGTTCATGCATGAAGTGTCCTCCAAGAACAAGTTCAGAGCACCCAGGGCTGGGCTCTTGTGTTGGGAGCACGGCAGCAGAAGGGCACTGGAACCCAGTTCCTCCAGAGGCTTCCAACACCTCTAAGAGCTTGCATTCAGTCCTTTGACAGAAGGGACAAACAAGTCACCAGTGGATCAGTTCACAGATTTTCCGAATTCTGGAAGTCAAATTAAAGAAATGAGTTTGGCTTTTTTTTTTTTCAGAATCAACTGAAGAGATTTGATCTCTCATATTTTAAGTGAAACAAATTGGAGGGAGCAGTTCACAGAAACTGCTTAGTTTCTGCTTGCTGAAATACCAGCATGGTGACTCAAGGCATGCATCCTAATTTTGCTTCTTTTTAAAAAAAGTCTTTTGCAACAGCACAAGGAATAATTAGGCCTCCATTCCCCAAATCTTGGAATTTGCCCTCCACTAAAGCCATGAAGAGAACTGCAGCTAAGTGACTTAACTGATAAGCACAGCCAACTTCAGAGCTGCTTGGAGTCCCAAGTTTTACAACCCCCAAACAAATCAATCTTTCTTTTACTGGCTGTGTATAAAACATAACATTTGCTTCAAGAAGTCCAGAAGCCTTTTGAATACAAAACAGGAAAGCCACTAGGAGGGGGTGGGAACCAGTAGTTTTTCAGAGTGCTGACCCATTAGACCTAACACACCCATCCCTAACACTGCATCAATGTGGAAGAAAGAAAGAAAAAGAGAAAAAATGCAGCCTTTGGCAATCTAGGGCTCGTAATCATTAAATCTAACACAGAACAACTGAACAATGAAGAAAGTTGAATTGCATTGCAAATTTATGTTCCATGCCCAGGTTATGGAATGTAGTGCAATAGGGCACTGGGCAGCAACAGAACTCCATTCCTTACAAAGGGAACAGCTTGAACCTCATGATTTGTGCATGTGGGCAATATTGAATGACCTTCATGCTTTCCAGCATTCACTGGAAGGCAGATTTATTTGTAATCACAAGTCAGCTGTTTTGTTTTTGGGGACAAACATATATTTGAAAGAGCAAAGGTTTAAACTTTGCATTAAGTAGCAAATGCAGAAGCCAATACATTAGCTTTAAAAGCTGAATTTGAAGACTACACTCCAAAATCCAGATTAGAATCTGAGAGAACCCTGACAGAATGGTAGTTTGCTGCTCCTTTTTCTCTTTGAGAGAGATATGTTCATAGTTCAGTTATGTCCATAGTTCAGTTCCATTATAAAACAGTAGCCTCTCTAGCATATACCTTCTGTAAAAAGATGTCCCATTTCAACATAAGAGATCCAACACTCACAATGGACAAACAAAGTGATATTGCTCTTACTGTAATGGACATAATACAAGACTATCTGTATTTTAACAAAGAAAAACCATTACATTTTTATTTTAAACAAGCATTGCCTGTCTCTTATTTGCAATTTTCTTAGGCATGAAATAAATCCCATTTTGGATAAGGTGCTAACTGAACTGGACTGCAGTACAACAGAGCCGAACCCTAGGACAGTATTATTAAAATAACCAGCAGCTGGTTGCACTAAAACCATCCCCAGGATACAATGAACAGTAAATTCTGGGTTTTGTTTAACAGACCAAGGTGATAAACCATAGATTATCTAAAGCTTCCACATCCTAGTTCTTGAACTCCTGGAAAAGAAGTTCTAACTTAAAGGAAGTCAAGAGACAACATTAAGCACAACTATTTCTTGATATGCAGAGACATGAGGGAATGGGACAGGATTAGTGATTTTTCCTGCACATCCAATAATCAAGACAATTAAGAAGCATGTGGAAGCATACAGCTCCTGATGTTCCCAAACAAATGGCAAGGCGAATCTTATTTACAAGCATGTGACATGAAGCAATAGACTTCTGATTCTCAACTTCCTATGAGCAGCTGTAAGGAATTTAATTGCTACCTCACAACTTGACATGCCCCTTTCTCAGGTACCTATACAAAATACCCAGCTGCTGAACAGAAGAAAGTTGAATACTGAACACATAACAGATTTTAATACAAAATTGCCAACGGAAGTACACAAGGCTCTGAGACAATCCATAAACGCACACAGGTCTTTATATAAGGTTAATGGTTTGCTAGCCAAGTGCCAAGGTTCACAAAACAGGTCATTTTTCTTTCTTTTTTAAAATCAGATTTGAACTTTGTGCATTTTTCCTAACAACACTTCACTGAAATCTCAGCAGCAACTAGATGGGCAGAGGATATTTTACTTCTAGGTGTTCTCAAACACCTTATTAATAAGAGAGCACAGGAAAGCCTCAACCCTTCAGCTACATACTTCAGTTTGCCGCTGCTGGGTCAGCAGCACGACAGCAGTCTGAGCATACTTGGATGACTAACACTGAAACGGGTTGAAAACAGCAGCAATCATGACAGAGACAATAAAGAACCCCAGCAATCGCACACAGCTCCAAGGGGAAAAAAAATCACTAAACATTGCTTTTAAAAAACGCTGAGAAAACATAGTTCTGATGCCCAAACATACTTTCTTAAAGGCCACTTTTCATTTAAGGGATTATGGATGATATTGACAAAATACGTATAAATAAAGCAGATGGCAGAAACAAATATTAGCATGAGATCTCAGGCACCTTAAAGAATGAAACTTTAAGGCAAACAAGGTTACAAAGTATCATAATAAAACAACTAATTTGTCAAAGGAATGTGCATAGTGTTGAAAATAGCGATAATTTAAAAAACTGTCTTGTGAAATGAAAGACACAACAGAATATTGAGCTAAAAGAACAAAATCTTTTGGAGATCTTAATTCACGCCACTGTCTTTACTACAGCGCTTCAAACAGAAAATTCCTCTGAAGCTTACAATTCATGAAGACACCAAGGCAGAGAAATGACGGGCTAAGAGGGCAGAAATACACTGGCTGTTCCACAGGGATGTACAGAGGGGTGCTTTAGGATGGCTCTCCCTCTCTCCCTGGTGCACGCATGAAGGACACTCAAGGAACACATACAAGGTAGCTGCCTTCCCCAAGAGAGTTCACCTCAGGTCTCCCATCAAGATAAACAGCAAGGAACATAAAAAAGGTGATTAAGGAGTGTTTCCTGCAATGTGCAAAAAACTGTGTGCAGACTGGGGGGAGCAAAGCAAGGAGGTAAGCATGAGCACTGGTGGCTCGTCTGCCTCGCCTCGGTTGCACTGGCGAACAATTTCAGCTGGAGGAAAAGGAGTGCACAGGTTAGGGCAAAGCTGGTTACAAGGACAAGCTTGAGGCTAGGGGTATGGTGTAAAGCGTTCTTAAAAGGTGGCAAGTGATGTCTGAGGGGAAGACTAAATGTTTAAAAGAGAGAGTAAACAGCACAAAGAAATGGTCTTCATAAAGGGTCCACAGAGGCTGCTAGAGCAGAAGACCATGGGCTTGAGGGTCCAGTGTACGAGGTGCGTGGGAGGGAAAGAGCAGGAAATTTACAGGAGGAAGGTGCAGGGCACAGCCTGGAGGACGGGAGGGGAGGACAGGTGAACCAGCTGAGGAAAGGTTCGGGGCAGGTTGAGGCACAGCACACCGGCAGCGTGCTGCAGCGCATGGCAGGGGCTCAGCAGAGGAAGGGCCGGGGCAGGCGGCGGCGGCGGAGGGGAGCCGGCCCGAGCGAGGGGCAGCGCGGCGGGCAGGGGCACGGCGAAGGGCCGGCGGTACCTGGGCGTCTTGGCGGCGGCGCTCTCCCGGCGGTCCAGCACCCCGGGCACGCAGTTGGTGAGCTCGGTCCAGTCGGCGTGCAGCCCGCAGCTCCAGCCCGTGGAGAAGCGCGAGAAGAGCCAGGTCTCCCGGCGGTTGGGCCGGTAGCAGGTGCACTTCTTCTGCCCGGGCCGGCAGTCGCACGGCACCTCCAGCCGCACGTTCTGCACCAGGTGGCGGCCGAAGGTGGTGCCGCCGGTCTTCTGGATGTGCAGAAAGACGATCACGTCCTCGCCCTTCATGTCGAACGCGAGCTCCCGCTCCAGCTCCCGCACGGGGAAGTAATACTTCTTCACGTAGTGCGGGTCCGGCGTGGGAAAGAGGTCCAGCTCCTCCGAGTAGGAGCGGCCGCTGGGGGAACCCAGGCTCAGCCCCGGCCCCACGTACTGGTACAGGATAAGCATGAAGCACACCGAGACGGCCACGATCAGCAAGAACTTGCTGGTCCTCTCAACCATGGTCCTTCCCGCACGCTTCATGTGTCACCATCTCCCGGGGCTGCCAGCGCTGGGCAGACTGCGGCGGTGCCGGGGGGTGGGCGGCGGAGCTTCGGCGTCTGTGCCAGCCGCCTCCCCCGGCTGCTCCCCGGAGCAGAGCCTTCCCCCGGGGGCGGCGGGCCGCTCCCTGGGTCGCCTCGGCTCGCCGCCGTGCCCGCCCGCCCCGCCGCGGGCAGCGCCGGGAGCGGGGCAGGGGCAGCCCGCAGCCAGCCGCTCCGGAGGCGCCGCGGCACAGCGGCGAACTTGGGAGAGAGGGGCAGGAGGGGGGCGGAGAGCGACCGAAAGGCAAGAACCAGCCCCCTCCCGCCCTCCCTCCCCGCGCTTCAGGAAGCCACCCCCATTCCGGCGCTGCCTCCGCCGTGCCCCAGCCCCCGCGGCACCGGCGCGGCTGTGCCCGCCCCCGCCGCCGGCTGCGCCCGGGCTCGGCTGGGCTCGGCTCGGCTGGGCTCGGCTCGGCCGGCAGCGAGCGCTTCCTGGCCGCGCCGCCCCGCCCGGCATGCACAGCGCCGCCCGCGCCGCCCCGCGCCCGCGGCCACGCTCCGACCGGCGGCGGCCCCGCCCGAGCCCCGCTCCGCTCCCGGCACCGCTCCCGGCTCCGCTCCCGGCACCGCTCCCGGCACCGCTCCCGGCACCGCTCCCCCGCAGCGCGCCGCGGGCCCCGCCGGAATCACCGCCACTGCGGACCTAGGTGGGCTGCGAGGCGGCTGCGGCTCCCCGAAGCACTCGGCTCTTAGCGCTTCCAGGGGCAGCCTTTATGTGCCGCCTTAAAATTAATCCCGAAAAGCTGAGCTCGGCACTCCTCGGGGACTAAATTTCTACTCCCTCTGTGAGACAACAATGCTAGTAACGAGAATATTTGCAGGGGAATAGGAGTGGGTCTTCCCGCATGTGTCTGCTCCCGCTGTGGCCGCCACATGGGCCACCGCAAGCCTCTAGTTTGCAATGTCGCAACTGGATGCAAGAGGAAAATGCTCCGGCCACACGGAGGGTGATGATGGCTGTGAGCTGGAAGAAGCCTGGGCGCACCATCAGCCACAGAATGTGTAAATAATAATAATAATAGGTGAAGCTGAGGCAAAAAATCGTCAGAGGTGTTATTTATAGCGAACTTTCCCAGCGAAATGCTTTGTGCTGCTCAGTCAGGCGGACTCCATCCAGCAGCGGGGCTGCTGCAGGGTTTGTTTGCAATCTCAGTCTCCCAAATGAAGCAAAGCGTTGGGAACGCCAGGAAGTGCCCGGCACGGAGCCGGCTTACCGCGGTCTCCTCTGTAGGGCAGCACTTAGCAGGGGGAGATGTTGCTGCGAGGATCGGTGCGATCCGGATCCGCAGAGCCCGGCCGGTGTGCTCGGAGCCAGGCATCCCCTAACCGGTCCCGCGGCTCGTCTGTCAGAAATGCAGGTGGGGGTCACTGCCACCAAGTATCCAGGGAACCCCTGGAAATCACCATTTGGTGCCTCTCTTCTCTGACTGTAAACGGAGGAGGAAACGTGGCCCCATGTCGAAGAGTGAGGCTAAATGTAGTGGCAGTCATGCTGCCACCTCATCGAGACACGAGTTGTCTATGCAGAATAAACGATACGGACAATTGTTAATTTCTAGCCAAAAAGAGTCTAACTGAAATGCCCTATTCTTCTGTCATTACATCTTCTGTTGGAGAAAGTTTCCTTAAATTTCTGGTGCTTTTTAAAATAGAAGTTACAACTAGATTTTAGCGCTCCAGCACTGAAATATTCCACCAGGTTACATTTTTAAATCCAAGTTATGCCTTATGTAAATGTAAAGGAATTCATGCCGATGGGTCATTGTTAAACACTGGGTCAAATTTATAACGGCCAAGGAGGAAATGAGATCCTGGATTTTCATTTGAACACCCTGACAGATAAAACTGCTACATTTTGAGATGGCTGCATTACTCACAAGTTATGGAGCCCCAGTGAGTTACGCGGTTCTTCCCAAACAAGTAACAATAAAATGTTTATAGCACCCAAAAGCATCATATGTTGTATTCAAACCATTTATTCTGTTTGATATTTTCCTCTTAAAAGTCTACTTCTGGTTCTCCTCATGTAGGTTAGTTACTCCAGAAACAATGATGTCATTCTTATGCACAGAGTTCAGCTACGCTGAGAAGCAGAGCATAAACCTAATTTACATGTTTGAAATTTGTATTACAGTTTGGGAAATACAGGCATATACATGAGGTTTACATACATGGTTGCACTACACATTGCAGCATAAAAAACACAGAGCAGATTTTTTGATTGTAATGTGTTTGCCTACAGTTCTAAACATACAAGTATTTAGAAATGCCAGAACTGTGGAGAAATCAGCCATTAAATTATTTCCAGTTACATGAGCAATTGGTAATGAATTGTTTTAAACTCTAAGGTATAAAATATTTTGCTCTTTTCATTAGTTATACAGATGGAGATATTTCATTACAGATTTATATTTGTGGTAAATATAGTGCCTGTTAGTTTGTGAAAGAACATACTAAAATTCAATCCATGTAAGATAAACAGGCCACAAAGGAAAATACAGAGTTATGGCTGAAAGTGCTGTTTTCTTTACTGCAGCACCTTCATCTAAAAGTGGGGTTTGGGGAACATGCTGGAAGCATTAGGGAAGGCCTATACCCTTCTGATTTACACTTACACAATTACCTGCCATCCTGCCTTGGAGACACTGCATTGACTCAGGGGTCAGTGCTTTTATTTTTATGAAATGCTTTGGAATCCTTCCCTGATAATTCTATATGCTGCTCTGAAATGCTGGTATTTTAAAGGTTCTTGCAGATGTGCAAGACCTAAAATGATCACTTAAGCAAATACTTAAATCACTCTCTATTTATGCTCAGAATTCCACTGAAGACAATGATAGAGTAATTCTTCACTGCATGGGGAGTTAAACATCAGGTACTACATCAGTGCTGGTTTAGACCAGCACGTTTTGTGGACAAGAGAAGATCCAAGCAGAGTTAAAATAACAAGATCTACACTTTCCCTAGCTCCTGCATTGGAAACAACAATGTGAAGGGGTGAGAAATCTGACAAATGCAAGTTGTTACTGCTACCTCCTGTTACATACTGTAACTGCCTGTTTATTCTGTGAGTTTCCCTCCACCATGTGTTTAGCCATTATCCATCTTTCCAAGCTGAATCTTCCACTCTCGGGCCAGACCTCTGTAGGCTTTCCTATGTCTTATCTGGAATTCACCACCCTAGGTCTGACTAGCTCCAGAAGCAAAGCTCTATTTCCTGTGAAGCAGTGAGACTGTCAATCTGCAATCATCGAGATGCCTAAAATCTAAATATTTATGTAAAAAGTGTTTTAGAGGGAGGAAAAAGTTGTATTTTTATCTGTTGAGTGTGTACTAGAGGAGCTGCATTTCATATTTTCTCTCCACGTTCTTCTAGGCAGATGCAAACAAAAGACCCCCTCATACCCCACTGGAAAAGTTCTCTGACATTTTAGTGTCTATCTAATCCTTTGCATCCTTCCACTCCAGATCTGTGTGAGACTGAGCAGAGCCCTCTTACACAAGCAAATGGAAAGATTATGTTTGGCACTTTTGTAGGAATCCAGTTGATCTAGGAGCATAAGCTGTGCTGATTTTCAGTGATTTTCACATGACTAAGTTCCTTCAGGCACATTTGAAAGGCCTATGGCTTTTGTACACTCCCTAGCACTAAGCTGTATTTGTGAATGAACTAACTTTGAATTCTCACTACAAAATAATTCTAGGCTAGGCTAGGTAACTAGCTAAGTTACCTAAGCTTGGTGTACACTCAGCCACTTTCCTTTTTCATGATTTATTCATGGTAAGACCTGGCTAGGAGTCAGCTACAAGGATTAGAGATCTTTGTGGAGATAGCAAGAAATAAACACAAATTTTGCAAAAGCAGTTGGAAGGTATTTTATCATTGCTTGCTTCTGGCCATGGGATGCCTAAATATTTATGTTAAATCTACTAAAATATTCTAATCTAATCTAATAAAAAAATTAATAAAATATTAACATGTGAGTTAACACTAGGTGAGGACAAACTCGGGTATCATGAGAGTATGGCTCATTACAGGAAACCTCCCATGAGAAAACAAGAGTAAGAAACGTGTAAACCACACACCACCTCTGCCACCAAAACCTCATGCAATACTTATCTCAAAGCTTAATAAATAAATAGTAGCTTTATTAGGCAAGGGAAGTCTAAAGGCTTCTTGACTCAGAAGATACAACAGTTTGCTGCGAGCTAGTATAACCTAGTTAACCAAAACATTACCAAAAAAATCCTCTTTAAACACTTGCAAACCCTAAGAAATACCTCAAGAAATGTTTTACCCTTAAATAAAGTTCTACTACTTTTTAGGAAAAAAATGTGTGTATCTACTTTGTTTCCAGAGGATAAACTCCCCATTACCCCAAATAATTGAGACAAACCATTTGTTATCCCACTTTAGCTGTTTGGGTTTATAGCCCAGCTCCTTTGTGATGCTCATTTGCTTTGCTGATGTGTGTGTGTACTCAATATACTGAGTGAATGGTGAGGAGTCACAAATCACAGACTGTAGTCCTTGGCCTGTAATATCAACATTCCAACCTGCAGCAAAATGCAGAACTCTTGTTTTTCTAATATGAACTGGTTTTGCTTGTCCACTGCTGTTGCAGCATCAGTGGCCAGCCATGCACATTTGTACACAGTGGCAGCACTCACATATCATTTTCCTACGATACTCGTACTCCCAGTTGGAAACGTGTAGCAGTTTGTAAACTCTAGTGTAAATACTCTATGGTTCCACTCCTAATGCTGTAGGTTAGTCACAACCCCACAGAGCTCTCACAGCCAGCGAGGTGATCACTGATCCCTGAGTACAGCATGGTTCCACTTAATTCAAGGAAGCAGGCACTGAATGATGCCAAAATCTCTTAGATTCAGCAAACCTGGTTCTGATTTCAGCTCTTGCACTGCTTTTGGGGACCACTGGAAAGATCTGCTGTTTGAAAGGTACCAAACACAGTCTTAGAAACCGTGGGAGAAACCAAAACAGTGAAGGCACTAACAGTTGTCCTAAACAAAGGAAAGTGTAACTTCAGCAGCTACAGAGATGAAATCTGTGTTTTTAAACTACATTCACAGACTGTGTGTTTGTGATATAATCCTGCTCCCTCCTCTCACATGGATGCTGTGGATCTATACACCTGTGGCTTAGCAGGATGTCAGCTTATGACTGGTGAGACAGAGCTAGTTACTTAATAGTTGTATTTCCTCTCTTGCAAAGGGAAGATGATTGAAAGAGACCCACTGCAAAAGCCTCCATGAGCAGATCAGTTCTCTGAGACCTCATGTGATAAGCAACAGTGGAACTTCTCAAAGCCACGAATCCGTGCTGCATGTAGTGACTGCAGATGCCAGACTTGAATGTGTGACGTTGGAAAGACCTTAACTGATCTCTCAGATGTGCAAAGCAGGAGTTTAAGCAGGAAGCTGGGAGTGCAGCTGATGCATATATAGTTTCTAAGGTATTAATCCTTGTGAGGAAGGAGTTTGTGGGTCCACAGAGAAGGCACAAGGTGCCAGCTGTTCCCCATTCAAACTCTTTTTTTTCCTACTTGTACTACAACAGCTGCAAGATGATGCTGTCTGGGCTTGATGGAAAGGACAGGCCTATTTGGCAGTGGCATATTATTAGCATTATTCCCCATTCGTTCATGGGTATTAAATAAACGCGAAGGGAGCTTGGCTTCTACAAGATTTCACTTCCCCTGACTCTCTCATGCAGCAGCTGTCCACTGGGACATGCCTGTTAGCAGGGAACAAGTGTAACCCTTTCAGACTTGCTCTGTAAAACCCCTCAGAACACAAATCCTTGGTTTCTGCTGGGGCCATCAGCGTGATGTGTTTAGAAACACCAAGATGCTCTCGCCGTGGAAGGCAGCCACTGCAGCCAGCAAAGCTGTTGGCTCTCTCCACACGTGTAAACATGGTATCTACACTCAGAAAATGGTGCTGGAATAGTTGCTGTACAACAGCTTAGTAGCTTTCTGCAGTGACTTGAAGCTTAAGACTGGCTTACGGCCAAGCTAGCTGTCACGGGTTTTTTGTATCGTACATATTAATCTAAATATTATTGGAAATACAATTGTTTTATCTTTACGCTCTTCAGTAAATGCTACAATGCACGAGGAAGATCCTTGTCTCTTTGCCACTGGGTCTTACATAAACATGTAGATGTCCTGTTAGCACATGCACTGTTTTTTAGTGTTTTATACCATAATTTCCTTGATCTTTGTAAAAAAAACCTTTTGTAAAAAAACCCAGTTTGGAAATTGCATTCTAAAGCATATGTGCTTACAGGATTTTGACTTGACATCTCTGCATGATTCTCCAGGAAAAAAAAAAATCTAATTAGAACCCGCATTCATTCTTCCTTGCTGATGTTTTAACATCGTGAACAGACAAAGCAGGGATGCCAAAGTTCATGAGAACGGAGTTACACACAAAAAAGTGACTAATCACTTTCCCATTTAATCCTCAAATTAAGGAGTTATGTAATAAAGTGAATAAGATGAAAGCTATAAAATAAACTGGCTATATAGCAATTATGCTCGGAGATGTGCAGTTAAACTGGAAATGTGCATGATTCAGTTCTTAGAAGGCTTTTAGACAGAAGTCAACCACCTGAAAAGTGCAGGGAATTTGAAGTGCACTGTTTAATGTATTTTTTTTAAAAAAGAAACTGTCTGGCAAAACCAAGCTGTGAATAATCACAGCCTCTGCCTTTTGTTCACAGCATCAGCTCTTTCAATTATGTTGCTTCTACAAGCAATGTAGCAGAGGATCTGTAGAGTTGACCAATCAAAGTTTGAATACTTTCTCACCAAATAAAAGCCATTGGTTGAAAAATCCCTTGGTGTGAAAAAAAATTGCAGAAATACTGCCCCCTTCTCTCTTCCCCCATTCATTTTTGCAATATTTGAAGCACTGTAAAATTATTTCAGTGGCAAAGCAAGAGGAAGAAGTTCACATTCCAGCTGCCTCTGTGTAATAGGAGCTGCCAGAACCAAGAGATGGAGAATTTCCCTGCCCTGCTGCCCACCCACTGGGCCCTGTACTCTGCCATGGATCTGGGTGCTCACAGACATGTTGATGCTGTGAACAGAAGGGATTTTCCACAGTTGGTTTTATCACAGGGATTGTCATTATCAGCATCCTATCAAAACAGTCCTTATAAATGATACCAAATCAACACTTGAGAGCACAAGGAAAAGGAATTTCATGGAGATTGCAGGACTAAAATTAAGTCCACAACATATATATGTGTTAATTATATTATAATTAAGGGAAAGTTACTGCAAAAGAAGCTCTTGAGTGCTGAGTATTTTTAGGCCACAGCAACAAGAAAATTGGAAGAAAAGGCTGAAATGCCACCAGGCAAACACATTCTTGGTGACAGTGAAAGCAGTGGGGCCTGTGTAGAGCATTTGGGCTGTAGGGCAAGGCTGCTTGCCCAGACTGAATGCTGTGTTCTTTTCTGCACTGTTCTGTCCCAGGTGGCACTTCAGTCCCTGGTTGAACCTTGCCACAGGGTGACTTGGCAGAGAGGTAAGACCAGAGATCTCCCCAAACAGTAGCTAGTGGTGACTTAAAATTGCACCAGATGAAGGAGTGACCAGCTTCAGAGGGGATCATCAGTTAAGCCTGATATGGGTGCACAGGGGAAATAACTGTAGACCCAGCAGTTTCTGCTGTGAGAGCTTATGTATTTTAAGCTTGATCTGCTTAAGGCATTATCCATAGTATATGAATCTCTTAATTCTTTTTCTTGATTTCTACACTGAGCATCAGTGATATCTGGTGGCACAGACTCATCTGCTTCTTCAATTTTGATATAAAGTCCTAGAAATTGGCTTAATATGTACAGATGAAGTACACTGGTATTACATTCAGTTGGGATTAAGGACTCATAAGAACAATAAGAGGAAAAAGGAAATAAATTTGAGCCTACTAGTCCATACATAGCAGAAATAGAGAATTAAACTTGAAAAAAAAATTGAAATGTATTATTTAATTTTAGTGTAAACATAGAAGTCCCAACTACCCTGTCATCAAATCTCACAGGCCAGGTAAGCATAAAATTCTACATTGAACTTGTACTGATTTTTTCCTAGATTCCATTCCTAGACACCAAGAGCTTCAGTCAACTGATTCCTCCCTCTGTCACTGCAGTTCATCCAGCTCATACTTCCATTTATGTTTGTTGCAATAAAAAAAATCCTGCTTTGTTCTCTTCTGTCAGGAGGAAGAGAGGCTATGGTCAACAACTATTCACAGTCAGAATTACAAGAGAGGATTCCACATCATTCCCTGAGAGGATGCAGTGTTACCTTCTTTATTGTACCACATTCTAACCAGTGGAGGATGCTGAGTGGAAACAGGAGGAATTCCAAGAATTCTTTATCACTGATAATAAAATAGGACCTAAGCAAGACCAGCCAGCCCTGACAGCTTTTGCATGTCCTAAAGGAAAACACAGAACACATACACACTGCTGTAGGGAGCCCAGCAACCTATTTCCCTTAAAATATTTATCACAGAAAAGGAAAGAAACTGAATGTATAGACAGGAACTTTCCCTTGATTTCAGAAGTTTTAATCTCTCCCTCTGATATATTTATTACACAGTTAAAACACTTGAAGTTTAATATCACTTCTTTTAATTAGCCATTTTATCTGTCTTCTTTTTTCCTCCAAGTTGGCAAAGTTTTGTTTATCAGCAATTATCTACCTTACTTACACTGCAGAGAGGATTGAAATATAACAGAGGGCACCTTGCTGAGGCTTTGTCACAGACAGAAACGGGTCTGTACCGATGATACAGAATTCCACACGCTGCTGGAATTCAAAATCCTTGTCTCTGCCCTTTTTTCTCAGGTGGAGTTGATGTGCCTGTACTGTGCCCTGTGATGAAACCTGGCTCTAATGTTGACATCCCTAATTGAAAAGTATTACTTCGTAATTTCTTCTTGCTTGGGAAACTGATAGAGGAATAGTCTTAGTTAAAAATGGAAAAGGCTGCATTTATGGGCACATGGGACATTATTTATAAGAATAAATAATTATTTATCTCAAACTTAGTTTCCTAGATTTGATGAGAATTTTCATGACAAGGCTATTTACTGAAGCCAGAGGTGAGAGATCATTTTCCCTGACTCAGACACAAGTGTTTGTTTCCCAGAACAAACTCAAGGGGAAGCTGCACTGTACGAGAAATGGAAGAAGAAAGATTTCTCTTTCCAGCCAAAATATTAAAAAAATCCACACATCTGTCGTGTTGGTAACCTCTCGAAAAACAGCTTTTGAGAACACCAAGATAAGAATCTCTGAACAGAAACAGACTGTTTAATACTAGTTTTACAATGGAAATAACCTGAAAAAAAATGAGTTCACACAGGCTGGATGTTGTTTAAAATAAAGCTATTATTCTTCCTAGTTTGTGCTTCGCAGTATAGGGAAATGTATTATAACAGTTCTCAGGGTGGACACTGTTCTATAATAAAAATTATTTATTTTGGAATCATAAGTTTGTTTCAAATGTAATGTAGGTTCTTTTAGTATAACACACACACACACACACACAGAGCTGATTTTCTAGAGCAGTGTCCATACAGAGAGCTATTCTGGAATTCTTACTGTGGTCACTGGGGCTTTGTTTCAATGTTAAACTATTGCATCATTTCAGAACAGATGTGTCAGTTAGGTAGATACTTGCATTATTAAACAACAGGAAAACTAGGGCTGTGGAAAAGGAAAAGCCAAATTGAGTAATTGCAATGCATTGGAGAATTTTCATTCAGAGCTTCCTCTGCTCCTGCTGCTAGGCTAAGAGGGGGCATTTTCTTAAGAGAAGAAGGTATAGGAAGGAAGGTGTTTAAACTTTGTCTGTGATAGAGAAATGGAAATTGGAAAAATGTGTGTTCTATTGAAACAGAAGCTGTAACAAGGCACTACAAGTCCATGGCATCCCTTGCAGGAACACACGAACCTTGCTGGTAACTACAGCATCCCTTGCTTCCACCTATGAAAAGGATCCAAATGTCCCAAGTAAAGCAGAAACCAAAAGAAGTTACGCGTACTTCATTATTGTTCTCCAGATAATCCAGCCAAATATACTAGAAAAAATTCCACATCATTCCTGGAGATAAATCCTGGAGAAGGTTTTGTGTTGATTTTGCAGAAACTCAAGTAAAGTGCAGTTAGCACTTTACTCTTCATAGCTTCAAGGAGCAAACAACTGCCTGCTGATAAGGTCAAGCCTCTGTATAGCATTTGTTGCCACTGGACTGGCAAGAATTCCTTTAAGTAACTTCAAGAGAGTCAACAATTCCACATGCAAAATTGTAGAAACAATATGACAAGTGGGTATGTATCAGCAGACTGTGTTTGTTTGGATATTCTGATCTGCGGAGAAGGAAAATTTTTGTTCCCGCAGCTTTTTGTGGTTGTTAACACAGCAGCTGTAAGCCCTGGACTGCCAGTGCCTGATGGCTTTGCCAATACAACCTCTGACAAAGATGCTCAGCTGTAGAAAAAGTAGCTAAAAGGGCACATATTCCAGCAGCGGAGCAGCACCAGTGAGAGAAAATCAGCAAAATGGGTGTGGTTTCTTTGCTAGGAATATTGGTTATACCACAAAAATGCCACCTTTACTAGCATTCATGCAGGCACAGTGGGAGCCTGACAGTTTGAGTGTCTCTGGCTTGAGCTCAGAGCAGATTTTATGGCAATTGCACTGCAAACAGCTGTGGAAGGGCAACTGTGAGCAGCCGTCAGAGGGCAGCTTGTGTGCATACTGACCAGCAATGCTCTCTGGCAGTAGCCACAGCAGGAAGATGTGTGGTTCTCTGGTGCCCTTGCACTGCTGAACTGCATAATGCTGTGGAGGGGAAGGTCAAAATGGGAAAAGTAAAATACTCTCTCATTATCTCCATGCTTAGGTTCCTCAAGATTACTTTCTACAAATGACTGTCATTTTGGGAAAGGGTCTGGTGCAAGAAACACACATACCTGAGTGGGAGAAATAGCTGTTATGGTTTCCATACACAGCTGGCTCACTGCTCCCTGAGATTTTAAAGGGTATGAGCTGAACTGTAATAACTTACAGAATGGTAAACTGGCATTGATTTTAGCTTTCCCTATTATGTCAGCTATAATTTACAATGATTTGGGAGCTCTTCAGATAACTGAGTCTTCCTGCACTGGAATGGAGCAGGCACTTCAGTAGGAAAGATAATGTGGGCAGGCTGAGAGTAGAAATTACCAGACCTCTCCCTATGTAGGCCACCCCTAAGAATTATAGCCCCAGAACAAGCCTAGAAAGTGCAGTGATTTGTCTGTGGGAAAAAGAATTCAGAGACAACTTTTGTAGCATGTGGGAGAAAAGAGGTGGAAAGAAAAATGAGCACTGTCCTCCCACTTCAGATAATCTGGAGAGAGGAGGAAACAGGGTCTTGGTTCTGGACATTAACCTCCATGAGAAGAAAAACTTGTGCTGCGACACTTTATCTTTCCTCAGACCAAGATGAGGGTATTGATGCTCTGCAATACTTTTCCCTTTACCCAGTACTGCTGAGGGAGATAGTTGTCCATTAAACCATAAAAAAGGTCTTGCTGTAGATTCACACTGCAGACAATTCTCAGCAGTAGACTACATTGTACTTTTTAAAAAAACCTACAGCTTTAGTCATGTGGATATAGGAACATTTTGAAGGTGTTGATAGGAAAGTGTGCAACCACTCTCTTTAAGATCTTTTGATCTCCCAGAGCAAAAAGCCTGGGTTCCTGAGCACAGAGAACTATTGATCAGTGCCTTATGACTTTGGATAAAGAATGATAATCACAGTGACAGGGAAGTTTGAGAAAGTATCATAGTCAGAAAAACATTTGAACTAAAGCCATATCACAGTGTACTGCCACCTCCTGTATGACTTTTTTGCACTGTGGTGGGTTTGATAATCACTGGACCTTGTGCTCTTAAATTAAATAACTTGGTAAATTTTATGAACTTCAGGCCATGAGTAATGAACTTTAACTACAATATTTAGTCCAAAGAACTGCCTAAGTCCCAGAATTGTGCTGTCTTGCCTTGGTACTGCACAAAGCACAATGCTGTGCTCCCTGCACTGTGTGGATAGACAATGCAGACACATATACACAGATGTGGCTTAGCTTTAGACACTTGAATAGCCAATATTGACCATATTCTACTCAAATTTACTTTTGTCTTGTTACAGAGACTATAATGGGAGAGAAAAAAGGAAAGGGTAAATAGTATTTATTGTTTGTCTGCAAACAACTACCTCTAAACAGATGAATCTGTTACTGTAGTAAAAATATGTAAGACAATCCAGGGCATTCAAATTTGAGTTCATCCCATCTTTTGAGCTGACAACTAATGTAACTCACTGAAGATAGAGACAGTGGAGGAGTCCCAGGGATCTTCAGAAGAGAATTAACTCTGGTCAAAATAGAGTTTTATCTGTACCAGAGCCTAAACAGAACACATGTGAAATTTAGGCTCTAACAAGAAAGATCAGTGTTCTATAAATTGCCCTGATCTTTACAGTATGCTAAGCTAAACCATTAGAGGCAAATGCTCTCTGATCTGATGCTCTTGAAGACAAACTTATTTTTCCTGTGTCTGATTCAAGATGCAGAAAGCTGGTGTCCCCTTTCAGTTCTTAAGATTATCATACCAACCATCCTTTTTTTTTCCTAAGAAAGCAAAATGAAGCTATCCCAAATTAACAGATCAGTGTGAATACAGCCACAAAATACATATATATATATATATATCTATATTAAGCTGCTTGGCAATCATATAGTTTCAGCAAATTTATTGACTTAGTTTTTATTATTCTTTCTTTATAAGTAGTAATATTTCACTCCTTGAAATCTCATCATCCTTGGGTCTTGTTCTGAACTCTTTTCAATTCTATCTCTTAAAACAACAGAGTTTTCTTTTGTTATCTGGAATTGTGTATCACAACTAATTTTTAGCAGTGCATCCTGTTGATAATTAGGCTGATCTCATGAATCAGCTAATATCTGAATATTCTCAACATTTGCTCAGAGGCTCATGTGATTTTGGACACTGGTCTGAGTCATGGAAGCAAGTTTTTATATGTTACTTACTTTTAATGTGTTTCATTAAAGCTATAAGTCCTCCTGTCACAGGCCTCAGATAAAGATGTGATGCTGATACTAGAAGTGTCAATTTAAGTGTTTCAAAATATAATGTATTGTTGAGAAAGCTGAGCTCTTAACAAGCTGGTTTTGGGACCCATTACATTGGATTTCTGGACCCTTAAGCTTTCTTCAGTTGAAGAGTTTGTGTCCCTAGCCTCTTCCATAAACTCTGTTGAGCATCCTGGGCACAACTCTTTCTGTTACCCTCGCTGAAGTAGGACCCTGCTGCCAAGAGGGTGCTCTGAAGTAGCTTCAAAACTCCATTTCCTGAGGCTGCAACCCTGTGAGCACTTAGGGTTTTCTGTCAACCTCTTCGGGAACATATGGCCACCAAAGCAAAGGGCACTCAAAATCTGAGAGGGCTCCAAAATACCACCACTTTCACTTATTTAAATCTGTGCACCTACTTCTCACTCATTGCTTGCATTCATTAGTGCACAGCTACTTCCTTCCTGCTCTTCAGTATTCCCAGCTTTGAACAGTCAGGGTGCTACTGGCAAAGTGCATTGCATCTTTTTTCAATAGTGGAAACTCCTCCTTTTCCTTATGCCACCACATTTTTGGAGTTTTCACTAATCAAATAATATTTCTTTACCACAAACATGTAACTCTGACATCCCTTCCCTCAGCAGGGATTTGCTGTACCTGTACCCGATTCTTTCAGTTCCAGTTCTCTATGGTTACAGTGCCCAGACAACATTTCAGCCTTGCTTGGCTATTGTTGATTTACCAAACTCCCTCCTCCATGTTGCAGTCCCTCCATTCTCACATCTGACTGCTGCAGTTCAGCCTCAGCCATCCCTTGCTCACTTGGAAAGGCAATCAGTTCCAGGCTGGCCTTTTAGCAGTGCTTTGATGAATGGAATATGACTTGTATTTCACACTTAATGCAATTTAGGAGGGAGCAGTTTGAGATACTAGAAAACTTGGCAATAAAATGCCAATTAGGTGTGACTTAACACAGACTATTAACACAGTGTTTGAAATACCCAATGTTCTCCTGCTATTCCTTATTATTGAATTGTATCCATTTAATCCCATTATGCCCTCCTGATAAAGAGATTATTCAGTCCTTTGCTACCTTGTTCACTCCATGGTTCTCCATGGTGCTTTTTGCAGACTCTTCTTGGCTCCACACTGCTGTGACCAGCTGCTCTGGTACCAAACCCAGCTCGTTTAAAGCAAGCTCTGATATATCTGTAGTGCAACACGACAGCTGTGAATAAAACTGAGGCATATCTTTTGATGATAAAGTTTCCAACTGGATATTGTATAAAAGTTGAAACAAGCATGATGAAATACTAGAGCAGCCTGGTGATTGTGGACTCTCTGTCCTTGGAGGTACAGAAAACTTGACTGGACTGACATTGAACAAACAGCTCTAACTCTGAGGCTGGCCCTGCTTTGGGCAGGAGGCTGAACTGGATGGATGTCCAGAGGTCCCCTCTAGAATAAATTATATTATTCTGTTGTTAAAATAACACAAACCCATCAGGGTTTTTTTATATATATAATAATAATTTATATTATTTATTTACTGATTTATTTGCCTATTAAAAATGTTTTCAAATAAAATAGGCTCGAGTAGGAGAGATTTGGTCTCTCTGATTAGACATCCAGTGTAGGCATGCTGCTCTGGAGTTTCTATTTTGACTGTATCATAAACTGAGGTGTCTGAACAGAGATGCTGCCAACTGCTGCTGAGATACATCAACAACATAAAACAGATAAAGAAATTACTCTACCTTTCCCACACATTAAACAGTTGTATTTTAGACTGCATCCTAACTCCAGCAGTTTAAAATTGTACCTGATGCTTTAACTGCCTGAAGTACACCTGGAACCAAGCCCCTTTAATGGCATATGGAAAAGGCCCTTCAGAAAATACGAGGAGCTGAAAGGCATGCCCATGATGGTTCTAAGTAGTAAGCAAAATAAAATCCGTGTTCTGCATTTTTAACTGCAGTGCACTGGACACAGATGGTACCTGGGTCAGGCACTGGCACCGTGGCCTTGTGGACTTTACAGAAAAAAAGCACAATGCAAGTGGTAGTTGCACACTCTGACTGAGGAACCAAGGCACAGAGACGCTTTCCTTGCTGTTATGAGCCAGTTTTTGATTCTCTCCCATTTTCTCCAAAGCCTCTTCCCTATTTCCTTGTCCCAAAAGATACTCCCGCTGGAAAATTAAAATGACAACATAGAACCCTTTTTTTTTGAGGTACAAACCTCTCCTTCACACCTGGCACAGCCTCTAATATTAATTATTGCTGCCATAAAGAATGAGGTAACATTCTTCATTCATGGGAGTTTTGTTGATTTAATGGCAGTTTTAAAAGCTTAGAATTTCCTTATGCTTAATCCATGGTTTCTTCCTCACCCCCAGCCCTGCCTCACAAGCTTATTTTTGGTTTGAATCAAGGGCTTTTTCGTCCATATAAGCCAGAGTTCTGGAAGTGTTTTACATGGACAGAGGTACTTTATTGGGCTCCTGTCACCAGCCAGCATCTTTGTGTCACCTGGACCAGCTCACAGCACCATACTTTGTTACACTGCATTTTAGTGCTTGGGATTGGGAGGTACCCTAATGAGTGGCAGACAATTGAAAAAATATTTTTTGTGCTGAAGGGTGGGTGGAAGACAAGAAAGAAGGCCAGTATGGCATTCTTGATGGTTTGCTATGATGCAGGGAAAAATACAGTTTTCATCATGATAGTTCAATGAATCTTGAGTGCTCTGGAGGTTTGGGAAGTGTCTCTCCTAATGCATGGAAAAGCCTTCATTTAAAAAGGTACTTTTGACTTGTATCTTTGCAGCAAGCAGACAGCTAGGTTATCTTTGTATTTATCAGAGTTCACACTGGATTGTGGTCTTGTAATTCTCTTTAGAAAAGAGTCTCTGCTCCTGTGCTAACTTGCAGCTATTCAAAGGCACTGCAATCTATCAAAGCTCGTTTCTTAGTTGTGATGATTACATTCTTGAGCTTACTGGGTTATGAAGAATAAGCCACTTGCCTGTCCTCTAAAATTACTACATTCTTGCTGGAGAAGGAAGGAAAACACAGACATGTATGAAGGTCACAACACCCAGGTGTCAGTGGATAGCAGATAAGGCTCTTGATGATTTCTTCCTCCTTGATCATGCACAAACCACTCTCAACTCTCTGTATTGATCTTCCTCGAGGGCCATCCTCACAGAAAAAGACAGAGATTGAGGAGGAGCAAAGCAGCAGAACAGCACAAGCTGGAGCCCGGGGACAAAAACAAGTCTGAGAGACTGGAAGCTGGACAACAACAGGTCTGAGGAGATGAAAGAGAAGTTGCTGCAGCTTATGAGGCTCTGCTCGCTAAAGCAGAGCAGCAGTTCTACAGTCTGCAACAACACATGGCATTTTCTGAAATCATCATTGCTTTTATGAAAGCAAAAGCTTCTAAAGGTAAGACAAAACCCCTTCCCATCCCAGACTGCCTGGCTGTGTAAAGAACACTACCATAAGGCCCTAGATTGTGTGATAAATGCCCTAACAGTGCTCGTTGATTATGTCAGTACACAGATGATGAAATCTGAGGGAGGGAGAGGACACAGGGCTACTTGTCAAAAAAATTAAACTTTAGAATACCAGAAATAAAGGTGCTTGTCTAATCTCAATTTGGCCCCTTTTTTGCTGTGAAGGATACATTATTGAATTACATCATTACACGTGTATTTTTTATTTTAAGAGGGAACAAATCTAGCCCCAAGGGCCTAAGCAAAAAAATGAAATGAAATCACACAATGGCTGAGTAGGTTCATGCAGTTGTTTACAACTGTCAGCCTCCCAAATATCTTCCATTTGTTTCTGGACTTTATGGCCAAGGTCTGGATTAGGAGTGTTCGGAGTATCAATAAGAGCATCAATAATGTCAGCCATCTGTTACCACATGAATCTGACCCATAAGAGTTTCTTTCTTATTGTGAGAACTTGGGAGAATGCTTTCTAAAGGCCTCTGCTTCCTTCTGAGTGAGACCTCAGCTCAACAGCTACCTCAGAAGGTGAGAATAGATATACTTGAGCAAATACTGGATAAATGCCACGGGGAAAAATTCTCCTTAATATTACCATGGAGTATGAATCAGCTGCTTGGCTGCATACAAGACATGAATCCAAGCTGGCAACCCAGATGTAACGTTCTGCCTTCGGGACAGGCAGAGGTCAGTGGTGTCACTAAACCTGGGGTCCCTTTATCATGCTTTTAATACTACAGAAAAATGTTTCCAACAGGTTTTAAACGCTAAGAGAATAAAAGATGACACTAGAGTGTCAAATCCCTCTAAGGCTATGAGCACAGAGAGTCATATTTTATTTCCCTGAATGCTTTTGATAATAAAGAATTAGTATCCAATCGACAACAAAATAAGATGAAAGTTTGTTCAACCCACAAACCCAAAGACCCCATGGTATTAGTTGTAAATGTGCACTAGATAAGTTTTACTTCCCCTCGGTGTAGGTTTACCAGTTTAGCAACTACAAATATTGCACTCCTGATCAAAAATGCCTGAAATAATACAGATTCTGGGCCCACAGATATAACACAGAAATGTTTTAAAATCAGAAGTGCAATTGAAGAATACACATTTGTGCACCTGGAGCTCATCAATTCTGGGACTTTAGACAGATTTATACTAGGAAAATTTTGGAGAATTTGGATATTTTAATACATCATGAATCTTAAAGAAATACAAATCGTATAGCATATATATATACATATATCAATACCGTGAATATTAGTATTTTGGTTTAAGACATATTACTAAAGATAATGATAAATATGATTAAAAACAAAATACTAATGAAGATTTCTAAGAGCTTTTCTTCAGATGAGCACATTTATGAAAAAGTAAACTGTCTGGAAAATATTAACACTGTCCCTGAAGCAATTAATAAATAAATGTAACAAAGAAAAGAAGAGCAAACTGTAGTTCTGAGTACAGCAAAGGCATTGGAATTCTGAAACTTGGTTACATTTTTGCCATGAGCAGCTAATTTAACCTGTCTCTCACTTCTTGGTTTTTCCTATTAGTAAAATAGGAAAAACACATTGCAAGCATCATGAAGAAGAAATGTTATTAAAACTATTGAGGTAGGTAAGGTCCTATTAGTATATAGTAAACCATCCTCACAATGAGGGGTGCTGTGACAACCTGGAAATTGTGAAATTGAAGATTCAGCATTGTTAATATAGTGAGATTAGAAAGGTCATAACACTGCAAGCTGGCATTATTTTCATATTTGGCGTCATGGAAGATTGCCTCCATAGCACACCTGCCTAGCTCAATATTGATTTGGCTTCTCTGATTACAAATGGAATGTAAACTGATTAGAAAACAATTAGGAGTAAATCTATATGAACAGGGCTTTTTTTCTCTTCTTTCTTCTTGTAGAGTTAGCTTGATGTGACATGCAGGAATTTGACTTTGCCACTGCCTGGCTAAAGGCAAGCAACAAGACAATAAGTTATCATTGCTGATTCGACTATGAGCTGGGAAAATAAAAGGTTTTATTCATTCTGTTCCTCAAGGCTGAAAACCTCTGCCATCTTTAGTGTCTTTACAAAGGAATAAGAAAAACCCAGGTATGGCTTCTTAAGAAAATACTCCCTTATTACCTCTGACCTTTGTACAATCCTGTTGAAGCTGTGCTGATAATACAGTCTCTTGTTGGTCCCTTCAGTTGTTCACTTAAATGCTAATGTCACAGTCTAAAGGAAAAGTTGCCATGGATTCACAGTAACTGCCTGACCTGAAAAAGAGTCCAATAATGAGGAAGGCTAAAAGCAGTTTTGCTTTTAAATTTGTCACCAGGAACTAATGGTCAGTGCTATTCCACTCAGAGTTTGCATGTGCTCCTATACCACATGAAAGTTTCCCTGGACAAATAACAACTTTTTTGTTCTGTGAACAGCAAAAGGAACAAAGTCTGGGTCTGTACAGATTTGTACATTGTGTTCCTGAATTCACCCCCTGCTCTGCAGAGCTCCCATGTTACCACGCTCCCAATGCTCACTGCCTCCCCCACATCCTGTATGTGCAGTTATACAACACTCAAACTATTCCAGGGGTGACTCATCATCTCTAGCTGCTATATATATCAGAATAGATAAGAATATGTGTGTGTATATCTATATATAACTGTATATATCAGAATATTTAGTACCCTACTTACGAATCTGCATAGATTGGGACAGTTTAATTCAGCCCACCCAGCTTTCTCACAGCAGTTGGTAGCTTGTTTCCTTCCTATGTACACCTGAAGGTTTTTCACAAAAAGGGTGGGAACTTCATGCCTTTGGAAATATTGCTCATTTCTAAAAGTAAGCAGGGCTGCAATAGAGGCAAAAAGAAACAGCCCAGTGTTAAAACCTTGCTTGAGATACTTAGGTAACATAAATAGTTTACTCTGAGGTATGTCTCAAAACAGACACAAATCTGGATAAACTTGTCTGGTACAAGATGATGTTGCAGCTGCTGCTTAGCATTAGGCCATAAATGCTCTGTGCCATTACCTGGGTATTTGGCACTGATATTTCCTTTACTTGAAGAACCCCTAAGTTACAGTGCTGCAGCTTGGATGAGGAGAAGCAACTGAAGCCCTTAGGTTGCTTACATGAAGGAGCTAATGGCAACTAGCTCACAATCCTTTCCCTTCCTTTGCTATAATTTCCATGTTGTTTCATTAGAGGTATCTTGCAAGGAGAGCTTGATGGTTCTCCTAGTATCAAGGACCAAAAGACAACTTCAGAGGGCCTGTAAGATGGGTAATTCTGTCTTTCTTGCTCAGAAGAATTGAGAAAAAAAATTAAAAAATATTTGGCTTACTAGGAGAGGTCTTCACTAGACACAAGGATCTAAAGGTTTTAAAGAGTCCACTGCTTTGTCCCTTGATTATGGGAAAAAACCCACTATCTTATATCTTATGGATTTAAAGTCTAAATACCTGTTACATCAACTCTCTGCTTGTCACAAATCAGCTTTTTAACCTGTATTTTCTCCCTAAGTTAAGAACAGCTTCCAGATGTTATGAAAAGCTGGTAGTTTCTGCATAGCTAACACTTCAAGGTGGTACCTCGGAAAACTGGACAATAAAAAGGCCAAAGCCAGGCTGTGGCCTCTGCATGTCACAACATTCTCCTATGCTGTGAAGGGAGAGGGCTCTCAAGTTTCACATTTGACAATGGAAGTAGTTTAAGATTTAAAGGACTTAAAAATTACTATTTTTGTTATGTACCACTAATATTTATGCTGGCACGAAAGGAATTTCTTCCTATTTGACTGAAGAGGCATTTGTTGCATGCCAGGCTTAGATTTGTGATATCCTTGGTTGTTTCTTTACTTTTATGTTCCTAAGCTTTGTAAGGGATATAAATACAGAACTGCCACTTAGTAAACTTGAACAGTCCTTATGACAGAGTATTTTCTTGTGATATAGACAAGGGTCCTTATTCCCTTTACCACTTTTGACTAACATTTATTCATTCTGCCTCCATGTAATGTACTCCTAAAGCTACCAGCACAGGCTTTCTAGATCATCTCCCTGTGTATGCCACTGCTTTCTTTTCCTTTACTTTTTATTTTCTAAAACAAACATCTCCACACCACACTCGTGATCACAACTGAGAGTCACTTGCAGAATAAAGTTCAGCCACTCTACGATTTCCTAAGTCACTGCTTTTCTTGTGTTGCAGAAAAGTGAGAGAGCACTGAATTCAAATTACACAGTATGTGGACATGCAGGGCCAAGATTTGTTGAAGTTACAGTACTCCAAGCCACTATTGGCAAACATATTTTGGACTAATGCTGCTTTAATTCTCCCAGGGCACGCAGCCCTGAAGAAAGGGAAAGAACACGGCCAAGAAAAAGCAGCATTCCTGGCTGTAGCAAATAACTTAGGATGGAAGCTCACAGAAGATGAGGGGGAAAGAGGCACAATGGAAAAAGGAAGAGACGGGAAACATTAACATTTTTGCAATTTAGGTGGATTAGACCATTACTTTGAAGATTTTAATTTTCCACTGATCACAGAGAAAAATGGAAGCTATTTTGACTGAAAGAAAGCACAGTCACATAATGAATTTCTACTTAAGTATAATGGTAGTACTGCAGTGCATCTATAAATAAAGTATTCTCCAATTAAACAGAGACATTTCATTCCTTCTTCCACCAAACACTGAATAAAAAGAAAAGATCACTTGCCCTCTTCTAACCTAGACTTAGATCTAAAGTGTATATGTAACCTAAAACCCTAAATCAATGTAATGCAATCAGAAAGTGCTGACACAGAACACTGGCATGAAAAACTTCTCTTGGCCTTTTAGATTGTCCAGATTTAAAGGCAACAGATGACACATTCCTTCCTTTTTAACAAATAACTGTTTGTTTGACTGATTTTAAACCTGTATGGAAGTATTCTTCCTGGGTCATGCACTTTGGTCCTCAATTGCAAGTCCATTGGTGTGGTGACTGTGAATATTTAGACATAAAAATGTAGGGGCAAAATAGAAAAAATGTCACTATCTTAACTGTTATTTCTACGAGGGAGCTCAGGCAGGCAGACACCTATTTCCCAATTCATTTAATTGTGGTGCAGGTCCTGCTCAGTTACAGTGTGGTTCCAGTGTTCTTCTGGAATTGACTTTTTGCCAAAAACGTCACTGAAGTGGCAAAAGGCAAACTAGAATTGACACACTTATGAGATACTTTTTCATTGCTATGAAAAGTCAAGCTTTAATTATTTCTGAAATGCAATAATTTTTCCTTTTGAGTCACCTCTCAGATACATCCATCAGTCCTACTGCAGTCTGCCCTTCCTGGTTTCCAGAATTTAAGATGTGGTGTTCACTGAAAGAATTTTAACCAGAACTGAACATGCAGCCTGAAGTGAACACAGTGAATATTTTAGCATGCTAGGTTTGCTGCTCTGCACCTTCAGCCACTTCTGGAGAAGCTTGTAAGTAACTACCACCTCTGCAGTAAAGACTTCATGGAACATATGGAACTTGTGATGCTCTCATGGGTGGGTATAAAAGCACATTATCACTCTTAAACATTTGCTGGTTGATTTCCATGTTCATACTTTGGATGTTTATTGGAGATGTAGGAGCAGAAGCAGAATACAGAACTGGCTATGTTTTTATAAGAAGGAACAAGAGGAGCTGTAAGTTTCAAAAACTGATGTCTCTCCTTTCAAATGTTTGAGTATGTGAAATGTGTCCTGCAATTTTGCCAAATTTAGCTTGTTTCTTAAGTTTTATTTACTAGCAATCCTTAGAGAGCAATTCAAATGTGAACCATTTACAAGGAACTTCTCAATATATGAGAAAATAAGACTTGTTTTGGTGTATCTACATCTCCTTTCACTTTGTGAACATTCATTGTTCACAAATCATGCTGATTGATAATCTATACCATGTGTTCAGATTTCACGTGTGTAGCAGTGAAATACACAACTCCTTTATGGAAAACAAAATGAGCAGTGAAACCCAGAGAGAAAACACATCTGCTAGTGCAAACAGAACCAAAAGTCATGATCCCAAATCCTCTCAGGGACAGCAAACTGTAGGACTACAGGTGTCAAGGAATTCCTGGGTGATGTTTGCAACTCTGCCTACATTATTCTTGGGAAAATGCCTTTGATTGCTCAAAGAGATCAGCTCTGTGAGGTATGGTATGAGCCCTACTACAAAGGGCTGCTATAAGATATCATATTGGAAAAATTAGATAGACATATGAAAAAAAATTATCTTGACCCCGTTCAGCAGCCTTGAACCTCCAGTGACAGCCACTATGGAGCAGTACTTTCTTTCTTATGGAGGTGGTTTGGGCTTTCAAGCTCTTCAGGGTGTTCTCATCCATGAGATTGCCTCACTGCTGAATTTTGAAGCTTTCTTGGGCAGCCACAGCACTGAACTGCAGACTCCATTTGCAGATCTACTTCTGTCTTAATACTGGGATTACTTCCATAGCTGAATGCAGAATAGCAACATTAAGCATTTGGTCCCATTCTTTCTCCTTCCAAAGCACTCAGCTCCTTTGATGGCAGTTCTGTATATCTGCTTGATCCCTGCAGACACGTGGAAGAACAGTTTGTGAATCCCAGGATGGGATTTAGCATTAAGAGACAAATAGCTTTTTGTGTGCAGAGCAGAGAAAATTGGCAGCAGGAGATGTGTGAGGAGCCAAGAAAATAAAAGCTTCATGGCTACCTATTCTTCCTCTCCTCCTTATCTTAAAGACTTTCAAGGACTTTGGATACTCTGCAGTTTCAATGATTAGCTAAAAGTCCCAAATTCAGCATCTGAGATGGAAAATATTCAAATTGCTTCCATGCTCTTGGTTCACTCAAATAGCTCTTGTATTTGCTTGAGAGGTGCTCACCAAATTATACCCCTCCATTAGCTAACCATACATGACACAGTATGTGTGAAATGCCCTACTAAATGTCAGGATGTGTGGCTTGTGTGGTCTCTTTAAATTAATTTCTACAATCTCTCAGTGTCTAAGTAGAGAAGGAAGTTCATAAACTGTTCTAGCCTTTCAAAGTTGCAGCGTGAGTTCATACTGTTACCTGGGGAGGAGCTACTCTGTGCAGTCTGAAAATCTTCAGGGAGAGCAGACAGGCAAAAAGACACTATAATATCATAAGCAAATTCTAGCTCAGGAAAATGCTTGGCGCTCTTCCATTTTCCTTCCCACAGCTGAAGGTGCCCGTGTTCCTTGGCCTGTTCCATGAGACACTGAAGTGAGCTACAGGTGACTGCCTCATCCCCAGACAGCTTTGGAGGGGCTGCACAATGTTTGTCATCTGTGCCCTGAGCCAAAGATCAAAGCTACCCTGTATTTCATTCATGTTGCACAGAAATAACTCTGCAAACTTAAAAAGATGCAAGCTAGGAAGAATTACTGATTTAGTACAGCCACAGACATACCCATTGTTACTGCCAGATACTGTCTTGAGAGGGGAGAGTCCACATCTGTCACATGCTTCCAACATTATTTTGCTTTTTACATTTGTGGTCTCAGAAACTCTTCACTGCCCTCATCTTACCTGAGAAGACAGCTGAGCCATGACATTTTGGAAAAGGTCTAAACATTCTGGCTCCCTTTTTCGAAGTGCTCCGGACCACTCTCAGAGGAGGGCGGGTGGGCTGTGCGGTACAGGGAGCAGCTGTGCCTCCAGGTGGGCAGGGACATTGCCTGAGGCATCTGAGCGGCCTGGACGCCTGCTCAAACATTTACCTCTTGGCCCAAGGCAACATCTGGCTTTCGGATGGCTTTGGCACGTCTCTGATGTTTACATACCACTCGGAGCAGGTTGGTTTCCGGCTGTTCTAGGGCACCTCATCCAATGCAAAATTCCATTTAAACATAGATCCTTGAGCTGAAAGGAGCATCTTCCCCTTATGTACCAAGAGAGCAGTGCAAGAGGAAAATGCACATGCAGGGAACTTCTCTTTATCCTGCACACACAGACCCTCCCCTACCCCCGCACATTTCACAGGCATCCCTGCTTCCACTGCATCTACCACCAACCTGCAGCGGAGGCACCGGGGCATTTGGGGAGCCCATTCTCCCAGCTCCTCCCGGTGGTGAAAGGGAAGAAGAGCACAACGCGACTTGCTTCCAATGTCTACATTCTCAACATAACCAAATCTACTCTCCACAAACTTTTCTGGACTCTATCTGAAACGCCCGAGCTTCCCCTTTCCCAGACCCTTCTGACTGAAGCCTCAGAGTAGCAAAGGAGATGCTCAAGACAGACACTTGTAACACCTCGAATACCTGTGCATTCCACACAGCCTGTCCAATCTCATCTGGCACTGACCACGGTGGTCTCTTTTCCTTAACCTCTGATGTTACACACTGGGAAGGACCACCCAGCCTCTTCTGTCACCTCCTGCATGCTCTTTGCAATATCTTGAAGGGGAAGGGAAATGCAATACTTCAACAGTCTTGGGTGGTGTGCTGCCCAAGGAATGTCAGATTGGAAGCAGCTGTGCTGGAAGGTACCATCTGCACTTGCAATATAGCTCTTTCATTTTCAAATGACTGGATGTACAGGAAAGGTCCCTCCACCAAAGCAATGAATATTTATTTCAGAAGTCTGCTGACAGAAAATCCTTCCACCGAGTGCAGAATCTTTGCAGGCAGCAAATTTAGCAGCAATGAAGTGACCACAATGTGCCCCACACATTTTTCCTATATAAAACCATCCTTTCCATCGCTACAAAGTACAGTATTTCTGCCAACCGTTCAGCCTCATGCTGCTGCAATACAAAAGTGAAACCATGACTGTATGGAAGGGGTAGGTGATTTCTGAGAGGTTTTTTGATGAAAAAACAACAATCCAATTAAAAAGACCAATGATGGATGTGTGGTTAAAGATATTCCCAAACTTAGTGTCCTTTGACTTCTCTTGGCTACCACGTTTGGCAGCTACACAACAAAAACAAACCCTCCCTCCAGGCTAATGGTTTTAGCAGCCAAGAGCTGAAAAGCATCCACCACCTTCTCCATGGGACTTCCAGCACAAACCACAAAAGTACTCAGTCCAGCCCCACTCCCTGGCTTGCAATACCAGGTCTCAGAGGTGGAGGGGACCTGGCACAGGGGAATGTTGCAATTAGCAATAAAAAACCCTCTTAGAGATGATGGCTCTTAGCGTATTTCTCAAGTTCTGATTCACGCTCACTGGCAGCCTCATCTGCAGTACAAATAACACTGGGGTACCATCTACTTTTGCCTTGACCTGTCTGTAACCCAGCATCTGAATTTGTTAGGAATTGATGCCGTCAAGTTCTCGTACAAGACGCCTCAGAGTGGGGTTATAAAGCTTATGAGAGGAGAAAAGGTTTTCTTTACAGGAATTTGGAAAGATTCCTATTAACTCATCATGCCATGTTTGCAGATGTCTTAGCCCACTCCTGAGGAGAGGCAGGAAGTGCATTAGCAGTAAATCCATATGACAGTATGTATAGTGGGAGCCAGCCTTGTCTTCATACCTGGTACAAAAATGTCTGTGCAGTCAAGGGAAACTGAACTTCTTTTTCCTTCTTCCTTGCATACTAGGGCATGGATGAATTGTTTCCTAGAGTGTGAGGGTAGCTTTGCTGGAACTATTGGTGTTGCAGCACTCCAAAGAAGCAATCCCTTTGATTGGAGATGCTTGTTTCAACAGCCCACTAAGGATGCTGGGGTCTGCACCCGCCTTTCTTCTTGCTTGGTTAAGACCAGAGGTAGAAAGAAAATAAAGGAGAAAAGGAGTGAAGTGGGGTAAGCAAGAAAGAGACAGAAGGACATTTTTACTGTGATGCTGTACTCATGATAAATGGATTCTCCATTACAAGTTTGACTTGTAGATTTGTGTTATCTCTTCCTCCACCTGCATGGTTCTGCACCACAGACATGAATCTAAACTATGGGGGATTATTCCAACTGGGGAATTATTCCAACTAAATCCCTTCAAAAAGGAAAAGGGAGGTTGTAGCACTGGCCAGGAGTTGCAGACAGAGTTAGTGTGAAGCTTCTGTTCCTGTTCACTGAGAGCACATCTCCTCAGCTCCTGCTGTTTCTGACACGTTGCCATGTATTCTCCTGGGGGTGTGCACTTCAGCACCGTGCTCAGCAGAGAATAAGCAGGTCTTTCCTGGCATCATGGGGGGAGGATGAATTGTCATAAGGATGTGGGGAAACCATATTTCAAACCAAGTTGTTAAGAGTTTGGAAAAGATTGAGGTCTGAAGAACACTAAGAGAAACATCCTGCTCCTTTCACCTCAGAAGAGAGAGATTTCCCCACGGGTGTGGAGAGCTCTTCTGAGCACACTTCTGTGTCTGCTGTGAGCCAGGGGACACTGGAAACCTTGGGGGAGCAATGAAAAACAAACACCACATTCACAACAACTTTTCAAAATACCAGAGACACTGAATGTTGGATTTAGAGAGGTGAGAACATCACAGTGGCACCAATAAGGTGGGGAAAATGTTGGTTTTTCCTTCAGATCTTTCTTTACCTCTTCCTTGCTGTTTTTCTGCATAGGTTCATAATCCTGCTTGGCATTTCTGTACATACCCCTGGCCTCAGTAAGGGAATAGTTTCCTGCATCTTATTTTTGAGAGACGGGAAGCTGCAACCCACCATCAGCATTACTGAAATCACAGTAATGGCACAATGCCCTTGGAGAAACTTCTATTTTCTCCCAGTAAAAAGTGGCTGAACATATGCTGGAGTAGGCTTTTTTTCCAAGAGAATGTAAATATCCTTCTAACTGTGCTCATTTTATACTTTACATCAGAGTATTTCCTGAGGCTCTTGCCAGCTTTTCTTTTATTTCACTGCTTCTTCAGTCAATAAGTCATCAAGAATCTCATTTCCATTTGTAAGTCCATTACTGCAGCCATTAAAGGGTACCTACTACTGCACTTCTAATAATACTGTGTCTTTTTTGTGGAAGCAAGTTTCCACTTAATTTTGAAAACATATGCCCAGACCTTGAAAGGTTGTCTGACTTAGAGGATGCCAGTGAGTGGTGTCCTGGCAGAGGGGTTTGGTTGCCCTGGCATCCCTTCATTAAGTCACTGGAGGCATTTTATGTGCCAGCAAGAAAGGAAAGGCAATTAAAAGAAATAGGAAGGACAGAGAAAGTGAAAAAAGAGAGAAAATTTCACTTGACAAGGGTGAAATTGTTGCCTTTTCCACACAGAGACAATCTTTTGCTGAAAGTACAAGTTTAAATTCCAAGCCAATATCCCAGAGATTAAAGAAGAAGGTCAGAAGAGAGTAAATGCAAGTAAAAGAACTTGGTCATCAAACCTGATCATCATCCAACCTGACTGTACTAATCACACCTTCATTTCAGGTTCTCTGAGATGGCGCAGGACACTTGCAGTGCACCTCCCATGGATGAAATCTCCTCATGGGGTTGATTCATAATAATCCAGTGACCACCAAACTCCCAAGTTCAGTGCTTCAATAAACTAGATTGTCCAATCTATCTTCACGGCTAAAACGTCCCAGCAGCAATGATCCAAAAGCACAAACAAAATGCAATTTCTTAAATCTTACAGGAGTATCTTCCAGTTAGCACTGTAAGCTTTACCAAGTAGGGAAATGTTATAACATGTTTGGAAGGTTTTCTGGTACATTTCCTAATGGCACATCCAAGTCATATGCCTACAGAGCTTAGCTTTGAACTTAATTACTAGCTAGGCAAATTTGCTTGAGCTTCAAATGCAAACTTGGGTTTCTGTGTGCCATCAAAAAACCCAGCTCTACCCTCAGCAATCAGGTGCACCAAGAGAAAACCAGAGAAAATATTAATCCTATTCAATTCTCATGCTACTGACTTTTCTTTCTTCTTGTCTTGACAAAATATGGTGATTTGGGGGAACCTGAAACTAATCTCAAAACATGACCAGGTAATCCTTTGTATTCTTTGCACCATTAAGCTGAAATCCTCCCAGATAAAATATTTTCTGTCCTACTTAATTCTGCAGATTTCAGAGTGACTTTACTCGCTTAAAACTGTTCAATTGGTGCTGAAAAGTATCACAGAATTGTTTAAATTGAAAAAGACCTCTAAGATTATTAAGCCCAAGAGTAACCCCAGCACTGCCAAGTCCATCACTAAACCATTCCCCTAAGTGGCACATCTACACATCTTTTAAATCCCCCCAGGGATGGTGACTCCACCACTGCCCTGGGCAGCCTGCTTCAGTGCTTGGCTACCCTTTCAGTGAAGAAATTTTTCCTAATATCCAATCTAAACTTCCCCTGGTGCAACTTGAGGTCATTTCCTCTTGTCCTCTCCCTTGTTATTTGGGAAAAGAGACTGACTGTCCCCTTGCTACAACCTCCTTTCAGGCAATTGTAAGAGAGTGAGAAGGTTTTTCCCAAGTCTCCTTTTCTTGAGGATAAACAGCTTCAAGCTGCTTCCTCAGCTCCCTCAGCTGCTCCTCACTGGACTTGTTCTTGAGACCTTTCACCAGAATAGATCTATGACTTTAGATCTATGACTTTACACCATGTGAAAAACATCCTTGGGGCATTGAAAACTGAGCTTACATAAAGCTCAGCCCTTTGCAGCAGAAGCACAAGGCATTAACTGTGGTACCCATTGCTAAAGTAGCAACAGCCACTCCAGGTAACAGCATCTTTCAGTGCCTCAGTTATTCATTACCTTTGTTTACTACTTTAGACTGAGTTACCATTTTATTTACTGATGACTTTAGGGTGCAAGTCTCTCCAGCAAGGTCCAGACACGACATCTATTAGCAGTTTCCATGCTGGAGATCTGCCCAGAACAGGGTCAGTGCTGTCTCCTGCACTTGACAAGGACTATATTGCTGAGCTTATCTGTACCTAATGACAAACTGACTTCCAGTTTACAAAAGTGCACTGAGAGCCAACAAATTAGGGAGAACTTCTGCTATTTCTGCTTCTCTTCTATTGTGAGAGGAACATGCAAGAAATACATTTTAAGTCTCAAGACTCCATTGCCCCTCCCCGATTGGTTTTGTATCCCTGAGTTACAGGGCAGTTATTTGAGGCCCTACAATTTCCATGTCCCAAGTTTTGCAGTAAGACATAAGTCCTAACAGAAGGCCTTTAGTACAATTGAGATTTAAAACTATAATAGTGTAAAACAAATGACTACATTTTCAAAGAACTTTCAGTTAAGTTTGCCACATTATGCTTAGGTCCAGAACCCCTTCAGTGACCAATGTCACAAAGTCATGGCACAAAGGAAGCAATGTGCGTGTTCAAGTGCAGTAAAAGTCATAAGTATGCTCTTCCTGGGTACCATGAACTCTCTCCCAGCTAGGTTATGCTAGGACAGGACTCCCAATCACCTAACCAAAAATAGCTGACTAGAAATTGCTTATACTGATAAACTATCCTAGATGGTAAAAGGATAAATATTGCTGTATAGGTCCTTTGTACTAGTCCTGCTCACTCTTTTTTAGCCAAGTAATTCCTATTTTAAAAATACACCTCAGTCAGGGAACAAGAACTGTAGTATTTTTATGACCAAGAGGAAGTCATCCTAATCCTTCACCCACACTCAGTAAAGAGAGAAGGAATTAAAGGTATCTTTCCAGGTACACTGTCTGATCTTTTCTCCCATGTACTCTCTCTGTCCATACTCTGCTTCTTGCTCCACTGCTGCTAGACACCCACACTCATTTTCCTTCATGGCTCTCATGCTGCTTGACATTCTTCATTCCTTGTTGTTAACCTCTTTCTCACAGCACTCTTTTGCTGTTGCTTTTCAGTTTTTCACTTCTCTTCAGCTGCTTTAACTCTGCCTTGCTGAGTAGTTTATTGGTAAAAGAGTTTTCCTCCTAGAGCTGGAACACAAAATATTTTCCTGAATACAACCAATTTGGTCAATGTAAACAATAGAGAGGACTCAAGTCTCTTGAAACTCTACACTGTGAGGGGAGAAGGGAGGGAGAAGAGTTTGGCTTTTTTCCCAATAACATAGGAAACATAATATCCTTTTTCAGTAACTACAGTAATGCTGCAAGCCTCTGCTGCTGGTTCAGCATGCAAGTGTAAATAAACACAATTTACAGAGTTACAGCATGGATATTATTGGGTAATCAGGGTAAATAGGATAACAAAATATTTATATTGTATGTTTATATAACCCTGCTATGTCCTTGGAAAGGTCCTTTGTGTGCTTCCTCACATGCTCCCATGGTGGCACAGCCTGGTACAGACTGGCAGTGCCACACTTTCCGTGTGCTCCGTGTGTGCCCCACCCAGGGCTCGCTGCCAGCATTTACCTGTGTCCCTGAGGGAGGGCAGCAGGAACCAGGTCCCACTCCAGGCTGTGGAAATACAGCAGCTTCTCCCCCATCTGCCATTACATCATCTCCTTGTGCTCTTACCCATAGCTACAAGCATGGCTGGAAATTTCTCTTCCAGCAGGGTAACTTAGGAGCACGCTGGAAAAAAAAAAATTAATTCCCCATTTGGCTCAGCGACATGAATATGCCTTTGTGGGTTATGGTCCTAAGTAAGGATATCGGTAACTCAGTATCCCGGCGGAAATAGTTTCCGGAGATGCTCCAAGCCTGCCGGCGCCCAGCCGGTGTCGGTGCCGAGGTGCGGGGAGGGGGCAGGAGATGGCAGCAGAGAGCCCCTGCGGGAGCGGCGAACCCGCGGGCACCGATGCGTTTTGATTTAAACCCAGTAGGGGAAATAATCTTAAAATAATCTGAAAACAGTCTCAACTCAGTAACTGGTTCGTAAAGACACTGGCAGTCACCCCTGGAAGGATCCAAGGCTCTGCCCTTCCGTGACTTTTTTTCATCGGGCAAGAGAGGAGCTGTAGGAATGACGAGGAGCGGCTCCTTCAGCCAGAGAAAAGTCCTGGCACATGCCACAGGTGTACAGGGAATTGAGCAAAAAGAGCACGGCAAGAGCCACCCTGCAGGAACGTGACCCCACTGGCACTGTCAGCTCTGCAGGGGCAGCTTCAGGGCACTCCCCAGGGCACTCACATTCTCACTGAGGCAGGTCCCACATTTCCCTGCTTTGGCTCCTTAGTGTGTTTCTAGCCCTGGTATATTTGCTTATGGAAACAGGTCAGTGCCCTGCTCTGGTAAGGAAGTCAGATGACTCCGTCCTCGTTTTAATTGCCAGCAGCTGATAAGGGCTGACACACCAAATCATGTGCTTGGGGGAGCTCCTCTCTCTGAGAGCATCCACTACTAGAGCAAGCACATGGGAGACTGTATGTGCAGTTCTTACTGACATCTCAGCTCACAAAGGGCTTGTGTCCATATGTTCGTAGCTAGAAGCCTAGGAAAAGTCACTTTTCCAGTCTTCCACCTGCTTTGGGGTTGAAAACGTGCTTGGAGAACTTGGAAAACGAATCCTTTCACTCCCAAAGCACAAAAATGAAGACAAAAGTAGGGAAGAATTACAAGGCATCTGTTGCATGATGAGTTGTCTCCAAATTCCTGAATAATCATGTTTATGGGAAATCTGCTTTTCTTAGGTCAGCTCTGGGAGCAGCTGATACAATGGAAAGATATCCCAAAGGGTATGGATGGTGCTAGGAACTGGAATGTTGCTGCTGTTAAATGTACAGCATTGTAGGCCTGTGCTGTACATTAATATCTTGGGATCTCTGTCCTCTGTGTGAGCTCTTACAGCTCTGAGAGCTGTGCTAATGAATAATTTCATGTGGGATTTAATGTAACAGGTAAAGAAATAAGCTTTTCTGTCGTAGTCTGGAATGGCAGCCCTGCTCTGTGTTTCTCTACAAAAACACTGCACCACCTCACCAAAAGGTTCCCAAGGTTGTTTATTGCTAGGGTTGACTTCTAATGAGGGAGATTTTTCAGGAGTCATTTGAAGAATTGTCATGGAAGGGCTTACTCCGTTTATCAGTCAGTTTGATTGGCCATTCTCCATGGATACAATACAGGGCAAAGAATTAGGACCAACTTAGCAAGAGACCAAATGTATTTCAGAGTGGCTGGAAAGCTCTGAGTGCTAAAGAACAGTAGCTGGAGCCTTGAGAACTTTTAGCTTCACCAAAGGTCAGACAAGATGCACATTAATCTGAAAAGCTCTGTAGAACTATCAGTCCCACCCTCTGAATCTCTACTGATTTCCTCCAGACTTGTCAGAACTTTGATAATGAAGGCTGTTTCTTCTCTGGAAGAAACAAAAAATTTCCAGCTGTGTTAGTTTTCAGTCCTGACTTGGGTAAGGTAAGGTGAACATCACTATTTATCCCTGCATGATGTAAGTATGTATTTTCCTCTATGGAGCTGAACTTCTGCAGGACAATGGAAAATGAAAAAGAAAATTGGCATTTTGTTTCCAGGCCACTTAACTGATTTTTCATTTTGATTCCATTTTATGAGCCTACAGACCCTCACACACATGCATAGACATCATCTCTCTCTTTTCATCCAGCTGTCACCGGCCAGTGTTGCAAGACACTGACCTTTGATTGCAGCTGAGGTCTGCTCCTCCAGCTTTACTGTCTTTAGTGATATGGTGTCACAGTCAACATAAATTGTCTCTTCCTTTGAGAAGACCTAGCATCAGAGGGTTAATTCTGTCAAGCATCATTCTTGTGAATTGGTAAGAGTGCAGCTTGTGCATGACAGGCTCCAGAGGTTTCTGTAAGATGCAGATGAGGTGAATATTCCAGTTAAGATAGTACCTCATAAATTATTTTCTAACAAGTCTCCCCTTGGGAACTGCAACCCTGTTTAAGCTTGTACAGACTTGTCATCAGGTATGAGATTCTGAAATCTAGTAAAAAATTAGCCCTAAACTAATACCTCAAAGTCATATGTGCAAAGAAAAATAAAGTGAAGAGATGCAAACCTTGTAGAAATCAACCTTTTATAATGCCAGGATAATTATCAATCCTTTCTGCAAGTCTTTAAGCAAGCACAACTGGTTTTGTCTTTTTTTTTTTTTTTTTTAAATTACTATATTCAGTGATACTTTAATATCCTTGATTTGTCCTTAAATATCACATAAAGTCACTGTTTGATTTATGAGGTTTAAAAAAGTCTTTATTAATGGTATTGTGGGGGTTTCACAATAAATGTAACAGCATGGTGCCTGGAATAAAAAAGCAAACCTCATTCACACTCCCAGGTGAGAGATACCAATACCTTTTAACCATCAGATTGGGGAAAAACGATGAATTCCTCTAATGAACAAGTGAATTGGGGGGTCAAACCAATTGGCAAATAAGCTTTTATTTAAAGGGAAGTTTGAAGGTTCTTGTGAAAGAGAAGATAAAGCCTTTTCTGTCAGTTATTGCAGTCTGTTTGAGAGCAGTTCCATCATTAGGAAGGTGCTGCACTGAGGCTGGGCAGTGTGTGCTTTCAGTTCTGCTCCTGTTAACAAAAAAAAGGATTTGTTTCTTCATGTGACTCTACCAGGCCAGTCACCACAGCCCTAAAAGGGTCTGAATGTTACTGCAGCATTAGGATCTCGGTAACTGGACAGAGTAAGACTGAAAAAACAAGACACGGTAATGGCTGGAAACTTAGAGATAACCAGAGCATGGACAGAAACACAAAATTGTTTTTATAAGAACCTCACAAGGCTTATCTTGTAGGGAAACATCCACTGAGGGGTGTGTGTACACCTATAACCCAATTAAATGCTTCCTACCCAGGAAAGCATTACTGAGAAAGGTACAAGGAACAGAGCAGCAAATTATTCTGGAGAAGTGGCTCACAATTTCCCACAGCACTTTGTAATGTGCTCTTAGTTCATGTGATCTAGCTTGTGACTTCTTAATGGATGTGCTTTTTTTGCTTTAATTGCTTCCACAAATTGTCAAGATGTCGAATGTAATTTTTTACCCTAGTTGATATGAGTTCCCTTGTCCAAAGGATTGTCCAAGAGGACTTTGCTTGCTGTGTTTCCTCCTGAAAACCTCTTCTTGATTTATTCAGAAAAGCATTGACAGGAAAGCTAAAAATACCTGCAAGATAGTTAACAAGAGAGTTTTAATTGTAATAAGGGCAACAACACACCTAGAATTGAAAATTATCTCGCACATTCAGGAGCCATGAAATCAAAACTTGGATGACCTACCTAAAAACCACAGTTACCAGCCTAGGACACAAGCTCTAGTTTGCATGTTCTAATCTTCTTGAAAAGAGGGATTTAGTAGCCTTATAATCTGTATTCCAGCTCAGTGATTTAAGAGTGACTTTCAAAGGGATTTCATAGAAGAGCTCAACTATGCTTAAGTGCTCTTAGGACCAGGTCCCAAAACTTCACTTCACTTCTTGTGTTTCTGCAAAGAGCTCAATCTGTACTCAAGCCTTGGTTTCTAGAAGCTCTTTCCAGGCTTGCTTAGAATTATTATTTTCCCTGGATAAAATATCTTGAGATTCATAGGACAATATGCAACTATTAAAATGCAAACACAATACCTACTGTATGTGGTTTAATTTCATTTTTTCACTTACCAGTGTCTTCCATCTTTTTTGTGTAGGCATTCACAGTTCCTCATGCACAGCCTGCAGACTGAACAAGCTCTTCTTCCTGTTGAGTGACCCACAACAAAAGATTCCTGATCAGCCAGAACCCTAACAAGAAACAGTTTACAATGATTTCACAATTTATTAAATAACTGTTTCAAAATTATTTCAATTGCATCTGGATCTTTTTAATCTTTTACCATCACAGAGGGAAACCATGTTATTCAAAATCACACCTGAGCTGTCCATACAGCACCTCTCATCTGTGCCTGACAAATCAGGAGCACGACCCAAAAAAGCAGGAATCCTTACACAGCTCTTCCTTTGTCTACACTACACACTTCCAAGTCTTTTCACTTCATCTAGGCTTTCTATTATTATAGAGATAGAAAATTAATCAGATTAACCATAACTTCCCAGCGCTGGAATTCTCTGGGAGATTCTTGAATTATTTGGGAGATATTCCTTGATGTAAAGAGCTGGGGCATAATCACTTTACATTTTATTTTATGTACACTTCCAGCATTTGTAGTTTTGGAAAAGAGGTTGGCATTTACATGCAGAATAATTTAAAAGTCAGGCAAATAAATCACTTATTTGAAATCCTGAGCTTTTAAAGCTATCTCAAGATTTTTCCAAGAACTTTCCAAGAAATAAAACAAGGCCTTAGGTGAAAGATGGCCTTTGGAAAAATTACAGGGCTTTGCCAAAATGGTGCCAAAGTCAACATATGATACACAAATATCACACTTGTTTCATCTCTTTCTGCTGCAAAAAACCTCTTTCAAATTGTTTCAGTGGTTGTACTGCACACCTTGCAGCTCAGCTCTCACCACAAGCATTGCATTGTATGCCTATCACTCACTTGATCATCTATTCTAATTTTTGTTATATCAGCAGTCTGTGATGCGAATTAAAAGTAGATTTACCTATCTCACACTACTTACATTTATTTTCTGAAATGAAAGTAATTCACCCTCCTGCATGAATTAAGTCTTGTCTGCCTGTGTTTTGTTTTTAAAATATTTTCTTCAGCTATTTGGTGGAACAGGCTTAAAACAAGGTCTTGAAGTACTATAATGAGATTTCCTACTACAGGCTGTAAAGATTATTTTCATAATTTGAATAATCAACACCCTTATCTCTTTGTCAATTTAAACACTATGAGCAATTCACTCATATAGTTCTGACTAGAACAATGTTTAAAAAAAGTGATAAAATGAGGAAAAGCTGTTTAATTGCACCTAGGTTCATCACAAAATACTTAGCTTTTACTGATTCTGGCATTAAATACAGCACCCTAAATCTGGCCCTGTTAAGGACTGAGGAATGAGTGGAGTTTGGTTCTTCTAATGCTGTGTGGAGTTTTACAAAGGCCTCATGGTGTGGTCAGGAAAGTGTGGTGCTCTCCTTGCAGCAGAAAGCCTGAGGTCTTTCCACTGGCATGGCGAGATAGTTCTCCATGTTTAAGCAGCAAGATTCCTCTCTCAAGCTCAGGCGAGGGAAAATGACACCAGAAGTAAAAAAGCCAGGAAATGTTTTCCCAGAATGTGTCAGTTTATGTCAGTGTTGGAAGGAGAATTTTATCTCCACTTACCATCTTGTCTGAAGCTGACATTCTCTCCTTTGATAAGGAACTGATACTTACACTGTTTCATCTAGTTACTTCATCCAAACACTAAAGCATCAAAGCTGAAGCGATGACTCTTAAGTGTGATGAACAGGAAAGCAACACAGAGAAAATTCCTGTTGATGTGGTATAGATGTGCTCAAAATTTAATATGGATGCATTTTCAGGTTGTCCCATTAGATGCTCGATCTCAAATTTCGCAGTCCAGAGCAGGTTCTCCTTTGGAAAAAGAATATCAGAGTAAAGCTGTTTGTAAACAAACACTGTTACAAATAATTCAGGTTATTCACAGTTTGCCTCTATCTGCAATTCACTACGAGCAGCACTTCTTACAAAGAGAACAGAATGTTTAATTATAAACTAGTACCCCAGATCAGCTTAAGGCTACATACATCAATGCTCTGGTGAACAAACAGCTTGTGCCTTGAACAGGGTTGTTGGTTTCACCATTTTACATTTGAATTGTGTAGGAATTAAGATGAATACTAGACCATTTCAACACGGGAAGGGCCAGGAAAAGTACCAGAAACAGTTCAGATATAGAGACAGGAAGAATATGTGAGAATTGGCACCACCAATACCCAGCAGAAGAAATGACCGTAACATCTGAAGTGACTCATGAGATTTCACAGCAGATATTCACAGTGAAACTATAGAGAGAATCCAAGATGTACCTACTTTGATCTCCTTCAAAAAGGTTTTCTTACAAGGTATTAAAAGGTTAATGATACAGTAATACTTTTACAGCAGAAAGTGAGTTCTCTGTGCAATGGGACTTGTCACTGACATACTCTTTGACAGCTTAACTTGCAGCAAAGCAAAGTATGAAACAATGTATTATCTCAATTAAGATTATTTAATATTGTTATAGATCCTTGGGAAAAAAGGCAAATTGCAAGCAAGTACCACTCAACTTTTCTAATGAAATACGTAATCTACTAATTCTAAAAGGTTGTATAAAATTTTTTTTTCTCACAGCAATTACACCTCAATCTGTTTTGGAAAAGGAGAGGCATTTTAACATAAGTTTCCACAGGTGTGGATTACTTTTAAGCCCATTGTGCTCTTATGTGCTGTAACTCCCATTGACCACAGAGAGGCCGACGAATTGTGTGCTACTTCTGCTGGCTGCCTTCAAATTCACATTAAAAATCAGTTTCACAAGATTTTTACAAAACTTGTTGCAAGTTTGCAACACTTGTGGTGATATCCTAGCTCCATAGCATCGTTTTTGTTCCTTTTACTTACAACCTACAGAACAATTTTATTATCAAAATATGGAAAGGAAATGACAAAAAGGACCAATTTCATAATTCTGTTTCGGCTGATTCTGTATTCCTGTTATTACTCTCTATGCTGATTTTTTTTTAACACCTCCATTCCACATTATAAGAATCTAAATCTTTCCTGAATTTCTTTTGTCATTTAGTTCCATTTTAGTTATGCTTAAATACTTCTAACTCCCAATCAGAAACTCATTTTTTAAGAGAAAGTCAAAGTAATGTCAATGAGCTTTATATCAAACATATAATGTTAAGAAAGCAATTAGAGAACGAATGGTTTTGCTCTATTTTTTAAATTAAATGTCAAGTAATTTATAACTGATTTAAAAATTCTAGTGTTGCACTGGTGCCATGGGATCCTGTTTGTTTCAAGCATCTATAAACCTGTGCTTTTAAAGAAAAACACCCCACAGAGTTCCCAACACCAAACCCACAGACTTCACGTTGTAATAGACTTTGGACAATAATAATTATAATTTGAGAAGTTCTGTTATAAATTATTCTGGCCAGGACTATCTGCTGACATAATTCAGATGTTAAAGAGATTGCAAACTGACCTTGTTGGTTGGCAAAGCCTGAGAGGAACTGCCTTAAAGAACAAGAGTAGGAGTGTTTCATGCCTCTGCTCCACTTCTCGCAGAAGATTGGAAAGTGATGTTGGTAATAGGAAATAGGTTGGCCAACATCCAGCTCATTCCTTCTATTTTTCATGTGTTTGATATACAATTTAAATACAACTTCCTCCCCTTTCTGAAGGGCTCAGTAGATCAATGTGTAAATGCACATATTCCAAAACACCACTCAAAACTATTTCCTAACAATATCTGACACAGATGTGTGCCAACCAGCAAGAAAATATCAGTAACAAGCTTCCAACACTAATAAAAAAGGTCAGGTCTGCTTATCAGTATTGTTTGCCTAAACATGGATTCAACTCCCACCTACCCAGAACAGCCATAAACTTCAGACACAGTCTGTGTGTACATGTGGTGTACTGTGACTGCCATCCCTGCCTCACTCTGCCAGGGTCCTACAAGTGTCCCTGGAAAGAAATCCTATTTCAAGCTAGTACAGAGGACAGAGTACTGAGAGCAGAAAACAGCTTTGTCATTTTGCAGATGAGCTGGAAATAATTTCCAGTTCATTTAGGTCTCTTTTCTTTGTCCAGAATCTTAAGGAACCAGGTTGTTTCCTTTTAAAAGCAAACTGGTGCTTTCTTTTTTCTCCCCCCATTGCCCTCAGTCTGGTCATTGCCTTAGACTGGTTTTGACACAACGTTTGCTACAGACATTAGCTGATGGCCATGGACCCTGTGCTGTACATCACAATACAGATTGTTTGGGCACTTCAGTGACTGGTAGAAGCTCTAATGACTAAACCCTAGGTTTTGTTGCCTCTTGGTATTTTAAAGCTTAAGCACTTGTTTCCAAAATTACTTGAAACTAGAATTCCTGGTGACAGTTACAACCCTGGGGGCAATTCAGTGCAACAGGAAACCTCTAGTTGAAGAGATGGATATGTGACAAGCAAATCACTTCCTTACTCTGCAGATACAGTTTCATGCCAGTCACTTTAATACAATAGTATGTAGGTGGCATTTGGCTTGCAAGGGTCTCATCACTAAGGAAATAATTTTCCATGCAGGTGCGCAGCCTCCTATAAATATTGGAAACTACACACAGTGTTTGTGCTATCACTGCCTTCTGTTGGGTGCACTGTTGGGGTATGCAACAGCAATTCTTTCCAGTTCAAATACATTATTCAGCCTGGGTCTTCTTCACCTTTTCACAACCAAGAAAAGCCCTTTCAGCCTTTTGCAGCAATGAAACATTAAACTACTTCAGTAGTTAAAAATGGCCACAGAGTCAGGCCTGTGGATCTTTCCAACTGGTTTTGTTGCATAAGAGCCAAAGTGAACCATTGGGAGCCCAAACAATACTTTTATTCAGTTTGCAATGTTTCTGATATAATAGGCTTGTCCACAGTGAAGATTCTAGATGTGGCAGTAAAATAAATGCTAGAGTCAATGCAATTTCAGGAACAGTAGAGATCCATTGGTATAAAAGTGTTGGAACCCTGGGTTCAGAGAATTCCAGTCTTTCAGTGCTGACAGGCAGTGATCCTCAAAAGCACACTGCATTTGACCTGAGGCCTTGGGAAAGGCTTCCCAAATTATGTGATAGCACGGAGACTGTTGCTGTGTAATTAAGAAAGAATTTTGTTATATCACTGGGTGGAATATGTAGAGATGTAGAAAATTTACGTTTCTGGGATATAGTAATATACATGTAACAAGATGGAGGATTTTGGGTGTAGGTTAGTTCTTCCTCTTTCTTCTTCTTCACAAGCCTAAGTGATCTGGTATTGGTTCAAAAAACCCACAGTGCAGAACATGAATGAATAGTTACTGGATTATAAGTAAAACTAAATTAGTTGGCATTCCATAATTGGGTAGTTTGGGCTTTAAAACACCTTGGAAGGTAGAACTCTGGGGCCACTATCACCTTTTTAACTTAGAGGCACATTCCGTGCAGCTGCACTACAGAGAAGAAATAATAAACATCTGAGTCCGAAGATAAACTCCATGTCTCCTGCATTTCAATCCAAACTCTGAGTAAAAGAACAAAAGACAGAGAAAGAAAGAACAAAATGGAAAATTTAATATAAAAGCACCTGCAAAATCAGATTCTAATTCTGCCAATAGTGCAGTGAAGACATCACATATTGGGATTAACAGTCTTCTGAAAACTGAGCTATTACTCTGGATTTTGGAGCAGTTCTCCAACTGATGGGAGCCTTAGGACAAGTTATCTGCCTTACAGAAGACACTAGTAGCCTCCACAAAATATTGTGAGGGAAAAACTCATTCAAGAGTCTAAATTCGTCTCCTGAAGGTTGACTGCATTGCTTAGCAACATAAACTAAATTCCTCTTGCCAGATTTCTCATGGTTATATATTTCAACAACAGCATCAAGACAATCTCAAAGCAGAATATTCATCTTGGGATCATAGCAGTCATGAGATCATAGCTTTTACAGTTTGCCAACACATACTTTGCCTTGTTGAGCTTTGCTTTTCAATTAGAAGATGCCACTTCAAACACTGAGAAACAAGCCTGATGGTAACAGTCATGCAATTATGGCTGAGTACTCATATTGTTAGAACATGATAGACCAGGTTTCACAATTATTAAAGTAATTAAAAAAGGTCTTTGGTCAGCTGGCAGCGGCAGAACTACGAGGGTGGGTGAAGAAGGCAGAGTCCTTGAAACAAGAGATGCTGCTGCATGTTTCAGGCTCCAGTCTGGTTTTGAGGCCAAAGACTCGTTTACAGCAGGAGCTGTATATGGCTGGATTCCATATACAGCCATATATATATATATATATATATATATACCTAGTTGCAGGTACTGTTTGATACACCTTTCTCTGTAGCATTGTACAACAAACACATCATGCAATGATATTGGACCTGGCTTGTATCTTCTAATCCTAAGAAGGACACTGACATAAAGAGAGAGAAATACTATCATCCCTGTATCATGCACCTTTCCCTGATTCACTGGAGAGCATGTGGCCTTATTCCTGAACCCTTCTTTTTATTTTTCTTTGTATCAGAACCAAGTCAGAGCCTTTAGAAACAATGCTAAACAAAAAACAAGGGTAATTTCTGCTTTGATCACATGATACTCTGTCCTTATATACAGCTATCTTAAACTAGATTTGTGTCTACTGAAAGTACTTTCCAAAGCATGGTTAAAAGAAAAGAGTCCCTGTCTTAGAATGAAAGCAATTGATAGAAACTTGCATTGCAGTTGCAGCAAAGCCCTTTGGACACACTTTGGTGGAGGTTGTGATGCTGCTTGTGTGGTGAAAGGCATGAGACCATCAGAATCCCCCTGAGTTAGCCTGGTATGATGGAATAAAGCATGCCTTATTCTGTTTTAGTACTCAGATGAACCACACAATTATCAAATTAGCACTTCATTCGCTTTGTTTTATTGAACCTAAGTCATAGCATATTTTACAATTCCACAGGACTTGAGCTACTGTGGCTTAAGAGTAAATTACAGAACAGTAGTTTAATGAAATTCTATGTTGGCTAAGAAAATATAACCTAATTTTGCTAGTTACAAGATTTGCAGGTTAAACAGAGTTTCATTAGTTCAGTGTACGAAGTCAGCATGGTTGTTGAGGTAATTTAACAATTCAGTGTATAGAGAACTAAAAAAAAATTGTTTCTAAGGCAGTGAGGTGGCACTCATGCTTTTCTTTCCCTTTCTGCTTGAAATCATGGGATCCTTTACAACAAACCTTAAAATGGATAAAACCCTAAAAATTGATTAAAAACTAAAAATACAATGGATAGAAGAATCAAATGCAAAATTGTAAAAAACTCACTAAAATTAGGAATTATAATGATCCTGAGGAAACCTAATATTGCTAAATACATTGCCAAAGCTGTATTTGGTACTCCTTTTTTTTACTAAGATATGTAGCTGGAAAGGTTGAATTAACAGGTTAAAACAAGCAACAGCTGTAAAATTCTCTACAGCTAAAACAACTGGTTTTAGTAGCATATCTCACTTCTACTATGAAATTCTTGGCCTTGTAGTGAAGACAGACTTAAAGAAGGCATCCTTTTTGTCTTTATCACACCAAATCACTTTTAGCTGCTGCTAGGGGCTTTGCTTAGCTGGAAAGTGTGTAATATGCTGCAAGGTTTACCCAGGATTTTCATTTCTATTTAGACACATCTCCTTATTTAAGTCACAAGTTTTGCTGTCGAGGGACAAAGGTATAACTTTACAGACACTCCAATATAGGGGTTTGTATTCTTCGGGTAATGAGAAAGTAAAAAATCCATTTTCTAGAATATTTTATTAATACACAGATATTTTTATTTTTGGGTAATCTTATTAAGCAGAATGACAAGCCTTTCTAGAAAACACAGCCCACTGACATGTAGCAAAACACTGTGCACACTTTACAGAATTGGGATTACTAGCTACTTCCCTGATACTGCTGAAGAAGCGACTGTCACTGTGCAAAGACCAGGAACTGTGTTCTCCCCATTTACGCTGTGTAGACCCTTTCTCCAAGCATGATTTCTCCAAGGATTAGTTTTCTCCTCACAGTTGTATAGTAGAAATCACTTAGACTTTACAATAAATGCTAATTCTCATCATTCTGAGGCAAACACTGGAACTAAAGAGAGCAATTTCTCAGCTGATATGGAGCTTTGGAGCGATGTTGTCATCAGCTGAAGTTCTAGTCTTGAATCAAGAGAGGGACAGATAGAGAAAACAGGAATTGACTTTATTCAGATGTGTTCTACTTTTCCAATATTTACAAATCAGAAAATATTTCCTCAGTGTGTATAAAATCCATGAATATTAATTATTTAAACATTTTAAATCTACGCCACGGTCAAGCAGCCAAGGGTGGGGCCATATTTAATAAGTGTTAAGTACCTCCTCTTGAGAAATGAAGGCTCCTGGCTTTCAACACAAGTTAAGTGGCAATTTGCTGTTGGCATTGGAATATACAAAATGTCAGCTCTCCTGGAATACTGATGGGACACATAAGAACCCTAGTGGGGTACATTCCATCTCTGCCTTCATTCTGCCTTTTGGCCCTGCTCTTGTAGGTGCACTCAGCTGTAATCTCAAGGCCTGAACTGAGTAGTTTACAGTCAAGCTTACATTAAAGCTATAAGGCCTAGTTAAAAGGAAAGACCCAACTCTTTCACTCTGCAATTCACTCAAATATTCACGCCTGATGCTCCAGTAGCACTACTTCCCACAGGTAGAAGGGCAGCACAGTCCATGCTCACCACGCCATCAACCAGCTCTTCCAGCAATGGAGCAGGCTGGAGGAGGAGCCCCTGCTGACTCTTGACTTTCCTTCCATTTGTGGCTGAGTCAGTGGCACACTCTACCAGAGAAGCTTTATCCTTTTCTTCCCAGTGTGCAAGCCAGAAAGATTTTTAGCTACGAATTTTTTAAAGTTATCAAAAAATGTTGACTTAGCAAAGATTTTATCAGCTTTGCCTTAATTGCTAGGAAGGAATAACCAGTGATAAAAATCATGTGCCTTATTAATATATAAATAAATTATGATAGCAGTCTTTCTATCTCTAGGAGGTTGGCTGAAAAACAGCTTGTCATGGTTGGGTGGCATTTACTTTTCTATCTGTCAATATTTGGAGGATTTTATTACTTTGCAGTGCCAAGTTTAAAATGGCTAATGGAAATACTAAAATGGAATTAATCTAACTAAATAAAACTGGTTCTCTGTGTGCTATTCCCTTGACAGTAACTTAATGTGCTTTCTGAAACAAAGCTATGGTAGAAAAATGGGTTATGTTTAAGTTTATATGTTGTTCATTTAGTTACTCTCAGAAACTTTCTTTTCCAGCAGAAGCAAGCCATGGTGCTTTATGATAACTATACCTCAAATATTTACACAGGACAGAAGGTTAGAGGTGGCCAGAGGGTTTCCAGATCCACTGACTCACCAAATGTTCTATTTTTGGAAAACACCCATAACACAGTGGCAGCTAATTACCTGTGTCAGTAGCAGCACTGCGCTCCACAGGTCAGTCCTACGAAGTTTGGCCAGCCTAACAGGGGTGGCCTAACATGAAAATTACACACACCTCTAGCTGGAACTGCAGTGTTTAACAAAACTCCAGGTGTCAACAGAAGACCTGTGCCAAAAAAGAACCCTCTTGCCAAGTTAGCTTTGCTGCCTGCAGTGGCAGCACCATTTTGTCATCTGTGGGCTGGATGCAGCCTGCATTTTCTGAGGGGCACTCCATCATACCTAGAATAGTTGCTGTCCAGAGACATCAATAACAGGAATATTTCTAGTCTATTCATGAAATAATCACAGAATAAGATAATTAATCTCACTTTATACTTCTCATTGCACCATTTTTAAATTATACACTGACTTCTATCTTTTTCAGAAGAGTTTAGTGAGTTACTTGCAGTAAAGAAATACACACTTCCACTTTGGAAAGCAGGAAACAGAAGACCCAGGAAATGAAACAAAACTCTGAAAAGAGTACAGGCATTAACTGCTGAAAGAGAGTTGAACTGAAGAACCAGCAAGGCACTAGAAGCTGAGAAACACAAAAGATGATCTCATTGTCAAAGCAGCAACTACTCCTAGCCAAGATCTGGGAGCTGTGGGAGGTAGGCAGACATGCCTCAGGTATCTGCAGTAGACCTCCTGTTCCATGCACACACACAGGGGTGCAGCTCCAGTGGATCCCACAGCTGTTACCAGCAAAGCTCTCTCGCAGTTGTCAGCACAGATGCGTAAGGAGCGTCCAAAGCAGAAACAAGACATGCTAATAATGCACATGGGACTTGGAGATGACAACAGCCTTTCCAATGTAGGCACTGAAAACACAGCAGGTGTTTCAGAAGTACATCGAGAGAAAAGGGAATGGGAAGAAACTACAGCACAAATGTTCTTTTGAGTTCACCCACCTTGCTTACAATTCCCTGACATTTACTTCCTACCTACAGATTCGCGTTAGACAAGTCATTAAGCTGAGCTGAGCTCCGACTCAGTCCTAGTACAAACACACCACAAGTGTGGGACTTTTTGGCACCTTGGAAAGATTCATGACAACTCCTTCTTCTCTTCCCACAGCCTATGTGAAGTCTCATTCACTTCTTCATTTTAATATTTTAAGATGTCACTATCAGCACATCCAGGTGTTACCTATCACTGCAGGGAGCCTCTGGAAACTATGCAGATACATCATTAGTCCACAAGAGATAGAAGCAATCCGATTATTTCTAATTTACTACAGAGTACCACCCATGACATCCAAGTCACCGAAAAGGAATGCAGTAGAGACTGAAAGGCAGAGTTTCTGTGAGCCATGCTCCACCTTCTGGCTTCTTATCAGTTTCTTTTTTCAAATGCCTCAACTTGTCCAGGGTCCTTTATCACTCATTTGTAAAACTGCCATTAAGATGAACTGTCACTTTTCTCTTATTTTATGTCTATAGAGCCATGCTGTTTTCTGCCATCATCATCTTCAATGGAACCTTTTCCACTCTTCCCTTAAAATTTCCTCTGAGCACCAGAGCCCAACTGACAGACACACTGGAGGGATTCAAGCACCGTGACTCACTCCAAAAGAGATGGAACAAGAAGGCTGCAAGTGACTCACTATGAGATAGCACAACATTTTGTCTCTTGGGACACTCATGGTGCCTGTACATTACCTCACATCAGAATAAGGCAAAGTCAGTCAGCTCAGTCATTGCTCCAGAGCATGAAACAGGGTAATAAGATAACACAATCCTCAGCCTAACTCTACCTCATAATTGCTTGCAAAAATACTCAATTCATAGACCAAATTATCTTTTTAGCAATAAATATTCTGCTGACCAAGTCTCACTGGCAGCAGCATAGCATTAGCTGGGTAATCTGCCGGGAGTGGACTTAGTAATGCTACATCGGTCTTGATCTTCATTCCAACTTCTTTTAGACCTGGAACTGGTCTGCAAAAGATCCTATCTGCACTGTCCCATGTAAAACTCAACATTCAAGACCACATAACGCCACTGCTCAGAAGTTATACAAATTCACTTGACCTCTGAATTAAATGCAAGAATTAATGTTGGATTTTGTGGCCCTTGCTTGAGCATTTCCCGGCAGCATCAGCTCCTCCTGTGACTCTGCTTTCAGGGATGTTTGGTTGTTAGTCTACATGCAGAAACACTTTCTCATAAGACACACCTATAACTGAAGTTATCTCTAGAATTATACATGTAGCTTTAAAGATAAAGTCATGAATCCTGGCACTTATAGCTAGGACCCTGGACAGACACATTGCCAAAAATGTCCCAGTATATAATGCTATACAACTCACAATTAAATGGTATAAAGATATTATCACTGCAAGAAATACAAAGCTCTCTAACAAGTTAACATTGAGCCATGCCTCTTCCAGTCTTCAGTTACAAAATAAAGAAGTTACAGGAGTCTTGAGCCTACAGAAAAATTTATACACAAGGTGTAGCTTTGTGTTCCAAAATGATTTTTCCCCAAACTGATGAAAAACATGTTGACAGCAACTATTTGTAATCCATCAGTAAATCAATTTTTCCCTATAGACTCCTGGGTTGTAATGAACTTGTTCATTCTGAGTGCTCTGATCTTACAGATTGAAATGTGAATCTCGTTGTCGTTGTGGTGTGGTTTACATAGAGGGAAGTATAGTTTTGTGGGAACTAGCTTTATCCATAGCAAGGAAAAAAAAAGAAAAAATATTTGAGTCCCTTCTCAGGACTGGAGTTCACTGTCTATTAGGTTGTAGATGAAGCAGCTCTTAAATCTGGGAGTTTTATATACCAGATAGACTCTTCAAATCATAAAAATACTACCAGGATTTTTTTAAAAAATATTCTGTGGAGGAGGTGTTCATTTTGAAGGGACAGCATCACTTCTGCTGAATTTGTTTAGCTGAATGCATTGCACTGAACTGTAGACCTTTAAATTGATTTCTCTTCACTTTAATAAAATTCTCTGATGCTAAAATGAGTTTGTTACACTTATGTATTTGTTGGCCAAGTAAGATCAATATTAAAGGTAGGACCTGTAAAAGTTGGTGAGGTTGCTCTCAGAATTTAAAAGACTCGCTGCACATGAAGGTCCATGTTGCTGCTTATGGGGTCCCCGTGGTTCATGCATTTCTTCTTCTTGTAGAAACTGTTCCAAATATTTTTTGGATATGCAGGTACCATGAAGGTGATTTAGTGGTGTTTGTATTTCCAGGGGATTTGACTCTGCAGCTCGTAGCCTGGAACATTCCCTAACCTGTCATTATAAAACTCCAAGTCTCACTCCCTCCCATCACCATGGAGGAGAGATACTGACAGCAGCTCATTGTCATTCCCATGTGCTTTTCCCATCACCAGAAGTGCTGCTTATGCAGTTCCATTATCAACTCATCCTTATTCTTCTCGTTGCTGTGCTGTCAAATTCAGAATCTTGTCACTGACACTGATGAGTGATCTCCTTGTTTGCCCAGCCATTCCCTGACAGGTCTAATGCTGTTGCACTTGCTCCTGACAGACCGAGGCAGGGAAACCTGCCCATGCCCTTGGGAATTCATCAAGTCTGTTTTCTGCTTATGGACTTGCAAGCAATTCCATTGTGTGCTGTTCTCTTTTGTTACTGCTGTGCCACAAGTTTCTTTTTGAACTTCTGGAGAGTTATCAGTCCAACCAAGGAAATGGCGAGTGAACTTCACCTCCCAGCTATCCACACGTTGGATTGGAAGGGAGATGAGGAAGCAGTGAGCAGAGGGCCAAGAGAAGGACAAGAGGGCAATAAGTGGGATTCTGTGGCAATCTCTTTCAGGCTGATGCAGTGCCTGAATCAGAAAGTATCTGAATCAGAAAGAAGTTTCTGTTCCAGGCACCTGGAACAGAATCCTCTGTTGTAAACATGTCCACAAACTCTTAAGAAACTGAACAATGTCTGAAGATAAACAGTGGCCGAAGAATGTTTGCCTTACAAAACAATTTCAAGAAGTAGTTGAAAATGTTCTTGATGCTATTTTATAGTGATGCTCCATTTTTATACTTCAGAGCAGATAAAAACTGTGATAAAAACCAGCTCCTGTATTAGTGGTACCTCAAGGAAGGCTTAGTCTGACAAAGTGGTGAGTGCCCTAAAATGCAGTTCTACAGTAACTGAGGCTGGGATATGACTACAGCAATTTTTTTTCTTTTAAAGTTGCTCTTTTGCATCAATTCCTTAAGCTATCACTTCTACCTTAGTCAAGTGATTTCCTAGAATCAAAAATTTCACTGTTTCACACATGAACATGGTTAAAACCAGAGAGGCTGCCAGAGCCTCTGAGAGAAGCACAGACAGTGAAGAAGGGCATAGAAGAACATGTTTACCTGTGGTTCTTCCAGGCCTACACAGCTGCAAAACTGCAGCACCTAATTTGCACCAACAAATATTGCAATGCTTGAACTAGTAGAAGCCATGAGATATTGCTGATTTAAATACACAAGAGTTCATAAAGGACTAGGAAGTAAGTCTGCCTCATCGTAATGTTCACCTGGCCTTTCCAATCCTCTCATGCCCACTCAGTTCAGAAAGTGGCATTGCAGACATTATAACATTTCATTTGCATGTCTAACAAATATTACTTTGACATGTATTATCAAAATCTGCCACTTTTGATAAAGATACTATAAATCTTCCATATGCTTAGTCAGTTCTTTAGTTCATCACTAAGTGGGGTACTAGGAGATCTGGAATGTTCCACAGTTGAGATCAATTCTGAGACATAAACTATGTAAAATTGCACACAGGAAGTGAAAAAAAAAAATTTTAACATGAGAATGAAGTGTCCTACATGCCCAAAGTTCATTGCCAGGAGCTTTTTCTAAAAGGCAGCCCAAGTACCTGGAGAATCATGTCTACTGTTGAATTATACTTCGCCATCTTGTTTTGTTTACATACTTCAGATGTTGCTGTTGAACTCTCCTCTAGGCATGAAAGACATTGAAATTTTACCAAAGGCAAAAGCAATATGTCTGCAGTTTGCAAAATGATTTAATTACTTCTCAGTTGGCTGGCAGGAGTGATGCTGAAAGCCACACAACGAAGTTGCAATCAGTTGTGTGCATATGCAAGATTACATTTTAAGGAAAGGAAAATAAAAAATGGTTGTTGCAAGTGCAAGACATGAAAAATGACCAGAGCACTGAAAGCTGAGGCCAGAATTTCTGAAGATATTTAGGTAATAAATTGGTCATATGTGGTCAAGATCAACTTTCTATCAAGTTCTAAATTACTATATTTTGTTTCATTACTTTTTAAATGTCCCGAGTCTTGTAGTAAAACAACTTATTAGTTTTGTTTGCTTTTCTCTCTTCCTTCAGATAGAGAAACAAATTTCAGATTTTCTGATTTACACTAAATAGCGGGGAGGAGGATGATTGTGAGGATTTTATTGCTGCAAAACTGGCACATCAGTTATTTGGGGAGGTACTTGCTCATCTCGTCAGCTATCTTGTGTACTAATTAAACTGATGGATTATTAGCCAGGGAGAAATCTTCAAAGCTGTTTTTGGAATGCTGGAGGCACTTTGCCGAATCAAAAATGCAAACAGCTTGATGGTTAACAGGATGTAATTAAATGCACAAGTGATGTTACAGCACTGCCTGTGGGTTATCACAAAACCTTTTTCCTGCTCCCACCCCAAACCAGGTATGTTGCTGGCACTACACTGAGTAACCCCTGAACACTTACCTTTAATATGCTGCTGGCTTGTTCTTTGGAGAAGCTTATTCTTTATTGACATTTTTATTTGCTTAGCATATTCTACCTTGCATGCAGTGTTGACACGACACCCCAGCCGAGGACTGCTCGCACATGGGGTCACAGGCCAAGTCATTTCTGCAATATGCACAGAGGCAGCAATTAAACCCTCCAATATTGCATTTAAAAAACCTTAGAAAAGCCTGAATAACCCTGAGAAGAAAAATCCTACCCAGCATATTATTTCTATCCAAGCCAAGTGTACAGTCTGATCCCATGATGATAAAACCTGTGAAAATATTTAGTAATATTCAGAATATTTAGTAATAATCAGAACTTAATTGAAGTGTCTGAGACAGTAAGTACCTGCATATTCTGGCAAGATGAAATTAATTAAATGATTTAATCTTCATCAGTTTATCAAATTTGTATTTAAGGGTGACCCATTCAGTACAGGTGCAATAAAATCACCTTCACATTTTCAACTTTCCACTGGAAGAACAGGAAAATTTGAGAAACAGAGAAAGCAGGAAAATTTACTAAACTGTGGTTCTGCTATCACTCCTGCTCGGAGCAAAACAAAATGATACAGGCTTATCTGTGAGTAGGTGTGTATAGACCAGAAGCTGTAATGGTATGAGAAATTATGTGCAAGGAAGCTGACTACTAGTTCAGATGGATCAGCTTCATGTTTTCAGCTAAAAACAGAGCAGAGTTTTAGTTAGTGCTGGCAGTTGAGTTGGAGCTGTTTATTTTCCAAAATGAATTTGAGCCAAGTATTTGATGGTATTCAGCAGTTTACTCTGATTTTTCCAGCCTCATTTATGAATAATGGCAGGACTCCAGTTTTTATGAATTAAAAAAAAAAAAATTACATGAAAGTGGCTAAATTGGATTCTATCTGCCATTTGGTAAAAATACAAAGCTGATGTGAATGCTATTAATGGATTTCAAGTTTGACATGTTGGGCCTTGTTAGCAAATCCCACCCATCTAAAATATTCTTCTAAATCACATCACTAGCATGCAGAACCTCCATGTAAACAATCACTCTTTCAGGAACTCACCATATTTCAGAGGAAATTTTGGCTGAAGAATAAGTACTGCAGGGTGGGTTTTTTCACTACTGTGGTTCTTGTAAAGAATAAAGCTTACTGAGAGCTGTTCCTTTTGTTGTTAGGTCACAGTTAGGTCTTTCTGATGTCAAAACAAGAGTAAAACATAAGAAGTCCTCTACCCAGAACCTAAACCATAATTTAGCACATTTCTGAAGTTTCCTCTATAGGTGTGCTGTGTGACTTGAGATTCCTTAACCAACCCAATTTGATCTAAGTTCTCCTGTGATATCCCATAGGGGTCTCAGCATCCCCAGGATTAGGATCCCTCTTTTACCAATGGAGTGACTGTGGAAATGGAGAATTGCATTACATGTGTTGTCTAGCATCACTTATACAAGCTGGGACTTCCCATCTGTGGACTGATTTTTCTTGTTGCTTGCCTCTGATTCACTCAGCTACATATATGCCCCAAAATGTATTTTGTACTATTTAAGTGGTTTCCAGAATGATATGATGCTGTAAACAACTTAGCTCCAAGAAAATTCAAAACAGAATTTCTCACAGAAGCTCCTGTGAGCAAGACATATGCTGTTACTCTGTCTGTAAACAACCAGGTCTTTGACCTCTATCCCATACATCAACAACAACAGAGTGGTCAAATTCACAGGAGCCTGCAGGCTCCTCCCTAATCCCACATTGGTCCATGATAGTTACAGGAGGCAATTCCAGCTCTCGAAGCAGATGTGATGAAGCTCTTGGATTCCTTGTCTCACTAAAACTGATTTTACCCATGAGGAAATAGCAGCATCTGGCCAAATAAGGCAACAGTATTATATGAAATTCACTTTCCATTGTGCAGGGGCAGAAAGTACTAAGGAGGGAAGGAAACCCCCAAAAAATAGCTGCTCACTGATGTCTGAGCAGCTTTACCTGCTGTGCAGTCCTCACTACCAAAAAGTTAGAGGTCTGCCTAGGTGCTTTAATTGAGAAAAAGCAAACTGCATGTCTCAGGGCAAAACCCAGTATGATTACACTGGCAATGACCCAGAGGAGACAGAATGCATCTGGCAGAATCAGGACTTGGACACTGTGGTTAAATTGTGATTGAGGGACCACTCCTACAGCGAAAATTTACCACTGGAAGCAGAAAGGTAGACTACTGCTCTAATGCTGAGGTCCTGTTAAATTCACCTCGAGTAGCACTGCACTGTCTGATGAGACTGTATTATATAAAACTTATTTCCAGCACAAAAATCTTTGGCTGGCTGCAGAATGGTGCTGACATGTTTGCTCTAAAGCAAGTAGTAACTAGAACATGCTGAAGAATGGCACTGAGCAAAGGATTAAGAAAAAATTTGCATTGCTGTCATTACCTTTCTTATGAGGAAATGGAAGTTACATATAAAGTGAAAAGAATCAGCACAGGACAGCACTGACGTGGGTACTGATTATGGAAACAGGCTCAAGCAAATATCTTCCTTCATCCTCAGGCTTCAAAAGCTGTTTCACAGTGCACAAATCACTGCTGGTGTTTGTCACTTGCACTGATCAGACACAGAATAAATGACAGGCCAAAGAAGAGCAGGAAAAACCCCAGAACTATTTATGGTCAGAAAAGTGTTTAATGTTACTCAGCAACGTTGTTTTACCCTTCCCCCATTTGTAAGAAATAAAACTCTATATGAAATGCCTTGTTTCTTTAGGCCACTAGCATTAGAAAAAACTGGATTTTTAATTAAAAGCCTTCCTCATGTTCTCTGACAGTAACCAGGAAAACAAGTTCAGGCCATTTTCTCAAGCACCTAGGCTATAGAAGCTGCTGACAGCTTGCTGGAAGAGAAGCTTTTAGCAAATAGCAATATGCAGTATCCTTCAGACTTCAGCAGCCAAACAAATGCATTTTCTAACCCTGTTATTTGAGAAGTTCCTACATTAGATGCACATTAAGGCACTGATGCCTGGACAGAACACAAAGGTGCCCCCTCTGCTTGAATCATAAATTATATTAAAATAAAAGCAAGTATTTCTAAGCGGTATTAACCTAAAAAATTGCAAAAGGCAGAGAACAATTATTTAATACACAGCAGAGAGGACTAAATAAAATACTCTGTCCATGATGGGGTATTATGAGAAGTGCTGTTCTTCTGAGATGTTTTTCTACCTTGGTGGGAAAAGTGGTATGTTTAACAAGTGCTTTGTCCTACAAGGGAAAGTACAAACAATGTGTGTGTAAGAAACACAATCACCACCTGAGAAACTGCCTTCATTTTTAAGTATCTAGGTTCTAGATCAGGAAAAAGAAGACCTGTAAACCCACATCAGTGCTTAATTACCCTGATGTATCTACTGTCTTAACATTTTTATAATGCTAGAGATTACTTTGCATTGGCTGCAAGATGAGAACATGCAGTCAAGCAGGTACTGGCAAATGGTGGCACAAAACACCCGAAATTTGACTACTTACGATAACTTGTTATTACTTATCTCTGGCACCTGAGGCTTTGGAAAGAAGAATTTGAGTTGCAACTCCTAAGTAATTCCTTCTCTTCAATATTCTTCTTCACCAAAGCTTCCTGAAGAGCATTTTCCCTTTTTTTTTTTTTTTTTAACAAGGCCTGGTACCAAGAAAGTTAAGATTCTATAGGAAATTTGGATTAAAGTTTAATTTATTTCTTCTGATAGGTTTTACTTATCAGTATTCTTGTTTCAGCAACCTCTACAGTTTATGGCAACATGTACATTCTGTATTGTAATAAACCACTCTTCATGGTTTAAAAGTGAATATGGAGTTAAGGATTAGCTGGTAAATATTGCTGCTGGCCCCAGACATCTTCCAGTGCCCCATGACAGTTTGGTATAATGTTTCCTCTCCAGTCTGCCTGTTTTTCATGGGGATTTTTGATTTTAATTCACATAGGAGTCACTTTTTATTACATTCTGGGATTTATAGATAAGAAAATTGGGCATTTTTCATAGATTTTTGTGTAGCACTCAGCATACTTAAACCCATTTTGGACACTTGCTGACCTGAATTCCTCGTGTGCTGGGCTAAACTGATCTGCCATCTCTCACACAGAAACCAACAGTGATCAATGCCACAGTTTTGCTTTTTCATCAAGCTTCAGCCCTGCACAAGTGTGTGTATTCACTGACACGAGGAGGAGAGGGGTGGTTTGCTCAGGACATAGGGAAATGTCTGTAGAATCATAGAATATCCCAAGTTGAAAAGGACCCACAAGTGTTACAGCTGGGATTCTGTAACACGTGTGTATCAAAGCAGGAGGCCCGTAGAAAGAAGTATATAAGGACAGACTCTGGGTAGATGTTTCAGAGATGTTTATTTCCCCAGCCCACGGCCGGGGCTCTGCCGAGGAACTCCTACAGTCATGGACCCGAGGGTCCTTGCCCACACAGGGGAACACAAACCAACCAATGGGAACGAGGCGGAGCAGGGGCAGGGAAACCCCGTGCCTCCCTCAGGGCCCCTGCCCAGGGCCACATGGCGGGGAAGGGACCCTGACATTTCCCCCGTTTTATTTTAATAAAAGGAGAATGAAAACAACTGGATAAACATTACAAGAACAGTTTTATAATAATACAAGCCACCCTCCTGAGCCTTTAAATGTCCAAACAGATTCTCTGGAACATCTTAAGGCTGACAGAAGGGAGACAGGACTCTCCGGGCATGCTTTGTGGGGAAACTGAGGCAGGAGAGGGTTTAATTTCTTCCTTCCCCCTTTTCGTCCCCCCCCTTGGCATCGGAGAGGAATTGTAGGGAAATGGAATTGTATAGGGAAGCCATGGGGTGAAAAACAGATTAGGAATAAACTGGCGATGGGGTAATCTTAGGAAGGGGTTCATATTGGGTATAGGGTAAAAGGGGAAATTAGGCTGCGGGTAGGATGGATATCGTTTATAATTTTGTGCATAACGGCTGCCTTTGACAGGAATACCCCCAGGCCCAGTAACATTCGCTGCTTGTAAACCCTTCTTTCCTTGCACTATATCAAATTGTACAACTTCCCCATCTCCTGCACTTTGCAGGTAATTTTTAGGGTTATTCCTTTTAATGGCAGTTCTATGGATGAATAAGTCTTCCCCTGTATCATCTCGTGTTATAAATCCATAGTTGTTTTTTACATTGTACCATTTCACAGTTCCTGTGACTTTCGTTGCTAGAACTTCTCCTATCACATCCTTGCGTGTTTGTCGTGGGTGCCGGTCCTGCGTGGGCGCCGCCTTGCCGACTCCGACGTCTCAGTCGGGCCCCCGCGTTGCGGCTGCTGTGTGTCGTCTGAGCGGCGCTGCTCCGGTGCATCTGGGCTCTGCGCGGCCCCGTGTTGCCATCGCTGCCGGCCCCGTGCCCTGCGAGTGGTTCCGCTCCGCCAACTCCACGCTGCTTTGAGAGCGGCCTCGTTCCGGCTCGGCGCTGCGCGGCTTCTCGTGTCGCTGTGAAACCGCCGCTTCTCCCTCCACAGGGCTCTCTGAGCCGTGTCCTCAGAGCGGGCTTCCACGCTGCTTGTGGCCCAAGGCACGTGTTCCTGGCTGCTCGTGGCCCACGGCACCCATGGTGCCTGCAGCGTCGCTCCCTCACTTGCAGTCGCGTGGCCGGGGACCCCGAGACAGGGATGGGGTCCGTGATAAGGCGCGCGCTCCCGAGGGGGCCGGGCACAACCAGCACAGGCACCTCCACCGGCAGGGCTGCAGTCATGCGCCCCTGGGATGGCGGCCGCACGGTCTCAGCCACGGGAGTAGTGTCATCCTCTGCTCCAGGGGTAATGGGACCATACTAATGCTCCTCAAGAGCTTCACTAATTAAAATTAGTCCATGGAGAGCTTCTGTCGCTAGTCCATGTTTTGTTTGATCCCTTATCTTATCCCAGATCTCATACCAAAAACACCCATGACTAGTTCCAGAAGGTTCAATATCAAAAAGTAAGTCTCGAGAAATATAGAAGAAATTTTTGAAAAGCCAGTTAAAAAAATGTTCTAGATCTCCCAGAACAAACACTTTCTTGTTTTGCTGTTCAAGGATTCCTTTAACTTCTAGATACATTTCTTTCTGTGGCTCAGAGAGCCACATTTCCCACGATTCTTCCATAGTCCAGAGAGAATATCCAAACCAAGATGAGAAGAGAGAGATCTAGAGTGGTTTTTACTCATGAATTTTCTGTCCTTAGGGATCAGTGTCTTGCCCGCAATTCCCCACCATTTGTTACAGCTGGGATTCTGTAACACGCGTGTATCAAAGCAGGAGGCCCGCAGAAAGAAGTATATACGGACGGATTGTTGGTAGATGTTTCAGAGATGTTTATTTCCCCAGCCCGTGGCCGGGGCTCTGCCGAGGAGCCCTCACAGTCTGCACTCAGGGTCCTTGCGCGCGCAGGGAACACAAACCAACCAATGGGAACGAGGCGGAGCAGGGGCTCGGGAAACCCCGTGCCTCCCTCAGGGCTCCTGCCCAGGGCCCCATGGCGGGAAAGGGACCCCGACACACAAGGATCTTCTAATCCGATTCCTAGCCTGGCATGGGACAACCCCCAGCACCACACCATGTGCCTGAGAACATTGTCCAAATGCTTCTTGAACTCTGGAAATTGTTTGGAAATTGTTTTAACATCTGTCTCTGTGAGTGATTTATTTTTTATTGTTCTACTTCTTGATTGCACAACAAGCCACCTTGGAAAATTTTACAGGGTCCTTCTGCTCACCTAGACTTTAAAGTGTTCTGTAGAGCATGGGAAGCCCCAGGTGAGCTGAACTGAAAGGAAGGAAAAACTGGATTGAAACATCTTTCAAATGCTCTTCATCAATCCAAGTATTGTGGATGATGATTCACTTACTATCACTAACCTGTGCAGTATTTATTGTGTAGGTTAGTAAAAATTTTATTTAAATTTTATACAAGATGTGACACTCTTTTTCTGAAAGTAGGAGGAAAAGTTGAAGGCAATGTTAAAGTACTTTCTCTAGAAGATTCTCTGCTCATCCTGACCCTCTGATTACTCAAACTCCTCCTCCTCTTGCTGACCTCATGGCTCCAATTGTTTGTGAGCCTCTACCCTTTTGAGGGTAACTCCACTAATGATGTTCTGATATTTGCCTTTCTGTTCTTTCACACAGAAATTACAGAACACATATTTATCTGCCCAAGTTTCCAGGCTTCTCCTTTGAACTTTCCTGAATTGTCCTCTTTGTTTTTTTGTGTCCCCAAATTAGTTTCTCATTAGCAGTTCAGCCTCTAAAAATATACAAGAGACCATGGACCAAAAGCTGCAGCTACCTTTACTTGGCAGTTATGCCTGATTTCCTGGGCATTGTTAAAAATCCTCTGCTTTAAAGATACAGACATTGAAATATCCTTAGGAGCTTTTTTTTTTTTGAGTAACATTTTGGGTTGAGCTTTTGCAGTATGAAGTTGTGGGGTTCTGAAGAAGCAGAAGGGTTTGGTGGGAGTGGTTTATCTGTCATTCAGTTCCATTGAAATTCCTGACTTTGTTTCTCAAAACATATTTGGAAAGGCATGAAAATGAAGTTCTTATTAAACTGTCAGGCATATTTTCCTACTTGCTGCTCCTCATAAGAAATACAGAAATGCAAATAGTTCTAAATTGAAAGGGTAATTACTTTACCATAAAACAATATCTGTAATTCAGGTGCTGGAAGCGTCACAATGGGGTATACAAGACTGGCCTGTTGGTATCTAAATCAGAAAAATCCTGGATCAAAACATCATTCAAGATGCACTGGATTACTGCTAAATATAGGCACAGTTGCAGAAGAAATACAAGGGGAAAATGGTATGTAAAAACATTATTTTTTTTTCTTGTAGCTGATATTTTAGTCTATATTTTACCTGAATTTCTACATGTTTGCTAAAAATACTTGATTTTCTAAAATTCAATATTGTTAATTAGCTGTAAGGAAACAGAGTAGACTACTCAAAGCATTTAAGCTTTGAATCTTTTTTTTTTTTAAATATTGAATAAGGGCAACTTGTGATATTTTCTGTCTCTTTACAGTATATGTTAGAGAGGTCTGTGTGGACTACAATAATCCTTTTTTCTATTAGCTATGTACTCTCAAAGTTCACTCTGGCATTTCTTATACACTTGACAATATAGGGTCTGGAAAGGAGGCACAAACTTCATTGAAGAGGTATGAAAACTGCATGAATTCTCATTCAAAGCAGGGACTGCAGATATTCAATCTTTAGAGCATCCATCTGGTGTGACACAGCTGCTTTAAAGGAATGTAATTTTGCAGCCACAGCATGGCCTACACAGCCCCCTTTTCCTGTGTTCCTACAAACAACGTGTACTCTGGAGCAGTTGGATTCACCCTGCCTGTGTGTTCAGTGTGCATTAACCTTCTGCCCAACCTGATGCCTCCTGCTTTTCTATATTAACCCCCAAAAGCAGCAGCAGCAGCTTGCAGCTCAAACATTAATTATGGAACTGCAATTAGAGTACTGTCAGGTCTAGTGCACAGCTTCAGAGTAGAGAAGGAACAAACCACAGCATTTTAAGTTTCCAGGTGACACAGTAGGGATTTCTCTGTTGTGTAAAAGACACTTAGAATGATTTTGCTCAAAGGTGTGCACTGAAGAGCTATTACATTCCTTATAAAATGTAACTGGACTTTAAACAGCACAGCTGAAGTTTTCTTGCTATTTTCCCCCCTATTGTCCTCAATTATTATTACTGAATTAGTTTAAGAATGGGGTTGCACTGTTCTCAAGACCAAGCTGGTACTCTGTTTAGCTAGTATTAAATACTCAACCATCCTTCCCAAGAAAGCAAGAGAGCTTCTTTGTCTTAGGGCGGGGGCTCTGAAGCAAAGTGGATCTTCCCACTCCTTTTTCCCAGACTCTGCAGTCTGAAGGGCCTCCTTTATAGTCCTGAGATTGTTAAACTCTTATCCAGGGGCCAGTCAAAAAGGGCATGTCAGAAACCTGAAAATTACATGCATTCCCCTCTTCTAAGGGTAGCAGTGGAAGTGGGGGCAGAAGTAGGGCCCTTCATTCTTGGTCAGTGTGAGGACACAGAGGGATTAAGCCTCACAGCCACAGCAGCAGAGAGCCAACATGCTGTTCTCTACATGAGCAGGACCTTGCTGTGAGGGGGAGAGGTGGAATTCTGTAAATCAGCTGAAAAGAAAGGTTGAGCTGCTGCTCCTTTGCAGCAGTCTCTGATGTGGCTGGCCTCCATCAAGACTGCAAAAGGGGGGGAGGGAGAAATAGCAGAGAAGCTGTGTCTGAATAACGAAACTTTGGCAAAGGACATGGAAATAAGAGATACAAATACCACAAGAGCTTTCTCAGGCTTAGAGCTAGAGGTCCCACAATGCATTCCTGTCTTCCAGAAAGTTTTTATTCTGTATAAAAGAATATCACTGTGCTTCACAGAAAAAGCTCAGTACATTCTCCAAAAGCCAGGAGTTTCAGTTTTCCATTTGGCATCACTCTGACATTTCTGGGCCAACTTCACTTTCAGGAATCCAATCTGACACAGTGAGTAGCCCTCTCATGCAGTTACTGAGAGTATTACTATTTTAAGTTGAAATATTTAATCAAGCTGAAAATATGCATGTGGGACAGATCTTTTAAAATCCAATTTAATTGTCAGTAGTTTGCAACCTGTGGAGCTACACACTTCACTATCAAAAAGTGGGAAGATTCACAGTTCCCCATCAAAAGACACGCCGCACTCAACCTGCAAAGAATGAGAAACTGAACTGTTAGAAAGTAATCTAAAATAGTTCCCCTTACAAGAGCAAGTGCAATCATTAATATTTCTAGTCCTAACACTGATACTCTTTTCTTCCTGCAAGCCTAGGACAGATGGATGGAAATGTTCATTCTGTGTGATCTCAGACCATCCTACTGAAGCAGGGTAAGTTACACCATCTCAGGCTCCCACCTACATCAGGTATAGCATTACAAACACAAAGGCAGAAGTGAGCTGAAGAAGTGCTCTAAAGCAGCTCTATACCCATTTCATGTGGGGAACCTAACGCAAATTTAATTCAAGATGCTTTCCAGCTTGTTCTCAAGTCCTCTAACTTATCTCAAATTATTAGCAAACTCCTTACACTGAACACAAACACTAGAAGCTTGCATAAAGGTATTGCTTTTAAAGTATGGGGCCTTGAAATATTAAGTTTTCCTTTGTGGAGTTACATCCTTTAAATTTAATAGTGTGGTTAAAACATTCTCACCAAAGACCAGCTGTAACTTCCATAAACTGCTCCCTCGACAGACTTGGCTCAGTACTTCACCCTTTGAAATGACATTGGGTTCTACTGGCTGGGGCAAGAATTGGGAGAAAGAACAGAACCTTAATTTCAGCACAGACTTTCCCAGCAGAAGAAGGCCTCTTGAATGATGTGATCACTGATATGTTGGGAATGTACTAAATCAGCTGCTGCCCAGCTAGGATTGAGTTGGAGACTTACAGTTGTGATTAAAAGTAGTAAATACCTTTTCTTACCGTTTTTAAAAACTTCCAATTCAGTTAGAAGGTATTTTGGAGAAAGGAAGAGACTGGAAAACTCATTTGTAGCACAAAAGTACATTGAAATAGGAAACAAAGTTCACTTTTTCAAGAATAGGTAGAAAGTAAATGTAGTTACCTGGGAGAGTTCTCTATGAAAGATTCTTTACTTGATAGAATAAAAAACATCTTCTTTCACAGTTTGTTTCCCAGGAGAGACAGATGCAAACATTTGTTTATTATGTTGGAATCTTTATATAATGCATAATTTTCAATACCTCCAGGCAAATGGAATCCCGTTTTAAGAAATGAGGATTCATGGGCTGTGTTTTCTCAGTCATATCACCTCCTTTTTCCCTGCTTGGTAAATCATTTCTCTGCAACTAGGGGAGCTTGGGTAATCTTCTGGTCTTTTGGGAATTGTGCTATGTATCAAAGTGGCAACCAGCCATTCCATATGGTTTTCATTCCATTCAGTCTAAAGGAGCTTCTCTGTCCTGTTATGTGACCATTTAAAAGAGCAGAAACAGAGCTTTTTACAGCACAGATATGAACCTACAACATGACTAATATGTGTAAGGGAGGGAGAAGTATTTAAGAGCCATACAGAGCATTTGTTTTTATTTTAAGAGTGCATATTTTTTCTTTTAGGTTCCATATAAGGCAGTTATGATTATCCAGTGTCTTGGTTTTGGTCTGCCTGCCTGGTTCTCATTCTTCTGGGTGGTCTCCCCAGCCAAGTTCCCCAAAACCACAAGTTCATAATAAATATTTAGGCATTTCCTTGATGCTTTAAAAGCAACATCTTCAGTTAGTATAATCCTATAATATAATAATTCTTACAGGCTGCCCAGAGAGTTCACGGAGTCTCCCTCTTTGGAGACATTCAACATCCATCTGGACATATCCCTGTGGAACCTGTTCTAGGTGACCCTGCCTTGGCAGGTGGTTGGACTAGAAGACATGCAGAGATCCCATCCAACCCTAAATTTTCTGTGATTCTATGAAAAAGCATTTAGCATATTGTACATCAACACAGCTTTTCCAGAGTTTCCTGATTATTCGTGGGTGTGTCCTATATGTAACAGTTACAGAGGCAACTTTGCAGTCTGGAATACCCCAAATTTTCAGGCTAACAGATGTCCTCATATCTGCCATCCAGCAGCTGTACTGCTGATATGCTGTCAGCTAGAGGAACTGCATTTTTTAAAAGCCAACTTCTGAAAACTCATGGTCCATCTTTCATTACAAAGTACATTCAGAAAAGTCAATTAAGAATTGACTTCACAACAGAACCCTTAAGACACCCTTACACACCTTCTGTTGCCATGAATGAAATCCAGTGTTCAAGGTTCTCAGCTTCAATAGACTGCAGCCTTTCAATTCCAGTCAAGTCAATGGAAAATAGAATTCCACCTCAACAAATTTGACATGTCATAGTCAATCCCATATGTTTTTCTGGTAACATTTTGCTTTGAAAAGATAAGGTGAGTGTTAGGCAGATTTTTATTTACTAAAAGCCAGTTCATTAACTACCTAAAGCTTTTTACTAGCTATATTTTAGAGGTCCTGTAGTTGGGTATATTTAAGTGAAGGTTAAAACACTAAAAAACCCCAGTGCGTTGTGAGAAATTAGAATCATAATTTCTAAGCTCTTAAGGTAACATTCTAAAAATATATATTTATTTCTGAGTGCTAATAGGAAGACTTCCATGACCTTGTTCTTGTCAGTGTGCTATTTAGAAATAAAATCCTGATTTGCAAAGTTTGTTCCAGATAAACACAGCTGCACACATGTGCTCACTTGATTGCAGAGTGCCTGCACAACTTTGTTTACGTGGGCCAAATCAGCCCACAATTGCACTTGCAATCGAGGTCTGAAATCAGCAGAGGCTTTACAAGGTCTGCTGGTTAAAAGCTCCACCATGCACACATTCAGCATATTTGAGAAGACCCTACACAAAGCTGTCTGTTGCATCTTGGAGATTTGATCCCAGTGGTGGTGGGATCTGGGTGTTTCGCTGGGTGTTTGCTCCAGCTCACCTTCCACAAAGTGCACAATACCAGGTTTTTCTTCCCCTCCTTTTAGGGTATTCATCTCAGTAGGGAAAAAAGCTCAGCAATGAATTATCTTACTGCATTTACATACAGCTTCACATCCCACCTGAACATCAATCTGTTCTAGCAGGTTAGTATCTGTACATTTGATGTGCAGGAGAAACTGATGCAACCTTAGTTCTTAGTCTGCAGCCATCTTTAGAGAAATGTGCTTTATGTTTTTGAGCCAAGCAGGAATCAGACAGCACAGAAATGTTCATTCTCTCTGCCTCATATAAGCTACATTGTTAATTTTTAAAAACATAACTAGCATCTTTATGACAGCTCAGTTTTTTGTGCAGAGAAAGGTTTTCCAACACAGCTGAGTATCATGGAAGAAAACATTAAGACAGTTGTGGGACCTAATGCTGCTTCACCAGGTCGTTTGCAAGACTACCCCTCTTTCTATGAAACCCTCAGCCAGCTCCCCAAAACAGTAAGTCAGTTGGCAAAACTTGGTCCTTGTGGTTCTGATTATTTTTCTGTACCTGCCAAAATCCCAAATGTCACCAGGGAACAAGAGAAACCTTTCTTGTTAACGTGCATAATCAAGTTGAAAGAAGTCACAGTGTACAGCACCCCCAAGTTCACTACATTTGTAGGCTCTCTACATTCCAACAGGCACTTCAGAAAAGTTAGTACTGCTTTATTGTTTCTTGCCAATCTTTTTGAAATGAACACAAATCAACAGGGATGAATTTGGAAAGTCCTACCTGCTATTCTGAAATAACTGTTAGTTTAAAATACCTACTGCTCTGATTAAAGTGTTAATTTCAAATTTCTCTGTTGCAGAGCTAGGACTGAGCAGTTCCCAAAGAAAGGTGATTAATGACACTTTGAAAGGTACTTGTGCTCACTCAGAAAGGGTGGTAGCTGCAGATACAGCCTAATGCTGACAAAAAAAGAACATGCCTTCATTCAGCAGTTTGACTCTGAAAGTCATAAGTGAGCACAGCTGAGAAAGCAGAGTCAGATAAAGTATTTTCATGCAGAAAAGAGATGTGTGACAGTTTCATAGATTTTGAGGTTGAAATGAGCCAATAAATCTAACAACCTCCTGCAGCACAGGTCCTCTCACACATTTTTGTACTCAGTGTAGGAATTCAATACATTCAGCCAGTCCTCAGTAGCCTACCAAGTTTCTAACACAAGGAGTGAGCAGGAGAGGCCAAGGCTGGACACTGCACAGAGCAGAGTGTACCAAGAGTGTCCATATCTTTCCAGTCAGTATCCTTGCACCTTTATAGGAGAGACTCTCCTACCTTAAACTGGGAAAAAAATTGCCTCCTGATGGCAAGTGGAATTGAAGGCATGATGTTAAAGAATCATGAGGACGTACCAAGCAGGCATGTAAGCAGGACTAATGAGTGTGATCCAGTTCTCTGTGTTTAGGTCTTTTACTGTACACACTTGCTCAGGTTATCTCCAGGGCAATCTACTCCTGTCCTTGGATTAGAGGAAAACTTGGCTTCCTCATGCAGACTATTATGCAGCCTTGCTGTATTTTTTGCACCAAGAGCTATATTCTAGTTCTGTTCTACTCTGAGACCATAACAATAGTTCACAATGGTCTTCAGGGAAATTAAAGAAAATTAAAGGAAAACATGTTTCACAGGAAAGTACAGATAGTACAGAGACAACTGAATTTATCAGTTGTGAAGGAAAAACATGCTAGTTCAACCATGCTGCTAAAATGTTCCATTTGAAGGTGTCTAAATTTGGGTGCTAATTGAAGGTGTCTAAATTTCTGATTGCTTGATAATTCAGCCAAAGTTACCAGGCACTGTTTAAGAAAACATGGAAAAAAGATTTTGCTCTGCCAACTGCTGTCCCCACCTGTCTGTTGGCAAGTCTGCATTCAACAACAACGTGCACACAAAACTGATTCTTCTCTCAGTGATACTCCTGAATCTTAATTTTGTCTCGTGTCTGCATTTAATAGTTTCCAAAAGACTGTATACCTCACTGAACCCTTTTCATGAAGTTAGGGCAAAAATCTTTTATGCACCATGAAAAGGGAAACAGATTCTTCAAGGTGTTTCTAATGAAGAGATATAAAAGTAAGTTCTTATCTTCTTTATATCTCTCCCAAAGTTTCTACTTTGGAAAGTTGTTGAACTATAACAACTATAGTTTCAGGCCAGATAGAGAGACTTCTTGACGTTTAGTAAAAATGGAGAAAGGTCTTTGCATGCAGAAACTGCCAGGTTGGGCACGTGATCTCAGATCAAGGAATGTATTGTGTTCTCTTCAAATTCCAGAAAAATGAGGAATTTGAAAAGAAATGGAAACTTGTTTGCCATTTCTCTTTTTTCAGTCCTAAAGAAAAAGTTATACAAAGGATGTGTGGCCTACACTGGAGACTCCCAAAGAGCAGCTTCTTGCTTTGCTTGTGGGGAAGAAGTGCCAGGACCAAAGAAGGCTCACTCCAACAGCTGGTTAGCTTCCAGCTGTTCTGATACATTACTTTCTTAATACTTCTTCCCCATGCATGTAAGTAAAAGGCCTTAGAATGTCTTCAGAAACAGCCACTTGAACAAATAGGTCTCAGAGCCAGGGCGTGAGCGCTCTGAAGGCAGCAGAGTTTAATCAGTGTGAGCACAGAGTGAAGGTTGGCTGCTGTCCCTTTCACAGCTGCACAACCCCTGCTGCTCAGCCCTTCAGCACAGAGCCTGGGAATGGAGAGGAATTTCATATTTGAGCAGAAGACAATAAGAGTATTGTTACAGATCCTATGGGGCAATAGCATTTCAGAATATGCTGTATGCACACCTTGAGAGGACACCGATGCTGGCTGGTCAATTTGATAGTGTGCATTTTCTCTGTAAGAGATTTTAGGCTAACAATTAGGAAAAATACAGATTATGGAGTTGCATGGCAGATCTCTATCAATTTCAAACTGTAATTACTCAGTAGGAGTTCAAATGAAGAATATTTATTTCTATCCAGACTATGCATTATAGTGCAGAAAGAAGTGAAAGCTGAAGTTATTAATAAAATAGCAAGTTCCAGAGATCTTTATTCAGCAGGATGAATAAAAATTTAAGCATTTTAGGTTTTAGTTATTATTTAAGGAATTCTAAGACCATATATGAATTAAATGCCAAACAGGTTCACGACTTAACCTTGGTTTGCAGTACACAGGGGCAGCTCTGTTGGGGGGCAGCTGTAAAAGTGATCATTTTTAGAGGACTTAGAGCTACAGCAGAAACTGCTCAGGGGATTCATGGTACATTCTCTGATGGCATATACACAGTTGAATTACTCCCAGGTGACCCAGTTCATAGCCATCTAATGCAGAAAATGCTTTCATTTTACAGCAGGAATATTTGTAACCTGCTAGTACATTTGTTTTCCAAGCAGACAGGGTTTCAAATAAACTAGGCAACTCTGTTCTCTTCCTTCCAAGTTTTGGTAAAAACATTTCAATCCTCTTCAATCTTCTTCAGGTTATACTCTAGATGTAGAGGAAAGAGGGTGTAAGTGTTGCTCACAGCATGATCTAGAACAGTCTAGCAGACCAGTCATTCGTAATCTGTTCTGTAGTCTTATATATTAAGACACACAGGAAAAAATCCCAAACACACACACACACACATACAAACCTACAAAACCAGAAAAACCCCAGACAATCAAACCCTAAGAATTACAAAATTACAAGACTAATTTGCTTTTGCAGTAAGGGCAAATCTGGCTCTCGGACAAGAGTTGGACTACATGTATTCAGAAAGTTCTATTTCCACAAGAAAGAAAATACCACTGTTAATCACTCTTTCTGAGTTACTGTAAATACTGACAGCTGGATTTAGAAACTTGAACTAACATGAACTTTAAAGTTCGTTCACTGGATGAGGAGTCACAAAAAATTTTCATAAAGAGAGCCCCAGTGTCAGATCTGTGGCTTTTGTTCCATACAGTTGGTGACTGAGAAATTCCCCATTTTCACTTACAGTGGAAATGCATCCTATTTAGTATAGTAGCCAAGATTTTTAACAATTATTAAGCACTTTCAGGTAGGAATCCTCCCAGGCTGCCAAAGACTCTGATTCTACAGAAGTAATAATAAGGAATATACGGGGAGAAAGTCCGTGTCCATTTGATTAAACTATAGCAATAACCAGACATTCTAAACAAAACACAATGTGTTGAATTGGTGTTCATCAGCCCTGCCAGCTCCAGAAATGAAGGGTTTTGGGTTCTACACTACTACAGAAATCTTTATCACTTAAAAAGATACTCAAGAGTTCACACCATGAGGAAAGGCTATGCTAGGCAGTTGTGCTTTTGCTGCTCAAGAATTCCCAGCTACTTCAAGGAAACTACTGTTGCCCACTGCTGGATAACAGTAAGTGTTTAAAACACTATGCTATGAAGACATTGAAATGATAAAAGCCATAATTCATCTCAATCAGCAGCTTACTACGAAAACGTGTTTTGCAAATCCCAAGACAACGTTCTACCAATGTCTGTCCAAAAGCCCTTAATGCAGGTAGAGAGCACTGCTGAGTTGTAGTCTGTTCCTTAAACTGTGGATACCAGTACACTTTAAGCTGATTTTGAGGAGCAGGAATATCTGCTCTACTTGCTTTGCATAATCAAAGAACCACATAATACCTGGAAAAGTAGTTGATGATTTCAAAGATGGGGTGTGGTTAGCCCCCTACTAAATTTGTATCCCTTTGAGAAAATACTACATCTCCATCCAGGACTTTGGCAGATGGTGGAGCAACATTGTTTAAAGATGAATTTACAAGGGGGATGGCTGGGGACTTGGGCTCCAGTAGCCCTTTTCTCTAGCTGCTTCCAACCTTTGCCACTGTATATATAGATGTGGGCATGACCAAAGGTATGCAGCACAAAAAATGGCCAAACTGTGGCAGGTCCTCAGGCAGGTCACAGCCAAGCAGCATGAGATCAGTGACACAAGGGCCAGTGCAGATCAGCTCTCTTCCACCACTGTGGGAATCAGAAAAGTCCTGAAAATCATCTTTGTGCCCTCCAGCTCTATACTCACTGACGAGAGACAGCACAGCTTCATTTTCAAAATGGCTAGAAGGGTCTCAGGCTGCAGGTGGCTGGAAAATGTGGTGTAAATGTCTTACTGGGATGTTGGCAGAGCTCAGGTGGGAGGCATTCCTTGTGGGACAGATTCACTGCCATGTAAAACTTCCCTGAAGCAGTACAACACAGTGATGTCTTAATGAGCTACAGAAAGCTGAGAAACCTGATCATGGCTATTATTTCAGTAATTCTGAGTTTGTTCAATACCCACTGCTTTTTTTTCCCCCTTTTTTTTCTATTTTTTTCTCTCTTTTTTAATAGAGTCAAAAAGCCTACATTCAAAAACATGAAAAAGGTGGCTTTTTTTTTTTTTTTTTTTTTTTTTGAGGGTGGAATGCAACTAAAACTTGTTGCAGGATGTCAGAATCAAGAACTGGTAACACAAGTGAAACCCAAACCACATGAATATTGCTCATCCATATTTGTTTTGTTGCAGTAATTTTGAAAAGCAGTCAGCTAAACTGATATAGTCAACAGTGAAATAAATTTGGTGTATTTCTGTTCTAAGGCCCTGGACAAATGAAGAACACTACTGATCTCTTTTTAAACTCTCAAATTCATTGATCTCCATTTAGACATCCCATTGCAAGAATGAAATCTCAATTGTCTTAAAATCCATTTCCACTACTTCCTTTAAAGGAATGCTACAGAGTCATAACTGTAAGACTAGATCTAATTAATTGGGACTTTGTGCCAGCACAAATATCAAAACAGCTGATACTTTGTTTTTTGGCTGTCTGTCCCCTAAGACTATTCAGTAGGTAGGAAACTCAATTACTTTGTTCAAGTTCCATTATTCTCTAAAAGAAATGCAAAATTACTCTTTATGCTGTGACTTCACTTAGTTTATCCCCTGGCTCTTTTATTGCTTCTAAGGATGAAGTATCATTGCAACATTTGCACAGAGTGTTCACCTAGCATTTAAAAATATCTCTGTGCTCGTTAAGGAAAAGCCCAAATACACTGTGACAATTATGTCTTTGTTTTGTTTAGCTGGGTACATAATATTTTGCAAATGTGTGTGTAGAACATACTGCATTTCATTTCAGTGCCATAATGGAAGTTTGGGCACCAGAACTGGCTATGTTACCAACACAGCACTAGAATAATTCACTCTAATTTCCCTCGAAAGTAAACACGTATCCAGCTACGTTTATCACTGTTCCCTAAATTTACGTTTTACATCCTAAGCAGGGTTGCTTAATGTCCTAACTCAGGAAGGTGTTTCAGACATGTTTTCAAGTATCCCTCTCACCTCTGATAGCTGGCTGGGCATGTCTCTGGGTACTTTCCTGAGGTCAGCTTATGCCACTACAGAAAAAGCAACAAGGGGCAAAATCTGCAAGGGATGTGTCACGTCTTACTCAAGTATCTTGTAGTGATGCCAACGTGAGGGTAAGTGTTGGCCCTCCTATTACTGCTAAAGGGCAAGTGGAAATTAGCTGTGAACGTGATGCTGCTAACAGGTAAGTTCTGATGAATCTGACAGCACAAGGGCATAGCTAAAATGGGGCTGACTATTTGGTACTGCCTGCTGTTGCAGTAAGACAGTCCCTACTAGGTGATCTACTTTTCTTTCCTGTCTCCAGGTACTCGATAGCATCCCTTTTACATGATCCTTTCCATCTAAGGTAAACAAAACAGCACTGGAGTAACTTTTCCATGCAAAAGGAGGTATGGCTTTTTGAGAATCTGAGTACGGTGCAGCCATAGACTGGTGTGGAGGAGGAGTTGCTTTTGAGCACTTCCACTGACCTCTCCATTTTGGGCTTTTTGTCATGAAGCTTGCCTGAGGCTAGACACTCCCCCAGCTTCATCAGAGGTCAGCTTCTGATTTGCATGCATCACACAGGACCACTTTTAATGCTAAACTTGTTAAGACAGGTAAACGTTTCACTTCAAATTGGAGCACCTCTGCTAAATTTCCTATCAAGGCAAAGCAAATTTCCAGCAATACTTCCTGCTGCACCTTCTTTTTGAAACTCTACTTCCTTTCTCCCTTTTTTACCCCTTCTCCTAACTTTGCACAGTAGTAGGTAAAAGAAGGTTGCTGCAGAGGTAAATCCTGTAAGTGTCTAGTTAGGGTATTTTATCATCCCTTTTGGATATTTAAATATTGCAATGAAGCTGTATCAGAACTTGACATCAGGTCATGCATCTATTTATGTAAGTACATTCAGAATTCATGTTTCCTTGGTATTAATCATTAGAACTCATCCCAGAATCTGAGCCACAAAAGCAAATCCTCTCATCTGAACTTAAATAAATAAGAGCCAATCTGTTTGTGCAGGTAACTTATAATAGTTTTGCTTTTATAATTAACGCCTATTGGAATACTTAACATATAAAGTTTAAAATAAATGAGAGCCTACTGGCATTACCTAGATATAGGGAATATTTTAAACTGCTTCAACAAGCTTCAAAAATAATGTTCAATATCTCCAATGTTTAACAATCTTCCAAATTTAACTACTCTACAAGAAAAGTCAGGAAATAAAATGGCTTTGGGTAAATGATACATACTTAACTCACCAAAATTAAAATCAAGGGTCTTACTTTGTTATGAAGTTTCCCTATCAGATGGAGGAATTTGCATCTATTCCAAATAATATCAAAGCTTTTAAATTATTCTACCCGGGATATAAAGATAAAGTAAAAAAGTCTTTCTAGTAAATAGGGTTGTTCCTGTTTTAGTCAAGAATACATGTCATGAATCCCTTCACAAAACACCAGTTTTGTCATTTTCCCAATAGTTTCACTGCAAGATAACAATGTTTAGCTCTGAAATTAAAATTAAACCAGTGACACTCATTTCTTGACAAGCATTACTTTAAAAGCAGTAATTCTCACACCTATACCAATATAATGGCATCAGCTTCAGTAATCAATCTTGTATTACTGGGTTGATAGGCAGAGCTTGGCCAGTTCTTTAGTTCTGCATCATTTGGAGTCCCCTACAGCTGTTTCAAACGTGACTGACATTGTCCTGTTAAAATCTCTGCATCTTTTCTCTGAGTCTTTTTCCACATTTATATTAAGAAAGCTATGGAGGTAAAAGCCAGGGGAAGCAAAATCCCAGGGGATAAGCCATCCTACTGATATCCATTGAGAAGCATTTTGGCATGCCTGAACATCTCACTGCCATTGCTGGAATCCTATCTGACCAGCATTTTCAAGTGCGCAGCTACCAGCCAGGTGCAAGGATATTGAATCAGTTTAATTAATGCATCACAGGCATGTTGAGCTTCACCTCAGAGGATTCCCCAAGAATCTTTCTACAGCTACCAATTCAGTACAAAAGAATTGTCAGTAGATCAAAGCTCTCCTTGGGCAATATCTAAACACCTAACCCCAACACTAACCACCTTATCTGATTCCTCCAAATATGCTGAATACACTGCAAATCACAGTAATGACACAGTAAAGAGACACGAGTGGCAAATGTTTTAGAGTCTTGCACTTACTTTGACCAGGTCTGTTGATATTCTTAGAAAATAAGTCAGTTCCTGGTACCTCACCTTTGATTTTATGCTCTGTGAAAGTTCTAGGTCTAAGCTAATGCTCTGAGGGGAATATCCTCACCAAGCTGTCATTTAATGCTGCCTGGTCTGAATGACCAATCTCATATTGGAAACAAGATACGTAAATCCTGATAGTCAATTTTACCTTCTGCTTCATGTGATAAGGCAACACTCTGCATAGTGATAGTAATTTCAGTTTCCTTATCACCTCCTGGGCAGGCTTTGCACAGTGCCAGGTTTTTGCAACCATTTTTGTTCCAGCTACGCTGTGCTATTCTGTACTTCACCACTATGCTGGTCCATGCTTTTTATTATATGCACTCTAATTTTCATATTTACTTCAGTTTTGCAATAACATTATAAACATAATAACATTATAAATATAAAGGCTACCAAATACTGCAGGATGCAACTGTTTGTTAAACATTTTAACACCATTTATCAGCCTTGGTTAGTTATTGCCCTTGACTCTTCCAAAAATCCTATGTCCCTAGAAACCACAGTACCCAGCATCAACCTTAAAAAGCATTGCACTTTCTTATCTTCCCAAACAACCAAGTACAGTAGTAGTGCCTGTGGTTCAGCCTTACAGGAGCTCCCCTGCAGAAAAACCTGCATTTCTAATTCAAGCTTCAGGCATAAGATAATTTTTTTGGCTCATCATTATTGACTGTAGGTTCAATCTGCTTAAGGGAATCATTTATCACCACACTCTGATTTCCAGGTGCATAAGACAGATGAACTAATTATGCTGGTAACTTACAACAGTCTTGTAACAGCTACTTGCACTGGAGCTACACCAAAATGTGGTGAACCACAGTGTGAAAAAGCTGGCTTTATTCAGAAATTCTCTATATGCTCTCTGCATCCCACTATCCTTCACTTGGGCCAATTCATCTGACTTAAGCAGTTGTGTGCATATGGTGATGCAGCCTGGCTCACTGGTAACACAGCAATTTATCCCTGCTAAGGCTCTGACACGGTAACTTCTGTATCAGGAATCAACAATGTATGTTTTCTCATCCTGTAATGAATGGAATGTGTTGTGATTCACAGTTAAATAAAAATGCTGAGAGAGGTGTTTAGCCTGATTCTTGCATCCCAGCTATATTCAGGGCAAAACTGAAAATACTCATTGAAAAAACACTTTGTCAGCTTCTCCCAGTAACAGCAGCTGGTAACAATCCTTTTAGCTCTTTTCCTTTCTGAAAAGGAAGTGAAACCTGGGGCATCATCATAACCAGCTGTTCATCATCTGGGATTTCCCTCATGTTGGCAGGAGCTCTCAGGTCTGTATTTCAGGTGGCTTTGTAACCCTCTGAACAGACATGCACAAGCTAAGGCAGAACTAAGTTGCAGAAGGCAGAATAGATCTGTCATGTTTTGGATTCACAGCTTGCTCCTTCAAGTCTGAATGAGCAGTTCAGTTGGCCTGGACACTACTCAATTAATTCTCCCTTCCTCTTCTGTCCTCCTTTCACCTGCATCTCTCTCCCCTTCTCAGCACTACATTACAGGAACAGTGAGGTTGCCAAGTTTAGCTTCAGAAACAACAAAAAAAAAACCCCAAAAAACCAAAACCACAGACTCCAGCAGATTCTCAGGTATGGAAAATTCAGTTCAGTTACATTTTGGCAAAGACCTTATCTTTAATTGTTCACAATAGGAAGTTTCAGCAGTAATAAGCAATTCTGTCAACCTCAGTAATGGTAAATACAACATTAGTGCTGTGCATATGCACACATTCACATCTATTTTCATACTGTGCACAGATTTCCTGCACAATAGAGTAATTTCAGTTTTCCCATGCTTCACAGCTTGGTTCTGATCAGTTAAGGAAAAGTGGATAAAATACCAGTGTTGAATATTTATTTGCTAGCTTATTTCATTTCAGTGGTTAAGGGGAATAGCATACGGTTTCCTAGAAAATATTTTCTTCAAATTGCTTCTCAATTGGTCTGATGTCATCCAGAGTATTTCTGTCCATAATGAATAAGACATTAGGAAAGGGTATTTTTCACAGATAAAATAAGGAAGTAATTTTAACTCCACATCAGCACTGTTGCAGACTTTTCAGTATAATTTCAGAGTCAAGTTTTTATATTGTTGGTTGTCTGGGATTGGGTTTTGGGGGGTTTTTTTTTTGGTATTATTACAGCATGAACAAGCCAAAAGAAAAATCTGTGTTGCAAGATGACAATACACTGAGCTCAGTTTAATCAGTCTAAAAGTTTGTGAATTGAAAACTATACACTCCTGGTAAGCTCCTCAGAACTGACTGTTGGGGATTCTAGTCATGGACTCTGTGCATGAAATCCTATAACTCATAAAATCACTATACTCATGCAAAGCACGGCTGTGCCTTGTTATTGCTGAAAACCCAGGACACATATTTGGCCTTCCTGTTTCTGAAGCATGCTCTGAAAAGAGCTATTTTCCTTATGAAATAATTCATAAGCTGTTTTAAGGAGCCTTTCTGATAAGGGTTTTTCCTTTACAGGGAAACTGTTCATCACAGTCAGGTTTGACCTGAAACTGACACATTGTTCAGAATGAAAAAAGATTAAACCCCACATTTCTCAGCTTATGCTTAGTATTTAAATTCCTTCTCTTTTTCGCATCTGCATAGGGAGAGCTAGAGATTGCAAGGTGTGTGGGCTGGCCATTTCTACTGGCACTCCTCAGAGCTGTAATGAGCATTTGATTTACAAGTCCTTTGAATAAAGCAGTTTATCCAGACTGGCTCTGGATCAGCCAGAGACTTTCTGTATTTCAATGAACAAATGCATTCTTTGCAGCCATCCCACTGACAATAGAGTCTGAGGTGCTTGGGCCCTGCATTCACAGTGCAGAGCCTTGCAAATTGGTGTTTTCCTTCGGAGAAAAGTGCCTTCCTGGAAATTCAAACCACAGAATACAATTATGTTCTATAATTCCCTCTGAATTTTATTTAACCCTTTTAGCGTGGACATGCCCAGACTGTCCATCAGAGGGGTGATAGGAAGCTCAGACTAAATGAATGAAGGAGGACAGAGGCTGTACCTCTTTATGATGGTCTCAGAGTCAGAAACTGCAATCTGTGGCTTTCCTGCTCTAATATGATGGGAAAGCTGCACCTTAATTTTTTTATGTCTTCATTTTTTTGTCATCTCTGTTATGAATACAGATGTTTCTGAATAATTCCGCCATTTTGCAGTCAGCTTTTCTGAAAATCATAAATAAACTGGTACCTCATGAGTAAGTAGAGATACCTCATGGACAGCTGAATGTATCCAGCAAAGACATCCAAATTAATACAACATTTGGACACATTGAAATCCTACCAACTGCAACTGAATGTGGTCACATTCACCATAACGTGTATGGTGACTAAATCAGGATTCCAAAATTGTTCACATTCCAAGGGCAACCAGGACCCTGTTCATTCTTTGTACAGTCAGTTGTTTTAGTTATCAGGTGATGTGTTTTGTAACTAGCATCCGGGTAGTGCACATAAGATGGAAGAAAAATTTAATACTTTCATATGAAAACAATCAAACCATGCAAGCAAGCAGAAATATCTTAGCTGAAATATCTTAGAGAAATAAATTGTGCAGAATAGACTACAGCACCAAGCATATGATACACAAATAACCTTAATTTAGATGCTAATTAACCCAAATGTAAGAATTACAGGGTTAATTAAGCAACATATCCCTCCCACAATTTTGTCTGCTGCAGACAAAGGTGAGAGGAGAAGGATCTTACCATTTGATTAAATTAGCCACAAGCCACAGTGGGAAGTTATGATAAATATTTTTGGAAAGCATTTAATTATGAGCCCTAAGTAGGATGGATTCTGCATTTAGATTACATCTATTTTTATTATTGGACCTGAAATACCAAATGATCAAGAAAACAACCACGTCAACAGCTATGTAACAAATGCTTCTCCTGCAGCACAGTTATTAAACCAAAACATATATTTCTAATCAATGTAGTTGTAATGAGCATGCAGAAAACTCATTAAGTTTAAATTAAATCCTTATTTCAAGCACAGTGTGACCACTCTTGGTACAGTGGCTTTTTACACAGACATTTTCTTTTCAAGCTCTGTTCTCACTTTTCCTTGTCTGTGACACCACCCCAGCTACCTGTAAAGCAAAATTCTCTGCTTAGGCTCAGGCAATTTGGTAATGGTAAGAGAAGCCTTCATGCAGAGAAGATTCTCAGCTAGACTAAATTTATTCTTTGGGAAATGGGAGAATTCCATGACCTTTATAACAATGTTCCTTATTTGAGTATTGATTCTGCAAGATCCATCAACAGCTGCTTTAACTTAGGACATCTAAAGTCACTCCTTCCCTAATAAGCCAGCTTACAAGCAGAAGACTTGTTGAGAGCAGACCTCAGGCTGAAAATAGTTTCTAGATTTTACTTTTAAAAAATAAGTTATTTTCTTCAGCTATTTCATTCCAAAAATTCAGCGAAAAAGATCCCTGGCGGAGAATTCAAAACCCAACTCATGGCTCACAAATAGAACTATTTTATCAGCACGGCAAATCCCATGAGGAAAAACATCCTATTAAGAATATTCAGAATGATGCACAGGATTTTCAGATTAGTTGTACTTTAATATTTAAGTGGTAAATGCTGAATTTGGTCTATTTAATACTTTACCAAATGGCAGAGGCCGAGACTCAGGATGCATTGGGGATTTTACAGAAAGTCAAACAATATACCTGACCTATTAGGTTCAAGGAAAATTTGTAAGTTGCAAGCCTACTCAAGGATTCCAGGGCAAAAGCTATCCTGGTATGTCAGCCCAAGCCCTGCTTTAAAAAAGCTTCACAGAGACAATAGCTAATTTTTCAAAGACCATCCTGAAAAATAGGATGAAGTAGCATTTGTTCTCCATGGATTCCAAATCCAAATATTTAACAGGATGTTTTTCACCATGCCACTGTACTGTACAAAAGCAGCCAAGATAAGAAAAAAAAATTAAATTTTATTTTCCAAATCTGCTATACATTTTTCTAAGATTTTTTTAACCAGCCAGTTATATTCATAAATTTAAGCTGGAAAACTTATTAGCATAACACTAGAAATTCTAATTTAGTTACTTGTGCTTTCTGAAAATACTGTGTTCTGCAGAAAGGGCTTAAAAATATTTTCACTGCTGTCTCATAGAACAGTTGCTTCAATAGGTTGCCCTGAGCTTAAATCCAAGATCATTGCTGTTTCTAGAGAACAGTCTTATTTGAGAGAGTTTATATTGCAGCTATTGGTTCCCAAAGTAACCCAGATTAATATCTTTAAACTTAATTCTTAAACTACCACAAACTGTCATACCTAAACTCACTCCAGAAGAGTTAATGACAGAAAAACACTGAATTGAAAATCCTTATCCATTTGATAAAAGAGCAGGGTAGAGAGATGTCCTACATCAGAGGCCAAAGGGGAGTCAGGACATAGCACACTAAACTTCTCATTGTGTTCTGTCAACAATTCTGAGTTCATAAACATTTATCTGCCCATTTTATAGGGTTCAGTCACTCCTCAGAGCTCTCCCACAAGCCAGTCATTTTAATGATAACCAAATATTGAACTTGCTGCAAGTCAATAAAAACATTTGTTGACTAAAATACTCACCCTATAAACAGGCAGAGTTAGAGGACTTCTGTTATAAAAGAGTGACAAAGTAGAAAGAGGTGATTGGCAGATTAGAAAAAATGAGTAATTCTCTGACATTACAGTTAGTAGAATGCACACTATTAAGTATAGTACTTTTATTTACTGGAATAAATCTTATCTAGTATCAAAATAAGATACAGAGAAATGTGTATTTACAGAGGAACACAAGGCTCTACTCTGCAAAGCTTAGCAAGAAATGGTTCTTGGGTCTTATTGGCATCTTCACATTGGTTCAGCTAAACCTTTGATATCATTCATATTACAGAGAAAGGTGACTCAGGTGCAAACCCCACGACTCTGTCAGCAGCAAGATTCTGCATCTCTTGATGTTTCACCTCTAAACATGAAATGTAAGAAACCAATTGATGGACCTACCTCTGTTTAAAACTGTGCTAGTTTGAAAACAAACCAGTGAGAGGCACCAAGTCAGAATAACAATTTAATGGAAATTAAAGAAAAGGAAAAGAAAGTAAAAGAAAACACTGACAGAGTCAAGATACAACCTGAGTCCCTGTTAGGCAGGGTAGTGGTAGCAGTCTGGTGGAATGGTGGCTGCAGTCCTCTGAAGTGGTGATCCTGCAGTAGAAGAGGTCTGCTCTTCCTCAGACAGTCCAGCGATGGCTGTGTAGCTCCTGTCCTCTGGAAATCCAGTGGAGCCCCCATCTCTTTGGTGCTCAGAGTCCCAGTTATATCCACGATGGGATGCTTGGTTCCTCCCTCTGGGTGGAGCATCTCACAATGGGATAATGAGTCATGAGGCCAAGTGTTGATTAGGCTCGTTAACAGAAGATGGTCTGGAGGGAGTTATCTCTGAGTCACGGGGCAGGACAATGATGGGCCATTAACAGAAAGATAGTCTGGGGGGAGGAGGCAAGGAAACACTGCCCCACCTGATTTCAACAGCTCATGAGGATGGGAATAGAATACACCTCAACCCAGGACAAACACATAAGAAAGAATGGTGTAGAAAAATCCCATAGTCCCTAAGGTCATACAAGGGTTTTCTACCAATACTTATGTCCCATCCATCACTTGCACATTTTTTTCAGAATACTTTTTCCATTTCTGGTTTTAAGACTATAAGGCTATATCTGATTGTTTCAAGGAGCCACAGATATTTCAGTGTGGCTTAAAAAAAATGTAGAGGATCATTGATTGTTCAAGTTTTGTGGTCATTTCAAAACATCATTTTACAGTGGGTGTTTAACTATTTGTGTTTGCTTTCTCTAGTAATTTCAGATTTCTTTCCTTCCCAAAGCCACAGGTATTCATGCAAAATAATTTAAAGAATTATTTGCCAAATTTATAATGGATATGAACCATCTGTAATAAAGGGGAGACATAAATTGGTATTTGGAGCACTAGACAACATGAACCCTGCTATGGAGCAAGCAGAAGTCAATTGAGAATTAAAATCTTTTTAGGAGCAGCTTAATTCACTTGTGATAGCTGCATAGCAGTTATTGAATCTTCATTTGTAACGTGGATTTCCATACCTTCTGAGATGTTGTATAGATTCCATATGCCAGCACTGGAATCAATATAACATTCTGTAATTCACTGACAGTGAATCACTTCCTCTTCTTGCAAACATAATTCACCAGGGTTCTGACAGCTTCCAGGCACACAATGGATCCCATTAAAATAGGGATTCATGTTTTTCTTTGTCAGAGTACTCCAGACCTATTCAAATGTGGCAAACCCTCAATAATTACTCTTGCAGCCCAAGAATGTCTTAGTCTAACCCATGAGACTGGCTGCTCTTCATGGAAGTGTTATTAATCATGCTGCACCCTTTATTTATCCACATAAATAGTCCAGGTTCTTCTACAGAATATTCAGTATGAATGTAAATATTCTCAATTATATAAATGCTTGATCCTGTCTGTAGCTTTTTTTTATAATCAACCCAAATTTTTGCCAAGTCCAAGAGCGAATAGTGCTTGTTTGGGTCAGAAGCCACCGGGTGAATGGCAGCACTGTGTTAGCAAAATGAGAATGGTCTCATTATAATCTTAAAAGACCATAAACCACACATATTAAGTTTAAAAAAAAAGAAAAACCCCCAAAGATTTCTTCATCTGATAAGCTTGTGTTTTCAGTGTTCCTCATGGAGTCAGTGAAGTTTAATGTCAAAAAGATAACTACACACAGTAGCTAAAGAAGAACTATAGCTTTATATTTCTGGATGTAAGCTTAATAATGAATCTTAAAAAATAATTTTATCAGTTGTACACATGATTAAAATAGCTCCAGCTTTATAATACTGATGAGATAATTAAAGTAATTAGAAATTACACCTACTTGAACAGTCAGTAAAAGCAGCTTTAATCACAATCAAAACCTTTTCTTCCCTGAAGGAAGAATTTTTTTTCCATATTACAGATTTTTGGTAGTCTCTCATTCATTTTCTTCAGACAGTGAGTAGAATAAGCCTTGTCAGTGGTTGGAAGGAACACATTAGGAATGATTTTACATAGAAAAAAAATCAATATCCCATTCCTGGCATTCAGAACTCCTTTCAGCTGACTTTTTGTTCCCCAAATGTGCTTTCCCTTGTTTCTCAGAAAAGCTCTCTTTACAGAAATATCTGTCTTAAACAAAACATTTGCTTGTACACTTAGAATAAAGGTATGACTTTTATAATACAGAGCACTACAAGCCAGTTTAACAGAATTTGTGTGCTCTGATACTGGCAAAGGCTTAGTTAATACTGTTGCAAATGAACCTCCTAAACACTCCTTTCTCGAGCATCATCTTCTTTTCTCACCAACATCACAAAGGCATGCAAGGAATAGAAGACAACTTGAAAATTCTGTTCTCTGAAAAATTCCAGGACTGCAGCAGCTAAGGTGGGTTGGATGCAAGAGCAGACCAGATTTTAATGCAGTTCTCAGAGTAAAGGCATATATAAAGCTAATATTTCATGTTCTACTCTGCAGTTCAAAATTACTCCATTCCCCTATTTTTCAATTTTACCATTCTTTAAGATGTCAGCTCCCTGCATATTTTTTAAGATTTATTTTTAATGTTTACTTTTGGACAAGACAAAGTGTTTGCTCATTCTTATACGATACTTGCAAATAAAGATGCCAGTCAAGTTACATCTTATTTATACTGAGTACAAACACCCTTGCCCTATATTTAATGAGCATTTAAGATATATATTTAAAAGGGGTTTTATAGTATTCACTTTGGGAGCACTGAACCTAGCTCTGCCACACCCCAATCCCCAAAGTATCTCTATTAAAAGGCTTTAAATTTGGCCAAGATTTCTGTAAGCCAAAGACCAGAGAAGGCAGCATCCACCCACAAATCTGCTTCAGCATCAATTTGACTTTTCTTGGCACAGATAACCATTTGACTGTGAAGCTGGTTTGATTTTGACAGGAGTTCAAGTCAAAATTTGCCTTGATTTTTGATAACTGTCAACTACCAACAATTTTCTTTGCTCTTAGGACAAATTTTTCCAGATTAGAATGCTACACTAAAATCTCCTCCCATGAATCTATTATGGAAAATCACTATTAAGGCCATGCTATTTCTAAGTATTTTTCCTTGAAATTTCCCATGAAAATGGTTAAAACAAGGTCTTACACATCTTTTCAAGCATGTAAGATTCTTACTATGAAAAGTTAAACAAGAGGTGTGTTTTACATTATATAGAGCTTATATGAGGAAGATGAAATCCTCACTGAGGTTATACACCAATGGAACTGCAGTCTGAAGACAAGTGATTCAGAAGTTCAGATCCCATTAGAGATAAGAAATCAGGCTTCTATTCCTAATAGTATCTGAGTTTAAAATAATCATACCATATGTTAGCACAGTAAAATACATGTTCTTTATTTGAGACAACTGTTTTAAAAACAGATGAAATGCAGCTAAGTATAGATTCAGCAAACCCAGTTTTAGCCTTTTTTAAAAGTGCTAGAGAATTCTTTTTGAAGAATACCTTAACAAAGCAAAGCATTTACTTAAGACTAACTGGCTCTCTCTGACCTGAGAGACTGTATTTTTGAATGTAAATTTTGCATAAGAAGTTGAATGGAAAGATCATATGTCTTTTTCTGCATACCTCTAAGCTGTGACAACCAGGAATGGTTTGTATTTGAGTGGGAAAAGCTACAGATAGGAAGAAAGGCTCAACTGACTTGGACTGTACTACCAGAAGGATTTTAAAAATAGCCCCACAATTTTGGGAATCAACTGGAAAAGGAATTAGGGAATGGAAGTCCTTTAATCTGCAAGGGGTTCGGTTACAATATGTTGATGAGATCCTGATAGCCTCCAAAACTAAAGAACAGTGCTGAGACCTGACTGTTGAATTGTTAAAACTTTTTAGTTAAAAGGTTACAAGCTACGATGGAAGAAGACTGTGACCTTTTTTTGTTTTTAAATTTTCTGAGGTCAGATGAAACTAAGCGCAGAAAGAAAAAAAGCTGTCTGCCAAATCCCAGAGCGACAAACTAAGAGAATGGTGTGCCTTTCTTGGAATGGTCAGGTGGTGGATGGGTAATTATGGATTACCAGTCTGACCTTCGTGTGGACTTTTAGAAACCGCCTGTAAAGATTTTATTAAATGGATTGATCACACTCAGGCCATGTTCAAACAACTTAAGAAAGCACTAATGAGGGCTCCAGCTTTAGACTTACTGGATTACATGAGGTCTTTTGAATTATTCACTTATGAGTGATAAAATATTGCCTTGGGAGTTCCAGCAGAATTCCCAGGGGAGCAGAGGCAAGCCAGTGCACACCTTTCTAAACAGCTCGATGATGCGAGCCAAGGGTGGCTGAGCTGTTTGTGAGCAGTCACAGCCATGGTGCTGTTGACTCAGAAAGCTCCTAAAATGACTCCAGGACAAAGCATGACAGTCTGTGTACTGCATATGGTACAGACAGGCTTGGGACAAAAGGGGGCCACTGGCTGTTCCCCAGCCCAGTGCTTAAGTACCAAGTGGTGCTAACAAAACAGGGTGACATTACCCTCAAAACGGCCTCTATTGCTGATCCTGCCAGGTTTCTGTTGGCCACCAAAGTAGGAAGTACTCCAGAACATGATTGTCTACAAGTGATCAAAGAAGTTTATTCCAGCTGACTGGTTTAAAGGACAGCCCGAAAGAGAACCCAGACTGGGCACTATATACAGATAGAAAAAACTTTGTTTGCAGTGGAAAACATATGTCAGGATACGTGGTAACTACCCAGAGCGAGGTAATTAAATCTAAGGCTCTGATGTCAGATGTTTCAGCGCAGAAGCCTGAGCTGGTTGCTCTCACGCAGGCACTGGAACTGAGTGAAAGGAAGAAAGTAAACATCTGGATGGGTTCTAAATTTGCTTTTGGTATAGCGTGCATCCCATGGGGCAATTTGGAAGGGGGAGGGTCTGTCATCAGCACATGCTAAGTCGATCAAACATGGGACACAAACATTCCATTTATTGGAAGCAGTACAAAAGCCAGCTGAAGTTGCAATTATGCACTGTAGAGCACACCAGACAAAACAAGGCCAAAACAAGAAAATGACTTAGCTGACAGGGAGGTGAAAGAGGCTGAAGAAAAAGACATCCACGTTTTGGGTCCACAGTGGGAGATTAGCCTACCAGATATTAAGACAGAATATAGTGCAAAAGATTGTCAATTAATTGAAGCATTCGAAGCTAGATTTCACCCTTGTGGATGAAGCAATTATGAGAGAAGTAGTAGACAGAGAACACCAATCTATACTCTGGAATGCATACAAATTGTTAAAACACTTAAGAAAGGCAGTAATTATCTCCAAGATGACTGAGGCTGTATATTCAAAGACTTAAAATTATGGCACATATAAAAGAAGTAACCCAAATGCTGGAAATAAAGTGGTAATAGGGGCTATCAAATCTGGTAACTCCCTGGAAGATTATCAACAAATTGACTTTATAGAACTTCTACATAAAGACAGCAATAAATATATTTTAGCCTGGCTGATCTTGGTGTCACTGCGGGTTATGTGGCTGCTGTGCCCTCAGGGGCCCATGTTCTCATGCTGGCCACAGCTGTGAGGCTGAAAACTCTCAACATCACACTTCTGGTGGTGTGGCTGAGAGGCTCAAGTGGAAGAGGAGTTTCAGTTGTCTTGAGGCTCTTGCTAAGTTATCTCTGTGGGAGAGGGCAGGGCTGAGGTGTGGAGGGTCTTCCTCTGTGTTTGAAGTGAGTCCTCCTGGAGTCAGCGGCGCGGTTTGGCTCTTCCCAAGGCGAATTGCAGTGTTCTGCTTGGATGATGGGAGAGGGCTAAATAGGTGATATTTACTGTACCCTGAACATCCTTGCTACAGGCAGGATAACAGGGAGCTGTGGCCGAAGCTCTGTATTGTTTGGTACTTTCCAAATGCAGTGCTGGATGCTTTTTATCTTTTCCACTACTGTGAAGCAGTAAAGTGTTTTACAGCTAGCAATGTGTGACACTTAATGTCAAAGTGACTGTTACTTCTTCCCAGGTGGAGAAAGGAAGTTACAACGATGAAGAGCTGCTGTTTTTTTTGAATTATTTGCAGGTTTGAGCATTCAAGTTGTACTTGGACCAGAGTTCCTAAGCTTGTCTTGCTCAGATCATGAAGAATACCAGAAGACACTGCTGCAGCTGAGTGACTAAAAGGGTGGGGTACTTGCAGTGTATTTCAGCCAATGCCCTCTGGAAAGGGAAGAACTAAAACCTTAAATGAGCAATTACATATAAACCAGATAACAAGGATGATGTTTTTATTTAGCACTAATCTAAACTCCTTGAGGGCTAAAGGTAAGTTGGACAGTCTTCTGAAGAGCCTTTATCAATCATGGGATAAACGCACTAAACCACCGTTGCCACTGTATGATTTGAATGTATTCCAGTAAGTCACACAAATAAGATATTTATATATTTCCACTTAATGTTGTGGGGGTTGTTTTCCTGCTATTTTGTTTGTACCCAGATGGATTCTATAAAGCATGTCTATTATTCTGCTGGTGTGATGACTAGTTAGGAAGCTGGTCTTCATGTTTTATTCCAGGTCTTGCAAACTGCTGAGCATGCTAAATTTAATAAAGTGTGCACAGAGCTCACTGATTTATCCATCTGGCCATGGTTTTATATGCATTTGTAGAGTGAGCTAAACTGAAATTGCAATACTGGGTAGTCCATGTAGAAACACAGCTCTTAGAAAATCAGTAGGAAATGTTGACCAATGCTACTCATCATTCTTGAAGGAGGTACTGAACATTTTCAATTACATCAGCTGAGTGATTTTAATATCCACATCAAGGGTATTAATATCAAATGGTGTAGTTTTGCTACTGTGAGCAATATGATCATTTAAGTTAATCAGAGAGATCTTTACCCCATCTGCACCAAAGAGCATCGTAATCATATCCAGAGCTATGCATCTTTTATATGTTCTCATTCATGGGTATTCTGCCTGGAGAACTAATGGATATTGGTTTCTGCTGTGCAACTTGCATTTTTCTGGCAAATTCTAATTTTCATAATGCAGAAATATAAAGATAATAGGGTGTGTTTGGTAATGAAAGCAACTATATTCAGAATACAAAAATTATGATGTAAACCTGAGATTAGAAAGAAATGGGTTGAAAGTGAGGGTGGAGGGAAAGGTCTCCTTTATCTATGAGTGCATTACATTTTCGAATGCCTGTGATTAGGAAGGTAGGAAAGCTCAGTCCAAAGCAAGTTTGAGAAGCTCAAAGGTTTATATGATGGTTGTGAGTTATGCTTGGGTTTTACCAAATTACTGAATGACTACAGAATGGGTAAATGATTGTTAAATGGGTCAGAAAGGTGTGGGGGGCCTAGCAAGGAAGAGGTTTTCTACTTTTATTATAATGTATTCATGCAATTTGAGAAATTCAGTTCCTCTGCTCACAAGTGTGCAGTAGTACAGTCTCAACATATTATAAAGAGTGATTAGCTTACATCCCTTTGAAAAGCATAGTTTGTGCTGATTTAGAAGCCCTACACATATAAAAAATCCTGCAATGGTTATCAGGTGACATCTATTATTTGGTGCTGTTGCTTGTAGAACAACAATTTCTAAAATTTTGAGTTATTCTGATTATGCTATGTCTGTGACTGTATTACACTGTACCCTGTGAGCAGTGGTTAAAACATTGTACTTTAGCACTACCTACAAACACACAAGACTTACAAATGCAGCTTTTTGTAATAATTTTTTTTTCCAGATTATGATGAATAATTTATGTTTAACATTTCATAAGAGGAAAAAAGTGCTTAACAGTCCTTTGTTGTATGCCTTTGGTATGAGTGAAGGAATTCAGTAATGCATGAAAGAATTTCCCTTTTTTATTGTCACTTTATTAGCTGATTTGCTCAAATGTGAGAATTAATGGTAATTCAGCTGCACAGTGTTAATGCCCTAATCATTAATTTGCATGGGAGATACTCTAATAATAATTAGAGAGAGCTCATTTGTTATTAATGTGGGGACAGTGAGCATGGCTTTAAAATAATAATCCAATTACCAGGCATTAAGTGGAAATTTTATAGTTTCCATAGCATGAGTGTCTGCTGCTGTAATTTGAAATTACTATTTCATGGCATCAGGTAACAATCTCTAGCAGCTCCTGCCCAGTAAGCTTGGCCTCTGTGAAGGATTCCCTGGAAGGCTGCTACCAGAGTTGGAGGCTGGGCATGTGTTCATGAAATGAACTGAAACCCAGAAATGCTGCTCTTCATAACCCCCAAAGAAGTTTGCAACCCTCCAAAGGTTCGTCTTGAGCATCTCTATTTGTAATCTAACTGCTGGTTTTGAAAGCTCAGGTGTCATGTGCTGTATATAGGTGACCAATAGCCTGAAACGGTGGTGGTTTAAAGAACAAGCCAATGAATCATATCAGGTGTCAGGAGTTAATTGTACTAAGCTGACTGCAGGAAGTAGGAACCAGCACTGACTGGCCTTTGTGGCAGCTTTCTGCAGTGTTCATTAAGTCTCTTTTGAGGCCACAGAAAAATATTTACAGAGGAAAGAATAATCTTCCTAAGTGTCAGACATATGAAGTACTGACTAGGGCAGGAGGGGAGAGTAATGGGTGAGTTAGAAACTTCTTACTGATGATTTGTGTAGATACTGATGCTTTTGGCTGACTGTTCAAGGAGGAAAGGTGTGATGAACCTTTTGCATTACAGTAGATAACAGACTGTTTGGAGTTGTCATGTAGCCCATAGTTTAACAGGAGACAGTCTTGTGTAAATCTAGACAAACCTAGAAGATCATTGTTTCCAGCAGTCACTTCCCTGTGACCAGATGTGTGCTGAATTCCTTTGGTCAGGACACCTCTGGGTAAAAGAGGTCACAGCTGCACATGCTTTGTGTCAGCTGGGAGGAGAAAGGTTACTCTGTTAGTGTGGTTTGATGTGTCTCGCAGTGACAAGTGTCAAATTTGATGTGGTCATACTAAGCCATAAGGGTCAACCAACCTGCAATCCTCATCTTCTGTGTGGTACTGCTTTAGATTTCAGCTGAGGGATTTTGTGTAAGAGAAGCTTGTTCTTAGGTTAATGTGGTATGTCAATGCTACTGTAATTTAGTTACAAGGTGTGTGGACAACTTTCTCTGACTGTACAGGACTTGTAGCAGGAAGGACACTGGAAGTGAGGCAAAGTACCCATCTTGGAAGTCTGCACAAATACCCCATGGAGCTTGTTCAAAGTTGGTTGAAGGACTGCAGTGTGTGTATATATAAAAAAATAAAACTCGCAGAAAAACAGCTTGAAAAATGGCAGTGAGAAGGATGACAAATTTTAGACAAGTGACTTCTTATCCACTATAGAAATTACATTTGCTAACAGAATTTAGCTGTGTTAGTAGGCCTGGCTTAAAGGCTGGCTGGCAGTGTTCTGAAGGTACTATTTCAAATTTGTAAAGCCTTCTCAACACACTTTGTGCTGAAAAGGATATTGAACTGTGCAATGTTTTACCAAATTCTACATTGCACCAAGGAAAGTGGATTTATTGCTGAAGAAAGAGGAAATATTGACATAAACTGAACAATAAAGAGTCGAGGGCAGATGTGGTCCCCAGGTGGAATGAAATATTTGTAGATATTTGTGTCAGACCTCTTGGGTAGTGAAAGATATTTAACAATTGTAACTGCTTCATGCTCCTCATTCAAGAGGTAAGTGGCGATATTCAAATATCTTGTTGTTGACCTGGGAACAGTGTGACTTTTTTACCTTTTTCCTTCTGTCTTTGAGAACAGAATAGAGGAGACTTTTCTGCTTGGACTGCTATCTCACTTCTGGAGAAAAGCTCTTGAGATAAGAGGTTCATCTGCACCAATCCCATGTGTTTTCTATTAGGCTGAGTAGAGATACCTTATCCTGCTCAGCTGAAAAAGATAAAAGCACTCTTCCTCCTGTTACATTTATCATACCTCTGCCACGGTCCATGAATGAGGCAGTGAAAATACTTTTGGTTCCCAGCTTATTAATATTTGCAGCAGCAGAAGCAACTACATCTTGGAACTATGTAGCATCCCTGGAGGATTTTTAGGTGAAGTTGTTGTAAGGGTAAGTGCACTCTTTTCTATAGTAATCATCCATGTCTCCTCTTCAAATAATCTCTCATCTAATTGCAGCTAGATCCTAAAGTACTTGCTAGAGATTAGGGGGAAAAATGAGAAATAATTGTTAAATGTAGGCCTTTCTATTGTTCCCTGAGCCTTTGAAAATTGTGTGTAGTGTCCAAGCCAAGGTGACTTTGCAAGCAGCCATCCACGTCCACCTCTTACAGAAATCCACAGCCTTAAGGTAAGGCTCTGCTGTATTTGTGCTGACCTCTTAGGGAGGTTGTTTGTGAACCTCAGTTTTCACTGCTAAATTTAATGTAGGAACTAGAAAGCTTCCAGTGATATTGATTTATGGATGTTAACTCTGGTGATTTTGGTGGTTTAGACCAAGCTATATTGGACCACAGTAAAAGATGAGTTTCTTTAATCTGCTCGTCAGGACTGAATGTGCAGAGATGGTATTTAGGCAGCCCTGGAGGAGAAAAAAAAGTTGGTCTTTGATATTCACAACCTTTTATGACAATACACTTTAGTGAAATTAGAAAAAACTGTGCCTTGTTGAAGCTGTTGGCAGTGTAAAATTCTCATATCCCTCTCTCTCTAGATGACATGTTTCTAGTTTATAATCTAGCCTCATACAGGAATTGATACATATCTTTCATTCTTGTTGCCTTTCCTGTGCTGGCTTAGTTCTGTTACACTCATTTTGAAATAAGGAGAACTGGAAAGCCTCAAGATAAGATTTGCTCCATGAATTTATACAGAAAATATAGCACTCTGTCCTTAGTTGTTCTTTATTCCTCCCAGCATTTTTCAGATCAGTTCTGAATACTTTGAATAATGCATGTTCCAACACAGGTCTGTCTGGGACCACACTAGTGAACTTCTTTTATCATGAAAAGATGCTTTCCTTCCTACTTTGTTGTTTATCTTTTAGTGGGTTATTAATGCTTGAAGGCTGCTGCCTTATATTTGTAACAGCCATACATCTTTAAAAGCCTTTGAGATATCTTGACACAACTCTTTGAAAAGTTGAGTTTGCTTTCACCCTTGTCCACAGCTGTCCTACTGCCTCAGAAATTCCCAATAAACTTTGTTTTCTTCCTTTGGCAGAGATATGCCTCTTTTTTCACAGTTGTTTTAGCCAAGATATCTGATGTAGTGCAGAATTACTACATGAAGGTTTATGCTGTTATGTCATCGTTTGGTGCAGGTGATAGGGTGGGCAGTGTTACCTTTAGAACTACATATCTGCTAAAAGCCTGTACAAAAGCAACCAGAACACAACAGATCCTCTTTCTTTTTGCTCCTTATCACTTTGATTTCCAGCTTTGGTTCTGCTAGCACCTTTACTTGGGACATCTTGCTAGTCATATCATGTGCTTTTTCCTTCCATTTGTGAGGCAGCTGAGCCATACAAGGAAGGTATTTTTTTGGTGGGCTTCTCTATAGTTACCCAAGTTCTTGTCATCTACCAGCTGCCTTGCTGTAATGTTCCTGGGGTAGCCCCCAAAGAGCTTTTGAGGAACGCTGTAATGCCAAAGAAACACCTGCTTTCATAGTGGTATGTTCTATGCAAAGTGAGTAAATAACCAGAGTTAATTCCAGAGCATTAGAGAAAGTCTTGTCCTGGGTGCTGTTACCAGAATGTGAAGCCATGGGCAATGGTTACACATAGCCTTAATAAAAATCACTTCCCTTATTGGGTGACATACTCAATTTGTCAGACCAACAGAATCCCAAGACCTGAAAATTAGTCACTCTTAGAAGCAGTACCTAGTTGTGTACCTAATCCTTTTTAGCTTGTTGTTTTAAGTGGGCTGTTGAAGAGTGGATCTGACCCCCAACAGCATCAGGCTTTAGTTGGAAGTTTAAATTCAATCTAAATGTCTGGCTGGGTAAGACAACTGGATGCAGAAAGCAAGGTATTTGAGGCTCATTTTCAAATGGTTGTAACTCAGATCTATTGCTCTGTGGATTTTTATCCCTTAGTTCATCACTTCCTGGTGGTACTGGCCGAGTAGCATGTATAGTTCCTTATCAGACTTGCCACACAGATCATGTCTTTATATTTTTGGCATAATGCACCATTTCCCTGGAGACTCCAAGGGTTGATTCTGTCCTTGTCTGCTTTGAGTTGGATAAGTCTTGTCTTCTGGTCAGATTCCTACTATCTTAATTTCCAAACCACCTTCAGATCCTAAGTCTGATTGTTCTTCCCTAAGAGACAGCAGCCAGAGGTCTGAGCTTGCCTGCTTGCTGTATTTCTTGAATTTTCTGTCATATAACTGGCCAGAGCTCTGGTGACTTCCCTTACTCATCTCATGAGGACATATCACCTTGACACATACATTTCATCAAATGTAGAACAGCTGGATGTCAACCTTTAAGGTCTTTTGGAGTCTCAGCAAACAGTCACATCTGCCCAGGAAATACATTATTTCAAAGAGAGACCTTTAATTGGAAGTAAGTTTTATTACACCTTCTGGTTAAGGAGGTTTTCTTGTTTTGCAGTGAATATTGATGGTGGCAGATGTTTATCTGTAGGGGACTTGATGAAACATCTTTTTGGAAGAACAAGTGATTTGCTTACATGCAAGACCAGCATGTTCCTTTGCCCTTGGAGGCAAATAGGGAGCCAGTCTCTTTGATACAGAGCTATTTTTGTCTTCCTCTGAACACTGCTTATCATGCATTATGCATGTTTTTTTTAAAAAAAAAATGCTGTCAGCAGATACAGCCAGCCATTAACCTCAAGTACTTCCTATTTAAAGATAGCACCTGTAGTCAGTTCATTCAATTGTGTGGGACAGAGGCCTTAGGTCACTTGCTGAGGATGGCAGAGACCTGATCCTGAAATGGCATGTCAGCATTTTACATCCTGTCCTCTTTGGGAGTTTACAGCTCCATATATCTGGAATCTGCTTTGGTCATGTGGTGGTTTAAAATCATCTGGGATTTAAACTCTAAAGAAAGAGCTCCCCTTTATCCCCACCCCCTCTGGTGAGAGAGGGACAAAGGCAGAGACTATGGGCTGAGATAACAATTTAATGAAAACAAGCAGCAAAGGCACAAGAAACAATAACAGCAACAATATTAATAATGAAAGTATAGAAAAGATGGGGAGATTTACACACAAGAAGGTGCTCAGCACCCCAACCCAGTTCCGAATGGCTGATGAGACGAAGACAAGTTCCTGAAGCCTGGCCATGACATGCTGCTACTCCTGGGACAAAGACAGGATGGTGGATGTTCCCACAGCTGGCACTCCCCTTCCCTGAGCCAATGAACAACGATGATGAACAAACTCCCTTGAGGGATGGGAAGGGATAGGCAGTGGTGTGAGAGGGGCTGAGTCCATGGCACTGGCCACTGGCAACACCCCTGAAGAAAAACAGACCTGAAATGGCACTGCTTCTGTGTTTGTTCAATTTTTTCCTTCCCTCCAGTGATGATGTGGATGGCATGGGATAGTGACCCAGCCAAGCTCACATGTCTCTAGTCTTCTCTCCCTCAGCAACTGCGATGAAACCAGGACAGTCAGGATCTTCCTGTTCTCAATGCTGCAGTGAGGGTTTTCAATATTTGAGTTATTTCAATATTTGAAGTATTTCAATATTGCCCTTTTGAGTAACAAGGGTAGGAAGAGGGGACTTGTACATAAAGCAGTAGGTCAGGTGGTGGTGGGAATAGATTTGCACCCCTCAGGCAGAGTGCCCTAGGCAGCGAGGTCACAGTGCTCCTGACTAACGTAGCATATTTGCCACTGGAAAATGGGAGCACTCTCATAGCATAATCATCTCTGCAGGCTAGACAAGATCTACATCAAGGCCTTCTGTCCTGCTGTGTGAGGCTAATAGGCTGATGTAACTGGTTGAATAGTTCTTTAAGGTAGAAAAGCTTAGGTCACTTTTATTTAGAAAGATTTGCTTAAAGGCTGACATCCACATTATTGACTCACTGTGAGAGAGGATGGTGGTACAGACAGGAAGGTGTGAGCAGTGAGGGAACATCAACTGCCTGAGCATTTGTTGCCTAGGTTTTGAAAATACTGTTCCAATTAGAGCCATCTATTCAAATTTGTTCCTCAGTATTCTGTTTTGCCTTGTGTTAGCTACATTCGTGGTGTAGACTGACAAGATGTTTAGCAGTCCTGGCAGAATTATGGTTGACTGATGTAAACAGTTCCTGCCAGCATATGTTGAATAGCTTACATTTGTCAGAGTCAATCCATCCTGGTCTCTTCCTGTCTGGATCAGTACCAAAGCAGTCTGTACTTGCAGGAGTGAACAGCTAGTCAGTCTGTGAGAACTCTATTATTCACTCTATCTCCTAAACTATATTTGCTGCTGCTTTGTTGAAAGTGTGCTCTTGTAAATTTAGAGGAGAAATCTGCCTGCTGTTAAAGTTTAGAGCTGTTTAGTAAAATTCTTGGATTTTAGAGTTTCACTTGATACACCAAATGGAAATGAGCAGTGTCTGCAGCTTGCCTGTGTGGTGTCCCTCTACTTTGTACCAGCTGGGAGCGTAACCAAATGATTAACAGACATCTGTGCAGAAATATTTTACTCTAAACTGCTTGTATAAAAACTTCAGAGGGATAAAGCAGTTTTGTCTTTACAGATATTGCACCTATGCATGTGAAACATGAACAGACCTTTAATGTTTTGGTAAATTCATTGCACTGGATTTTTAGCCAGTTGGACCTGAAAGTCCTACCAACCCAGATTAGACCGTGGCCACGTAAAGCTGTCTAGAGCTTGTTTTTGGGGAAACTCATTCTGAAGTGGTTGATAGTTCATTTCTAAGATAGCACGCTTTGAGTCTTCCCTGTGAGAAGTGGATGCTATTTTATTTACATTCAGTGGTGGCCTTTACTTCCAGCATTAACTTGAACTAAATGCATGCATGTTGTGGGCTATCAAAATCCTGGCATCCAGAGTGAGGAAACAGCTGGTAGCTGTTTCTGGTGCTTCTGATGCTCTTGTAGAATCACTGTTACACAAGTGGATATATAGGAATAGGGAATTTTGTGTCACTGTTTAGCAACTGCTACATACTTGCTACCAACCAGGTTGCACACTGTAGTATCTGCTCACGTGAGGTAGTAGAAAATTGCATTTCCTTGGGAAATTGTGTTCCAGATACCAATGCTCTAGTTAGCGTTCTGCATCCTCCTTCAATTTGTTGAAACTGTAACTGGAAGATTAAAACTGCCTTGTGATGCACTCAAAGTGTCTTTTTCCCAATAAGGGATACATGTGCAGGTAGCTTTTTCTGGCTCCAGTGTGTCTGATTCATCTTGTTGTTTTCAGAAACACAGTACTCAAGCATACAGACCACTTTACTCCTTGCTTTCCCCCAGTTCTGCCATCAAAGGAATTGAAAGTGCACTGCCATCAAGCCTACTAAAGGTAGACTTTTCTGCTGCTCTTTGTTGAAATTCCCTTGTACTTCACAAGTTGGCACAGGTCGTGGTAATGGTCTATTTCTGATGGAGAGGCAGGAATTAAAGTTACTGGACTAGTTTCTTGTGAGATGGCTGTGCCTCTGCACGTGACCAGACTGAGAGCCCAAGCCAGAGAACCATCGCCTTGCACATAAAATGGATGGGAACGCTTGTACCCTTAGTGTTGTGGTTTAGCCCTAGCGAGCAACTAAGTACCTCGAAGCTGCTCACTCTCTCTCTCCTTGGGAGGGGGAGGAGAATCAGAAAAAGGGTAAAATCTGTGGGTTGAGATAGGAAGAGTTTAATAATTGAAATAAAGCAAATATGGTACTGCTACTGCTAACAACAATAATTGCAATGAAGCTGTGAAAAAGGAAAACAAAAGACAAGAAAAATAAGTGATATACAATAGAAATGCTTACCAGCCACGATGTTCTCCTTTTGGATTCTTCTGCAGTTCACTCCTTCTGGACAACTCCCCCCAGTTTATATAGTGAGCATGGGTTCTATGCTATGGAATATGCCTTGGGCCAGCTCGGATCAGCTGTACAGTCTGTGCTTCACCACAGCTCCTTGTGCTCTTCTTCTCCCACAGAGCATGGGAAACTGAGAAGTCCCTGACTCAGGGTTAGCACTACTTTGCAACAACCAAAACATCTGTGTGTTATCAACATTATCCTCACACTGAATCCAAGAAACACAGCACTGCACCAGCTACTAAGAAAACACTAATTCTACCCTAACCAAAATCAGGACACTTAATTGTGGCCCAGATACATGGGATAGAAAGAAGTTCTGGTAATATGGTGGATTTTTCCCCCCTCTGTGAAACCAAGTTGAAACATGCAAAAAATGTAATAAGAACAGGAGAATTGGCTGAAGGCATAGAGTCACATTTATCTCTTTCACTTGTGAAAAAAACTTATTGATTGTGGTAATTTACTGTTCTTACATGAATTAAAGAAACATTTCCCCTGTTACTGGAGAGCAATTATGATTATTTTCAGGACAGAGAGTCTTGATCACAGGCAGTAATTGCTGCTGTGTCACTGGCCCTTTGTCTTCATTCTGAATAATTATCTGGTACTGATTGTGTAGGAAAGAAAGCTGTATATTTTCCTCCCTCTGTGTCCAACATCATGCAGTTCTCATATTGTACCACATCAGCTGGCACATCCTCCTGTCCCACAGCACCAAATGTTGTTTTCATTCAGCCCACTGAAAGAGCTAGTTGGCCCTGTAGTGAGCCTGGGACAGCTGTGCTGCTGAGGAAAAGAGCTCCATTCAGCACTGGGGTTACTGCCACCGTGTATGGCTGTGTACTGAGGGAGATGGAAAAGCCCTTACTGAGCTGGAGATCTGCAGGCAATGTAGAGTGTTTTGCTAAATGATCCAATGGATCTGATGGGTTATTGGGATGGGAACATCTCTCACCATGCAATTTTTCAATGAAAACTTAGGAAAAGAGTTGATCTGATCATTGAACCTGAGTGATGCTTTTAGAGCAGTGTGGAAAGAATTAGTGCAGTTTTATTAACATCTGAGATTGTCATCTTGAATTTGGTGTATAAGTTTTGGTAAACTATTTTCAAGAGTTCAAATAGCATAAGGATAAATGAGGAGAAAAGCTATTAAGGGATAGGGAGCAGGTCTGATTAATGAAGAGAAGCTTGTCTTGTTGAGAATATTTAGTTTAGTGCAATGAATGCTGGATTGTGGACTGTAAATCACTAAGAATTGCTGAGAAAGGAAGAAAATGAAGGGAACTGGTAAGAGATGGCTGTTGTAAAGTATTTGAACCTTGATAGTGTGCCCCAGCCAAACCATTTTTAGTTATTTTTACCAGAGCCCTCAGAGTGGGTGGGACCAGGCTGGAATTACCCTAACGGGCTTCACCTGGCCTTCCACCTTCAGCTGCAGCACATCAGCCCCAAGAGGGTTTTTAAGCTCCAGTCTGAAGGTTTGAGGAGAGAGGTGGGGTAGGCTTCTATCTGCTCCTTGTCCTTTGCTGGCTTGTTGTTTGGATTTCCTGGACTAACTTGGCTGCTGATCGCTGGATGGGTTTTGTTGCTGTCAGTATCTTGATGCTGCTTGCCTGGATCAGGAGCCCCACCTGTTAGAGCCCTCAGGAATTCATCAAGGACTGAAAGGTAAACTGTGCTAAACTGGAAAATAATTGGGCAGGAAGAAGCTGAAAAGCTAAATACCAAGAAAGCAAAGAATAGATAAAAAATGACTGTGCTGCACTGGATTAAAACCAATCATATTATCAGAAAAGTGCATGCAGAGCTCATGGACGAAACAGAGAAACCAATCAAGTAATGTGAGTTCTCATGCAGAGCAGATGCAAAACGTATAAGTACTGTGTTATAGATAAGTTGTAAAATGTATAAGTAAAGTAGTATGTAAAAGTAGGTAGAATGCATAAGAAAGTGTATAAGTAGTGCAAGATAAGTAAGTAAAATACATAAGTACTGTACAAGGTAAAAGTTGTAAGATGTATAAGTAAGATGTATAAGTAGTGGGATATGTGAAAGTTATACATTCTATAACTTAGAAGTAAGTATTCTTACTGTATAAGTTATGTATAAGAGTATAAGTAGGGTATTATGTCAAAGTTGTGAGATGTGTGAGAACAGGAGTATTTTAAACAATAAGATGCTTCTGCATAATCATATTGATTTGTTGATCAGAAGGCATGAGCTGCTGCAGACAGCCCAGGAGCATGCAGGTGCAAAGTGTGAAGAAGCATCTGGTGCCAAATTAGAGGTCTCCTGCCTAATGGTTACTTTTGTAATGCTTTTTGCATGGCAAAATGGCACCAAACCAGCTGGTTGTAGTATGGAACATTTAGAGAAGCATGGTTGCCTGAAACAGGGACTAGTGATCCAGGAGGCACTCATAGTAGTTTCACTTTATCAGTAGCTCTTGACTAGGAGTTTTACTTCATTAGCTTAAAAACTGTAGCTGTCTGTTGTCTAGACTACAGATTTATTGTGTAAGCACTAGAAGAGGGAATAGTTTAGTGTATTTTGTAGCAAGCATAATATTTAAGACATAAGCAGACTGCTACTCTGTTATATCAAGGGTTAATACACCTCTCAAATACTGCAGAAAAAACTATTTCAGTAGTTGCATTGTACTTTTCTCCTTTTAGAAAGGAAGAGCTTATGAGTTTCTGTTTCCCCTGACTTCTTTCCAGTGGAAGTGAAGCTAAGAAGAGGGTGAACTTTTTTTATCTTCTACTTTCAGGATGGAAATAAGGACTAGAGAAGGGTGCTCTGATATGAGTATTGGGCACTTGCCTGGTATTATGTTGATCTGCTGTTGTGAGCAAGAGGAATGTGAAGCCCAGTAGGATCCCAATTCATGCAGGAGTTCCTCCTCTCCTTACTGTAGGGTCTGCTATATAAAAAAAGATGTGCTTGACTAATCCTTGCTTGTCTACTACCTTCTGGGTTTGTATGCTCCTCCTTCAGACCTAGGAATCACAGCAGTTCGTGCCTGTTCTGCGTGTGCTTTCAGTGGGTTTGGACCTCCCTTGTCCACTCAGACTGTGTGGAATCTGCTGGTATTTTGCCCCTTTTTCACTGCATAGATCATATTCAAGTATTTCGATGATCCATTGTAAATACCTTGCAGATTTTTTTCCTTTTACTGACAGATTCTCTTCCTTCATTAATTTTTGTAGTTAACTTGTATTTGCCTTGCTATTTCAAATGCTGTCAAATACAGCTACTCCATATACCCTCTATAGCCATCTGTCAAGGTTATTTTTCTAAAACAACTCCTCAGTCTGTACACTCTGATAGCTGTGACAGAGATGGCTCCAGAGCAACTAACACCTGTGAAGGAGGTCAAAATTTCAGCGTTTGAACTTAGATTTCCTCATCACCATAAGCTTTCTCCCAACATCTAGATCAAACTGTCTGCAGAATTACATCAGCATCCTATGCTTAAAATCTGACACCATTCTGAAACTTCCATGATTATTGAACCTTCAAGCATTCTCGACTCTGTCTCCTCAATCACTGACTACTTAGGTGACTACAGGTGTAGAACTTCATGATCATTGAAATAAGTCCTCTACCAGTTTTAGGATTGTGATCCCATGATATCTGTTATTGGCCTTGCCACCTGTTTTCTAGATAAGCTGGTCCATCAGTAATCTATTAGACAGAAGGAGTGAAGCATCTTAATTAAGATCCAATCAAAGCCAGGGACAGCATTAACTTGTCTACTTTGACCTCTATTATATCAATTCAAATAACTTGATTAAATTATTGGGCTTTTAGTCAGCAACTTTTTTTGTGTACTACAGTTTAGGTCTGTCCCCAAAACTATGCATTTTGACTGTGTGGAAAAATGCTTAGAAATTTGCATAGGTGAGAACTGTCCAGTCTTTCATACTGCCCCCTCAGTTCACCAATAAGTTGATTAGACCATGCTATTGTTTTGATGAGCTTGTTCTTTTTTTCTCCTGCAAGTACTTCTGCATTCTTCTCTTTCAGAAAGGGACAACACGATGGCTGAAAGCTGGAGATGCTTTCACTGAATGCAAAGCTTAGCTTCAAGGAGAAATCTAAATAGTTAGCTCTGAGTAAGCAGATACCACGTCCAAAAATCAGTCGTTGTTCCTATAAAATGTACGTGATCCCTGAAGACCCTGTGTTCTGTGTCAAATTAGAGCTCCACTAATCTGCTGTGGTTTTGCTGTAATGAGATGAGTTAGAAAGGGCATAGATGGTAGATGGTACATGAACTACAGCAAAAAATCATCGAGGAATGAGGATTATATCCGAAGTGAATGGAAGATTCTCACTTTTACACCAGGCTTTGTACTATTAGGTAATTGGAGCATATATTTTTAAGGTCCAGTCCACTTCTATCCTTTCCCTTGAAAAGGTGAGCCTTAGCACATTTACCAAGTGCTTTCTAGTTCACACAGGTTATGTGAAAGACTGTAAAATCTGAACACTTGAAATATCTTGTGATGCCCAAGTATCATGCTTGCTGCTCTAATCCCTTAGTTCTCTCCTAGGCCTGCAGATCAAATCTCCAGCAGATATCCAGGCAGGGTGTTGTTCACAGCAACCTGGGCTATGCACAGACTAATGAAACTTGCTAGTTCCCTCTGTGCTGCTGCTACATGAGCTAGATTCAGATATGTTAACTTCATTTTTGGCAGCAGTTGGAGCAAAGCTGAAATTGTGTTCAAGTATGTGCATGATTCTGTTATTTGTTGTCAAATTTCCAGAAACATTTCTGTGGCAAATCAGAAAGCAGATTTACAGTGGTACTTCTGATTAGCTGAATTAGGCTGGCTTCACAGGACTAGGGCCAAACCTCATTTTTCAGAAAAAATTTGTGACTTGAGGGGTGATTTGAGAAGCATGCTATGCTGTGGTAATTCTGCATGGTAAGCTATTTTGGATGCAGTAGACCTAATCAGCTTAGAAAAAGTGAAGACTCTTGTAAAGATCTACTTGCATCAAGGGTGTTATTCTTGATGTATGTGAGATGTAATTGTGCTGAATCAGGAATGCCATGCTACAGAAAGTAGGGTTAGGTCTTGCTGTGCAGAGTGAAGAGGGGATACGAAAAGCATTGTATATTTTGGCAAGATCATTTATTTAATGGAATCTCCAAGCTTTTATTTAATGATGATTCTGTAAAGCCAGGTATTGCCTAGGATAGGAGCTCTTAGTGAATATGGGCCTTGGATTTTGCAGTTGTCAGGCATGCACCTGAGCCACTGTGCCTGTGGAGTTAAAGGAAACCCTTGCAAAGCCCAGTGGAGTTTTTTGGAGCTCTGCAGTCAGGACCATGCCACAGGGTTATACTGTGGCTGCTGCTCTAAGTTAGGTGGGTTTACAGCTCTACTTTCTGATATGCCTACCATTAAAACCGTGGTGATTGTTGTTACAGTTTGTGTTGCTCATAGAGGAAGATTGTTAACTTTTATAGATGTAAAGTCAAGCCATTTTTTCAGCTTAGAAGTGCAGAAGGCCTGGGGACAGAGCTTACCACAGCTCTGAAATATCATGCTTTTCAAGGGCTGGATGGTAGGCAACGTTGTTTGCAATTTCAGAATATCCTTGTGTTAAATCTTTATTAACTTATTCCTAGCAGCTAGACAGAGAATCTCATATAAATTCTCAAGTCATTCTTTGTACATAAGAATGTAATTCTGACTGGAGCCCAGTCTCCTATGCTGAGCTAGTAAGGCTATATGCTAAAAGTGAGGGTGACTTGATATACATTGGCATCTATAGAAGCAAGCTGAGTGATCTGGAATCTGACACAGTTCTGCCACTTTAATCACAATTTTAGGATATTTTACCTGTGTATTAAAACACATTCCTTTACAGACAAATCTTCTGAAGGCAGTAGTCCTTTCGGTGGCTAGACAGGAGTTGGGAGGAATAGTTTTTAAAATGTGGAATGTAGCTGTTGCTGAATCTGTTGGTCTTGACTCCCCCAAGGAGGGTAACCTGGCTGGCTGTAGGATTGCAGAGTTTTGGTAACAAAGGGGTGTCACACATATTCTTGAACTTATCCTAGCTTTAGCCTTCTGCTCCCATAAGATTTAGAAGTCAAAACTAGTTAAAAATTGATCTTTGAAGCCAGAGAAGTGTTTTTTTCATGATTTTCAAATAATTTGATTAGTGTGGAATTTAAGATTCCCTTCTGATTTTCTAGGAAAGTGGTGGTAATGGGATAAAACTGGAGTTTGATCTCTTGCTTGATTTTAGTACCTATTGCTTTATTTTATGTGTACAATTTCAAGGGAAACAAAGAGGAGATTTTTCCATAGAAATTGAAAACTGTGGGGTTTTGTTCTGGAATGAAAATTAGTGTTCCCAGTACTTGGGCAAACCTTGGCAAGCCAGCAGCATGGGGCTACTCACTGCTGTGAGTGTTCTTCATTGGTATAGAGCCAGTTAGAGTGGCCAGCCATGTGGAAGTAACAGCAAGGGAGGGAGTCTAAGCCTTCTGTTTATGCTTAGTGCCCTGCTGTGGCTTGTATGGCACAAGTGAGAGCTTGCAGGCCAACAGTGAGATGTTGAGCATCTGGATGTGTGAAGATTTTGATATGACAGCTTCTACAGAATTGCAGTGCATCAGAGGAACAGCATCAGGATTCTAAACACTTCTGATTATTTTTTGAAATAAATTTGGTAAATGGTTTGCAACATGTGGAATTCAGTCTCTCCCAGGGATTCACTTCCTGTGCCAGGATAGCACAGAAGTCCGAGTCCTGTGGGTAGCTATAAAGGACCCATGTCTATTTTGTTTTCTGAAGAAAAGAGTTTTGTTAGTGAAGATTGGGAAATGCCTGATAAGTGTTTACAATATAGGACTACAAAGATTGATAGAACTGTCTGAGGTGAGATGCATGACACCTGACAGAGCTGTTGAAAAGGAGGAGTTGAGAAGTAAGGATAAGCTGGAAAGTTTTATTATGAAGGAAAACTATCTAGTACAGTATGTGACCATTATCCATAGCCTTGTTTTAGAATTTGTCTTTGGGAGTTCCCTGCCTTAATGCTTAACATCTCTGTGACATCCTTCCAGGTTAAAGTTAACAAGCTGTTGTCAGCCTTCATGAGAAGACAGAGCTTTGCTTGTGAGGCAGGTCCTTTTTCTTCTAACCAAAAAGGATGGGGAGCAGTGGTGAGTTCTGGCATAAACCCTTCTTGGATCACCAAAGTAGAATTTTCTTTGCTGGTTTATTTATATAATTTAAATTGTTTAAGTTGCCTTTATTTTGGCACCAACGTATTCCAAAACAGCCCTGACATCCTGGTTATCCCACAGTACCAGGGGAGGAAGGAGAGGAAAGATGTAAAATAGAATGTTTTCTGATATGTGAAACCCCTGCTACCCTAAAATTTAGAAGAAGTTTGAACATAAGAACGGTAAAGTCAAAAACAGCATATGGGAAGCCGATAGCACTGTAAGGAGTAGGCTGTTTATAAACATCACCTTGAAGAGAGAAAAGCAGGTCTAGAGTTTGACTCAGCAGGCAAACAGAAGCTGCTAGAGCTATTGAGACAAGTAGGTTCAGTCCTCACTTTCCTCTGCTCCTAACAATTCACACCCCCTCCTACCTCCAAGTGATCTATAATTGTTGGCATGGAGATTCAGAGGCAGGAGAGGCAGCATTTAAAGTGCAAGTAAACGGAGAGCAAAGTGGTTGAATGCTTTTCAGTTCATAGCAATGGTCCTCCAACTTTTAACTATATATGAAAATGAAAGCATTTAATGCATTATCTAAACAGTCTGGTTGGACTAAAGCTAAAGGTAAAGTATTTATGCACAAGTATGTTTATCATTAAAATTGCAAAATGTTCTACCTGGTACAGTCTGTTCTTAGTGCTCTTCCCTTTTTAGCAATCTCAAAGCTATAAAGTGATGTTCTGGCAAACAGAATCAGATAATGTAAGTTTGACTGCTCATTGTGGTGGTATGAAACTAATATGAAACTTCTGAATGTGGGGAAGGATGTATGAAGTGGATCCTACAACCTGACTTTTGAGGAAGTTATGAAAATTTTGGTTGTTTCTGAGATGTATATCTCTAAGCAATTGAGAAACTAAGTGGTGGTTTGGATTTTATCACTTCTCTGCAATGCCTGTCCTAGCTAGCATTTAAAAAAGTGGAATTTCATTAATACTGTACTAATGGCAGTTCCATTTGGTAACTCATAGCTACATTCTATTTTAGAAATGAAGGAACACTTACTTTGGCTAAATCAGCCTTTGAATAACTACTGCTGAAGATAAATCTCTTGCAAGTTCTAGTGTAAGTCAGGCTTTATAGCTTGTCTTTTATTCCCCTTGAATGCTTTTTTGACTGCATGGGAAAGGGGCTTTACTTTTGCTATAAGCCTACTGATTCTAGCTGCTGTTTTGTTTAATTTTGAGATTTTGGTCTAAATACTAAGTAGTGCTTCTAATAGTATTTGAATTTCTGAAGTGATAAAGCATTTGTTCACTAATGAGAAAAGATAAGGCACTGAAATATGCCTATTGCTTATCAAATAAAAAAATCATCCTTGCTGCTATTGCTAGGAGGAGGAGTAATAATAAATAGATGAAAAATAATTAAGCTATGAAAACCATCCTGGTCAAAATGATAACCAGATTGTGGTATCTTGTTGAATTACCGTTACTAGTGACCTCCGAGCCAAGCTCTGAAACAGCTTCAGGCTTTCACTCTTCAAATTATATAGACAAGGCTGATCAAAATAACCAGTGGAACCCTTCAGACTTGTTCTGTAAAGTGGTCTGGAAACACCTGCTGTAACTGAGGGGTTTTGCTTTTGTTATAATTGACCAAAGGAAAGCTCAAAAATTCCCTGCTGTTACAGAAAGAGTGAACAAAACAATATGCTGATCTTGCTAGGGAATGTTTGCAAGCCAACAGACAGGGGCTCATTTATGTGAAGTGCTTCAGGTCCTGGTGCACAGTGAGGTACCAAGGTACTGATCTCTGATTTCTAAAGGAACTGTAGCTTGCCTTTTTATTTAGAGCTGGAATGTGACTTGGAGTATGTGGAGGTGGATGAGACTTTTTTGCTTTGTTTTCTACCAGATAATACTCTCTGTGTGGCATGAAGCTGTTTCAAATTAGGTAAATGAACCTATGCAACATAAGCATTTGCTGAAAGTCACCAATTCACTGAGGACTTGCTCTGTTATGCTGACATTTATTGGCTGAGTTTTTATAAAAAGCAGGAACAGTACTGCACTGGCAGAGAGGCACAGGAATTTTGTGTTGCTGCTCATACCCCCAAAAGAGAAGGGGCAGGGCAAATGATTAGGATAGCCATGTGTTCTAAGCCTTAGGGAAAAAGAAGATCAGTGGTGCCTGATGAAATTTCTTCACTTGTGTGACCACGACTAACACTTTGAGGTGCTCTGCACTGTGTTACTTGAAGGTAGTGTGAATACACAGAGATAAAATACTTCCCTCTTTGTGTGTTTTCCTCCTGTGCTGCTTCTCAGTCTTTTCATTCACTACCACCTTGCCCCTTTCAGTGGAAATCAAACGTAATGCTTGAATCTAATTTTTTGAATCAGTGCTGATTCTTGCCAGTTAAGCAAAATGAAATTGAATATTCCTGGCACTGAAATTGTGGGACTGATTATGCTGCTTGTTCCCCCTGTATTTGGTGCAGACTACAGGCATGCTTTTCCCTGTGCACTCATTTTCCTAGTTGCAGGGAGGGACAGCTGGAGTGAGACTCCTGCCCTGGGGTGTCTGTAAATCTCAGTGAGAGATTCTTCAGAGAATGGTTTTTCAACACCTTAATTAGTTCTCTGCAGTATCTTTTTTTCTACTGACTGCATGAGGTCTAACATCCTGGGTTATGGTATAAAGGCTCCTTGCCCATGGTGTTTCTAAAATATTTCAAGAGTTTTAATTAGATGCCTTCCAAACTGTTGCGAAGATACTCCTTGATAGTCAAATTTTCTAGAAGTGCCCTCTTAAGACCAAGACCCATGATCCTGGAATCAGAGGAGATCTGAGCTGATTTCTTAGAAATCTTGTTTGACCTTGAGTATGTGTCTTAAGGCCAGTCCTCCATGTGTTGCCTTATGCTGCAGATAGTGGAGTTAATGAACAGCAAGCTCTTTGAAAATCCTTAATAAGCTCTTGGGGACATACTGTGGTATCAGCAGTAACTACCTTGGTAAAAGTCATGTTTACTGCAGACTTTCTGATGATAGATGCTAGCAGGAATTTGTGTGGTGTATCTCCCCAATATTCTTGCTAGGTAGTTTCTCCCTTCATCTCAAACACTTTCAGGGTTCACCCTGAACCCATGAAGTAATGAAATAATTAATAGAAAACCCAGAGAAAGAGTGTAATGGAAGTCTTTGATCTTTGGGTGTTCAATCAGTCAGAACAAGGAGTAGAAATTACCACTGTAGGGAAGAGTGTGTGTATATATGCATACATATATCCTAAACAGATGTAGTTTTTTCATTACGTCAGCCGAAGGCCCTGATTTGCAAATGAAATTTGGCAAGTAGATTTAGTGCTCTGTGCCAATGCACTGGCTAAAAAGTAGAAGGGGATTTTCCATTCTGTTCAGGGCATCAGACTGGGATGGCCAGGGCAGGAAGTGCTAATTTAGTTTATTTGCCTGAAATTCTGACCTTTAAAACTGAAAAAACAGAACTTTCTTGCTTCAGAAAGAATTGGGACAGAGATCCAGTAAAAGCTTGAGGATTTTTGACATGAGAACATGAGGTACCTGTGATAACCTATGCAAGTACCTGTTCTTCAGATGTGTTTGTTTATTCTAGGTATGATTTGTCTGGAAGTATGATAGCAAGGGAATAAAAGAAAAATGTTCTCTGAATAGTTACAAGTATGTCTAAATTTTCTCCAATACATCTTTGCACTAGAAGTAATTACATATGATTGATAAAGCTTTTGACTTTATAGAATAATTGTGGAACATTCCAAAGGGATAATAAAAATAATTTGTTATTTTATGAAACAGTTTAAACTGCAACAACTAACAGATAACACGCTTAAGCATATGTACAAATGAAAGAAACATTTAATTTTACAACTCACTGTAGCTGGGGGATTTCTTACCACTCTACACTCAGCTCATAAAACTTCAGGTGTTTCTCACTAAAGCAAGTTTGCATTTTCTTGCAGTTCAATTGGTCTCAACAGTCTTCCAGTGCTCTCAAAGTAAAAATGAATTTGTCTCAATAAAAATAGTGTTAGAATGCCTCAGGCTCAAGCTTGTGTTAGAGCTTGATGATGGCCTGACTTTGCTTTATTGGGACATTGTATGCAGGCATATTAAAAGACAAGTTCTGTCTGAAAAACACAGCAGTTTAAAAAAAGGTCTGTGAGTGAGACAAAGCTGTAAAAGTGAATTGACTTGCCAGAGGTCACAGAACTTGTCAGTTGCCATGCCAAACTTGGTATTTCTTGAGCTCCAATCCAGAAATGATCAAGCTGAGGCATATTCAGGAAAATTTGGGGGTTTGGACTTTTATCACTTTTTTATTTTCAGAAAAGACAAATCAGAAGTGTGAAGCTTCTCCATATGTATGGGTCAGCTAACTGCTCTTACCATCAGTGCTAGCACTACAGCCAGGCATGCTGCAGGAATCTGTGCTTGCACTTGTGTTTATTCCTCTGCAGCTTCCAAGGAGATTTACTATGGCCCTGAGTGGTGGAGGAGCATTTGATCTACACTTTCTCATTACTTTTTGGATAAATTATCACGGGGAAGGAAAGAAGGGGTCTTAGATTAAGTTTAAATATTGTGGGTATGGGATCATGGATTTAGCTTCTGCATTCAAAAGAACAACAGGAAATTTGTCTTTAGTGGACAACACTGAATTCAAACTCTTTCCTGGTCTGGTCATAAGCAAAGGCCAAAAATGTTTCATGTTGACTGTTAAACCTTATACATTCCCTGAGTTCTCTCCTGTTCTGAACAGATATGAGTAAGTGTTGTTAAAAGTGCTAATCTTTTGTCAAGACGTAAGTAAATATTTAATAGTACACATAGAATGATGCAAAGAGAACCTTTCAGTTCTGGATGGTGATTCAGCCTGTTGGTTGGATAGATTTCATGCACATTTTGTGTCCCTGAATCCTTGTGGGAGAGGGAAGACGTGTGATAGGAAATCCAGTTTATTCAGAGCCAGAAGATGGTAACCTTGAAACATTTTATTGAAGCGTTTTGATTAGCTGAGGTAGATGTTTCTTTCATGAGCAGATGTTCCTCAAACTCTGCTCAATTAGGTGCAAAGTTTTCATGGTGGCAGATAACTGCTGCCTGGAAGGTGCTGACGTGGAACCACTGAGCTCTCATTTCAAAGCAGTCGAAGGCCTGGGTTCTAGCAGTAAAGTCACAAGAACAGCTGACTTGAAAAATTACTTTTGGGTTTTTTTTGGTGTATTTTACCTGGATTCACTATTGACTTTACAGGAATGCTATAGCAGTAAAAAGGAATGAGGGCATTCATTTATAGTCTCTACTGAAAATCAATAGATTCTACATCTGAAATCCAGGCTTTCAGTTTAGGTTTTGTCCTTTCTTTCTGGTAGATTAAGATGCACTTTTTATTATTTGTCTTTGCTGCCTTTTTCTTTCTGAAACTGAAAACCTTGTTCTCAGAGGTGTCCGAGGACAAGATGTGACTACCCATATGAAGGGTGTGAAGATGACACATTTGAGACTTGAGCTAAAATAAAATAACTGAACTCTCTTTAAATACTGCTTTTTCTGAAGACTTGCTCTGGAATGGTGAAGTGCTGTATTCCATTTTACACAATGAGACCTTGCTAATTTTGTCAGTATATGTGATTAAACAAGAAAGCACTTGCAAATTATTCATTCTAAACACCCTGTTGAAAGTTTGGAAGGGGGGCAAAACCCCAACCTGTTATTGAGTTTACTGAACCTAGACGTGAAGCTATCTGGTCACACCACAGTGTAGTAAGTCTTGGACACAAAACAGCTCTGGGGGAAAGGAGAGGTCTGATGACTGCTTGGGTTCTCCCCTTGGCTTGCCCACAGGTCCTGCTCCTATAGCAGTCTGTTTTTGAAAGGACTTGCACTCTTTCTCCTGTGCAGAAACAGCCAGAACTTTGATATAAGTATAAAAATATGTGAATCCAGTCTGCTTTCCTTTGTCCAGCTTGATAGGCACTGAAAGCAGCAACTGAACAAGTGGTCAGAGAGCCCCCCAGGAAGAGGGATGATGGTGAAGTGTTTGCTAACTCACCTGCTGGCTCTCTGGATATTTTAATCTCTGCTGCTGGAAGCAGTTTGTACTATTTACAGCTCTGCTGGCTGCAGGTAGTGGAGCCTCACTCAGGGGAAGCCTGTTTTGCTGAGGATTCTCTACAGTGCCTGCTGCTGATCATGATGGATATAGGTTGATTTTTTTTTTTTTTGTCTTATATGTATGTAACATGAGTGTTGCTTGCAGTCATTGGCTAGCACAATACTCCATCTTTCCATGAAGCAGAAAGCGTCACACTTTCCTGTTTGAGGTCAGGTGAATAACTAGCAAGTAATACTTTCCTGACTCCTGTTAAGTACAGGAGTTTGAATATCTGGCCTATCCCTTCCTTTTCTCTCCAGTAAAGATAGATACAAATGATATAGATTGTTTTGATTCTTGTCAGCTTATGTTTGTGTTGTTCAGCAAGTCTGATGGCTTAGTATCATTTTAAAATAACAATTAGGAATGCATGTTGTTTTCATCAATAATTCTGTGCATGAAGCTATGTGTGCATGTAACTGGGTTTAATTGCATGCATTGAAATAAAAAGACTGACCATTGCTCTTTTTGTTGCAGAACTCTTACCATGCTTTCAAAGCTCTGGTGTCTGTGTACCAAGGACACTTAAAACAGATATATTAGAATTTACTTGCTGACTTACAGCCTTGGAAGTCAGTGTCCATTCCATAAGGGCTGGAGAACAAGTAACAGAGAAGTTGCAAGTAACAGAGAAGTTGCAAGTAACAGAGAAGTTGCAAGTAACAGCTGGTTCTTGGAGGAATTTCAAGTGATTTGAGTGTACAAAGGAATAGGAAGGTTCCACTGAGAAAGTTAGCTTTGTACTCAGACTCTGATTTATGGCCCACAAAGTCTGTTTTTGAAAGGACTTGCAATCTTTCTCCTGTGCAGAAACAGCCAGAACTTTGGTATAAGTATAAAAATATGTGAATCCAGTCTGCTTTCCTTTGTCCAGCTTGATAGGCACTGAAAGCAGCAACTGTGAAGGAAGTGCTACTCAGTCTTGGATTGTAGAATGATCAGGGCAGATGGTAACTTCAGGAAATTGAGCTGCCAGATTCTAACCTGTCAGTTCAGAGCATGGGCAAGCTGCAGCTTTATAGAGGCTTAACACTGCCAAATTTGAAAGATTTTATAGGGCTAAATAAGAAACATTCCTGACAGCTTGATAATTTTCAGTCTGTGCTCAAAAGCAGATGGATATAAAAGCTTTTAGACTTAACAGTTGTTTAAAAATGTTGACAAAACAGTGTTTTTGCATTGAGCAAATAAACTCTTTCTGCGTGGCTGGAAGAAAAATCCCGAGTCTGAGACAGTCTTTTTGGGAAATGTCATCCAAAATGACTTGGGACAGGGGTAGGTGATTAAATGAGGTCTTAAACACAGAAAATGTTAGGTTTCTTTAGCTATTAGTGCTGGCAGTTTGGGCTGTGATAGGCATAGGGAACCTGGTGTGGCAAGGACTTGTACCTCTGTGTTCTGCTGGCTGCCAAATGTGACTTGCCAACCAGCCTGCTTTGGCTGTGACTGGGATACTTGGCTCCCAATCCATGCATTGCATCAGCTGTGTATTAGAGGGAGTCTTCTGAAGGAAGGCTAAGACACAAGTGAGACTGAAGCTTGCCATTACATTCTACTCTGCCTTTTCCTGTAAGGGGTTCCTGCAGCAGAAAAGCTGATATAGATGAGCTGGGTAAACATTTGTAACTGAGCCCCCAGGAAGCACAGTGGCTGTACAGTGGTGTGCATTAACATTCTGGTTGCAGAGACACACCAGGGAGGCCTCTGGTTCAGAAAAAAATGCCTCCTTAGCTTGGTGAAGGTTAAGGGTTAACTAGAAGCTGTCTGCTGATGAATAGCTTGAACAGTATTGGTGGGGATTGCTTTGGAAGGGGCTCTAATGAATGTATGAGAAGAAATAGCTGCTGTTGAAATATGGGGCTGATCTAGGACTGATCTGAGACAGCAGAGGGACATTAAGATTGGAGTTGAAACCTGTTACTTCTTCATGGTGACATCTGTGTGTTGTTATTGGCTTCTCCGCTAGACTAGAAGAGGAGCAGAAAGTTTTAAGATGAAGTTTGGTGCAGGTGGGAGAATATATGGATGTGAATCTATACAAGCCTTGTTTTTTCAGTGTTGGACCAGTTTGTACAATATTTTTCCCCATGCACACTCACACATACACAAGTCTAGCTTCTATCACTTGCACTATGCACAGATGTCCTGTAAATAACCTAAATATGCCAAGTGGGCTAAACTTTTCTTGTGTTCAACTTGTTATCACCATTGCATTGCCCTTCTGGCATGGTACAAACAGGTTGCAACCAAGGTTGATTCACTTCATGCTTTCATATAGGTAAATACTCAGCTATCAGCCTCTTTAAACCCATGCTATCAACTGCCCTTTCAAATTCCATTGTTCTTAGCAAGATGGGATCCCTGGAGTATTCCATGGCGTCTTTGATCTAGAAATTTTTGGCCCTGGGTCCTGCTTTCTGATGTTTTAATATCTGGTCAATTTACACAGAAAAACTAAATATAAGCCACAGGGTGAAATAGTTTCCTGCTAATAAATCCTGCACTACAGCATTTTGTTTCTCTGATGCTATGTTTTTGTTTGTCTCCATTTTTCAGTTTGCTCTGCAGATGTGTTTACTCATTGTCATGAAAATCATTGTTCTCAGAGACCTATGTGCAAAACAAAGTGTAAATGGTCTGTTTGCTAACATCAAAGCAAAAAAAAAAGGTTATCAATTTTCTTGGTATTGAATTTTGTGTTATTTTCATGTTTCTGTTGAGTGCTTAGAAAATGAGTTGTTCCACCTAAAATATTTTATAGAATACTATATGGTAAATTTCTCTACTTATATGGCAGGGAAGTTGAGGACACTTTACTAACATTAAAACTGGTGCCAGCAAGGTTCAGTCCTTTCTGTAGATCTTATGACTTGTTGACTGCTTGGTCTCTGGAATTTCAAAATGGTCTGTAGCAAAAATGTGTCAAAATACTTAGAATTTCGAAAATCCAGGCATCTTGTGCAGTTCTGAAAAAACCATGACTGCTACTCATACTTTTATATGTGTCTCCATGCCATACCACTGCCAGGTACCAGCCCTTGAGTGCATTGCATTGTCAGAGGCACTGGTCAGAAGTCTTTGGCTGAGCCCTTTTCTATCTGGTGGCAAACTGCAGCATCAGAGAGAAATGTAATGTATTTCGATGTCAGATACTGAGATCACCTCTGGCACACTTAATTGAAGCAGTTAAATAAGCTCATGAAGACAGCCTTATGCCCCAGGAGCTTTGAAACATACCTGTGGTGTGAGTTGGAGAAGAACGATCCAGTCTCCCTGTGAATGTCACCTTGGTCTTTTGTCGCCCTACTCCTCCCTTGGGGCAGATCTGCAGCAGCTGCTGGAGTGTCCTAGCCCTGCTGAAGACAGTGACAGATGTGCATTTCCCAGCAGCTGCACATCTGCCTCTAGGGAAGAGAAGCACTGGACCTAGCAAACCACATTTAGGAGTATTTTGCAGGTCTCTCTACATAACCAGTTTCCCATCTGGGATGTCGAAATTGCAGAAGATCCCTGCTGCACCCTGGACACAGAACACCTTGGCAGCTCCACTTTACAACTTGGTGCTTAATTAGATCTTTGCAGATGTCATAGTAAATCAGGCTTTGGAATTTCCTGATTCCCAGTTCCGTTCCCCCCATACTGGCCTGGAAGCCACCATGTCACTTGTACTGTAGGGCGTTAATGTCTTAGATAAATGGAACCAGACTTTCAAAATGGTAGAGAGGGGGTAGCAAGAGGTGACCAATGTACCAGGGGTGGAGAATGCACAATATGCTGTCTGGCAGGTACATGCAGCATGTGGAAAATGTGTAGGTATGTGAAGGCAGAGAGGTTCTGGCCTACAGTAGTTATGTCTTATAGAAAATAGTTCTTAAAGCTAGTGGGTGTGATCCTTCAGTGTCTGTATTCTGCAAGATGCTGTGAGTCTCTAGGTTATTGCTGAAAACAGGGTATGCCTATCTTCATATTGTGCTGTACCCATTACAAAGGGTCGTTGTGTCTTGGTTTGAAAGACAGGTGCCTGCCAGTGAAGATGGGAACCTCCCTTGAAATGGAAAATATGACCCCTTACCCTCCACAGTATAATAAACTTTGAAATTATGGGGGTTTCAGGCAAAGATATAGCAAAAGAAATAACAGTTCTTTACTAATAGATATCAAACAAGACAAACAAACCTTGCTCTTTTGTGTAGATTCTTGAGAGGAGACTAGAGAAAAACTGGGATTTTGCTGAATGAAATAGCTTCCACAAAAATGGAGCAAAAACTTGGGCATAGCTCTCTGAGATGGTATAGAAATGGTTAGTCTTTGTACTGGCTCATGGAAAAGGGTGAAGGTTTGGCTGAGTAGTATTTTATCTGAATTGATTCCCTCAACCCAGCTATAAATCAAGGCTTGAGTAGTGTACTAGGGAGTATAAGATACTGAGATATAAATCAAGGCTTGAACACTGTACCTGTGAGTATAAAACACTTGATGTTGTACAAGTCCAGGCTCAAAAAGTGCCTGTATGAAAAGCTTGGAGAGATAAATGGTGGCACTTGAACACTGGCTGTTTGGAATATAAACCAGGGTTGGATGTTTCATTTTGGCATTAGTTCTTGAAAACACGTGTACCTTACAGTTCCCAACTCAAAGCAAAATACTCCAATCTCCTACCTGCCTGCTGAGATGGCAAGCACTTCAGAAGTTATTTCTCTGTGCAGTCTTCTTAAAAATTAATTTATTGGTGTGTACTGTATTTTGCATGAAAGAAAAGGAATGTTCTTTTGATAGTAGGAGCTTCTGTATTTTGGTATCAAATTTCTTAGATAATTTAAATGTATATTTTTCTGAAGGAAGATGGCTCCTTTTCATTCACTTATAGGGTGACATGTTCTTATCTGGGGAATATGTCATCCTAAGCTTTCTAGACAACCTGTTTTGAAGAAGGATTGTGGCTCAGTTGCCCAGCAATTTAACTTTGGCTAAGAGTTCTTTTAATTCTCCTGAACAACACTTACCAGGGATTTTATCTTTGGGTCCCCTTGATTCATACAGACTAAATCAATTGCTTGTAAAGAGCCCACATCAAATTAATACTGTATTGAAAATTCTGAGTGGAATCTGATGGACATATATGGTCATGGAAGAAAAGTTAACATCCCTTAATTACCCTGAGACTGATTCACGACCTCATGATCCAGGTGTTGAAGTTGTCAGTCTCGAGGTGCTGGAAGAATCAGTAGAGGAGACATCATAAGTTATCTGCTTTTAATTAATTTCCTTTTCTATAAATGACTCTGATTTGTGAGGTAAGGCTCATATGATCACTCAGTAATTTAGTAAAACAGTTCTAGAAAAGATTAAGTACCTGTGCTGGCAGTCTTCCTGAACACTCTGTCTGTTAGCTATTAAAACTATTTTTACTTCCATATTGTTGAAAGTCATGACAAGGTTTTATTAGTTCCCTTCTCAACATCTTTTTAATAAGCCCAAGATTTGCCATCTTTCCAGTTTCCCTTCTATCTGGTACAAACAAGAATGAGATTTACAGTGGTGTTCCATCTGTGCAAGGTAGGAGACATTAACTTGTTTGGCTATAATACCTTGACTTCAAGTTGAATTACAGTTCAAATTTCAGTGTCACAGGGATGCATTACAGCCTTTGCTTTGAAGAGTTGTGGTTTAAACAAGGTATAAGAGAATAAGGTAAATAAGTTAGGGTCAGTGCTCTTTGTTTAGGTGCAGAACCTCTTTAAGTAGAGGACACTTGTCATTGTACAGAAGTCTGGGAAGCCTTACTAAGCATCAGTGTGAAAACTGTACCTCTCAGTCCACACATAAGCACATTTCCAATTGTACCTCTTCCCAGTCTTCATCTTTCTTAAAAGTGCAGATGGAAATTTAAGGGTAATTGGTTTGGAACAAAATAGAACAGTAGTATTCTTTTTAGGTTGATAAATGCTGTCTTCCTATGTATTTGAAGGCTTTTGTGCTGATAGTGGCTCAATTTATGGACAGAAACAAGTGTATCTCTTCTGTTCTCTAACCTGTGTAACTAATGTTAGAAGTCTTCCTTCTGAAAGATGCTGAATATCTTAATTTCTAATGGTGGAGGATGGTTGAAATGACCTTGAGGTTCATGCTTTCCTGACACACTAGGTAAATGTTCCCTTCTTCAAAATATTCCTTACTGGAAGTGAATGAGAAACCCCACTACACTGCCTGGAGTTTAATCCCCTGCTCAGCACAGTAGCAGAAAATCCTGAATTCAATTTCTGCTGATTACGAACACAGAAGTTGTGGTGTTTTTGACTACTTGTTGCAAACATTGAGTTGCAGACAGTTTGTGTTCTCTGTACAGCAAACTATTGCCCAGTAATACAGAAAAACCCAAGGCATCCTACCCCCCTGCTTGGCGAAGTGCTAAGGCAGGGAGAATTTGTGTTTTGAAAGGGATGGAGCTGAGTGTAGTTATTGTTGAGTAAGATCAGTGTCATGGAAAACTAGGGGGGAGCACTGTCTAAGACCCATATCTACTGTTCACTCAGTGAGGGGGAAAAACCTCAAATTTATTAAATTATGTAATTAAGGACTGGCTGGTTGAGTACAGATAGACAAGGGATAATTTGTAGTTGTAACTCTGTATATCTTCAGACTTCTGAATTCTTGGCTCTAAGTTTTAATATTGTAGCATAGATTTAGTGTTATACAAATACATTTTTCAGTAACCTATTTGCATATTTCTGTATTTTATAACTTTTTGCTCTTTCATAGCTCCATTTAGTTTTCATTTGCTCTCTTCTTCATTGTTGTTTAATCTAATTGGTGACCTTGGGCTAAGGAAGTAAATGTCAAATCTTAGCCAGTTTCCTGCTTTCTATCTTAAACGTGATCAAGTTCTTCCTTTTCAGAAAATTTCTTTAGTTAAAAGCACATATTTTTATAATTTCTACGTGGAACCTCTTGTAACTCTTTCTTGTTGCTTGTTTCCAACTTATGGGTATCTAAACTTTTCCATTTACATAATGTTTATCAGATGGTCTGATCTGAATTTAAAGCAAGAGTAAAAAAATGCACACATAGGTTCTTCCTTGCAGTAAAGCTGCCAAGCTCATATCATCTGTGTAAAGTCATTTTAATATTGAAAGGTATCTAAAGAGCATGGCAGCAGGTCTGCTACCTTTCTCCTTCCTCTTTGGTTCCACTTATGTGGTTAATATTAGGAGTATGATCAAGTTTCTGGGTGTTCGGATCACTCAGGCTCTAGAAGCTGTTAGTTACTGCTCTGAAGCAAAGAAACCACATTTTCATACCAGCTGAAATAAACACAGTATTTCTACAACTGTGTTTGCAAGGATTTATGCTGAACTCTATTATCACAGTTTAAGAATCATCCTAGAAAATTAAAGAGTTATCTAGGAAGGCTAAAATAATTGCATTTGCTGTAAGTACTGCAGAATTTAAAAAAATCCCCACAGGTCATAGATGGCAATGGAAACAGTTGCAGCTGAAACTTATTCATAGCCTGAAATACCTATATGGGCCATCCCTCATGTGGGCACCCATTTGACTGAGTGTTTGTGAAGCATCTAATACACAAGGTGCTTGGTTCTGCTATTGAAGTTGTAAATATGCATTAATGACAGGCCTGTGGATAGCAACCCATCCAGTTTCTACTATGTTCTCTGCTGTGAAAACTTAAGTGGCAGCTTAGAACTGGGTGTCCAAACATTCCCCTTGAACAAGGTGGACACTCTGGACTTCCTTTTTAAGCACACGAGGAAGCATCTTTCAAAGATCAATTAAACTGAAAGGCATATAATTACCAAAATGGTGGTTTAGATTATTTAAAGTGCAGTTCTAAGGAGAGAGGTCACCTGAGGGCTGAGTAAATGAATGTTCATTCCTCAATGGAAGGATGGAAGGGAAGGCTCTTTAAGGGGTTAAGAGATCAGAGTGCAGATTTATGGTAGGATATAACCCTGGAGATCCTAGATTCTTATTTTGGTCATCACAGAACAGAAAACAATGCATTTCTTCTTAAGAGGAGGAAAAAGGTCTCAGTTTAAAGAAGGAGTTGCTCTTGTTCAAAAAATATAGCTCAGAGGAGTGTTTGTGCTCCTGCACTCTTCCCAGAGAGGTGTAGTTTTGGAAGCAGTAATGTGTCAACTGCTGTGCCACAAATCTCAGTAAGGCAGGCTCTGAAGGAAGAAGCAAAGAATGCTGCTTATTGTTAGCTTGCTCAGAGTTGGTGTTTTTATGGTGTTTTTTTGAGAATGCAGTTAATTACACCACCTTGATCTACCTTGTTTTATACATTGTGAACCAGTAATAGACTGCTACTGAGGCCATTGTAAAAGCAGAATTTTGTTGTTTTTCTTATTCACTGCAAGTAAAAGGATTGTTGTTGTTCTTTTCAGCAAGTGCAGTGTCTTTCTTGTTTCTGCCTCAGGTTCAAGCTTAGGATATTGAGCAATTACATGAACCAATTTAGACCCTACTGCAACCTTGGTTCAATTCCTTCTGGCAAGTTTTAGTCCTCACCTAGAATTACACCTGAAGAAGGCTGGCATCCTTATGTTGGTAATTTTTTCCCTTGTTTTGGGTTTTTATTTTCCTGTGAGAATTTTACCAGAGAATTAGCTAGCATTCATGCACACAAATTACATCTGTCTCTCAATGTAAATGTAGGTTTGGTGGTTTTCCCATTTGAATTTTTGAATTAACTCTCTTCCCTAGTCCCCCCAGGCTTTTACAGTGTCTAAATTTTAGTTAGCTCGCTAGGAATCTATGCTAATGTCATCTTGTATTTGTGGACTCAAGTGTATTTATGCTGTATAGGTTCATTCAGATTAGCCCAACTGTTCAAGCCATTGGTGTTCACAACCAGGAAAAATCTCATTCAGCTAGCACAGAGCAACTCTATTAGTGCAACTACTGAAGCATGAAATAACACCCCCAGCCCTAGTTAAAAATGAAGCAGCGAGAAAGACCTCAAAAATCAGGGCTTTTGTTTTCAGTGTAGCTTTACCAAATGTGCAAAGGTATCAGTGGCCTTATCAGCCTCGTTCCTCCTCTGTGTGGTTATTAACCTGTGAGTTATGCAACTATGCAACACTCCTGACAATGCTGTCTGAACATGCTGGGGAAAGTAAGGTAGGATTTTACTTGTACATCATTCTAACCATTGAAGAATTATGCATTTTATGGTGAATTTAGTTCCTAAAGCACATTTAATTGGAGTCCTTGAGTGCCCATCATCCAATTACCAATGCACAGCTCAGATGCATTGTAAAGGCTTGCAAGTCAGTTAAGCCCAGTATTTTTTTTTTAAACTAAATGATTTTTTTTCAGGACACCGTCCATGGTCACTTGTGATCAGAGAATGAGTGAGTTGAATCTTCCATTTAGGTGTGAAAATATTTGTCATTGCCAGTAAGAGGAGATTAACTACCTTCCATTGCTTTAGCTAGTTGAAATGTGTCAAGGTGCTCTAGGTTTGGGTTATCTATTGATCTTATCTACAACTGGATTACTCAGTGCCTTTTAGCTTGCAGCTGGAGTTGGATTGGAAATCCTTTTGCAGCAGTATTGAGAGACATCTCAGAAGGAAATATTAACACGTGATGGGGAGCAACAACAGAAGTTCATGCCATGGTTGCATGTGACAGCCCCTCAAGATGAAGCATAACACAGGCAGCAGAGTGCACTTAAGCCCTGTTTTATCTAGTCTTATGTGAAGTTATGAAATAGCTGTTTTCTTAAAGCTTTGTACAACGTCCTAATGCCTCCAGAACATTGGGTGCGTGGTTGTGACCCCAGAGAGGACATCTCATGCCTCTGTTAGTGGAACTACTTCTTCTCTTTTCTTCTGCATAGATTGCTTCCTCAGGAAAACTCATGCAGGCTTTCTAGCACAAATATGAGCACTAACCTGGGCAAAGCTTATGTAACTGCTCTGTGCAGGCACAGGATCTTCTGGGTAAGAAGCCCTTTTTAAAATTTGGGTCTGTTTTTTGAGTTTGAATTTCATGAGTTGGATATTCTGCAGCTCTTACTGTTCAGCCTGTTAACTCTGCTGAAAGGGCATGCTGAGTTAAAGGAATCAGCTTTTTCCTATCTTTCTTTTTCCTCAGCTGGAAATGGACTAATTGTCCAAACTTGGTAAAGAACATTCACATGAAATGCATGACAGGTTTTGCTTGTGTGTGTATTCTCATGTTTCCAAGTAAAGACAGAGCCATATGCATGGTACCAAAGGCAATATTTTCTCTCTGGGGAGCTGTCCTATACAGTTTATGAAATCAACCTTTGTGTAAGTATGCAGAAGGCTACAGGAAAGTTTTGTCCCTGTGGGAAATCAAGTTCTTTTCCAATACTGAAAGATGGAAAAAGCAGCAAAATCTAAGGTTAGAGGAGAAAATAAAGCTGATTTTGAGTAACACAATGCAAATAGTGTAATATTTAAACTGAAAAAAGCCTGTAGAGAATGTTGAGGCAAATAGAAACTGGCCATCTGAGATGAACATTTAGATGCTTCTGTTAGAGCAGCCTGACCTGAAAGGCAGAGAAATGAAGTTGCATGCATTCAGTATAAATATTTTTGTTCAAAACTCCATAGAATCTAGTTTGCATCTGCAGAAAAGTAATTCTTTCTTTAAAAATAAAGCTTGCTTCTGCATAACAGCTTTGATCTGACTCAAAGAGAGGAAAAAGTCTTTAAGAAGACTCTAAAAGCTACCTCATCTGGTTCCTTGTGCAACTGCTCTGCTGGGCACATTTTTTGGCAGGGCCTGCTAGAGTCCATATTTTTCAGTTCTTCCCCAAAAGCAATGTCAGGCCTTTTGGAGAAGGCAGACAAGCCCAGGGCTGAGCTTAGTTGGCTGTACTGAACAGTACATACTCAGAGGTACTCAGAACATGGGACACGCAGGTTGAAATTTTCACAGCTCTAGGAGAAGGAGCAAAAGAAGCAGATCTAGTGAGTAGATCTGAAAAATCTAGAGGACAAAACCAGGAGAATAGGAATAGAGAAACTAGTGGCTATGGAATGATACAGTGTTGAAGCTCAGGAGGAATTAAGGAGCATAAGACAGCAGAGTTGGGGGAGTGTTTTTTCTCCCTTTCTACCTTCTGTGCCCTCCCATCCTCCAAGAACTGTGATATGGGCAGACATGTAGCTCTGTCCTGCCTTCTTACCCAAGCAGTGGGATTGCTGTTGCTCCCTTTCCTACTGTCAACTTTTAATCAAGCTTTGTATTGATGTCTCAAATTATTATTTTGTTGTTGTTGTTGCTGTGACACTATAGTGCTCTAAAATGCCTCAAAATTGTCAATTCCTCCTGAAAGGAGCAGAGAGGTAAGTGCTATACCAAGGTCAAGTAGACTGGGATACTTCTGGAAGTACCTTTAACATCTTTGCTTGTCTTCTCACAGTTTAAGATGAAATAGTTGTAAGGGGTACTCATCATATCTGTCTTGTTATTGTTTGTTATACTGCATCACTACAAGGTGAGATAGAAAACAAATAGCAGCCTCGTGTCTGATTTTTCTTTCTTTTTTGTTAGAAGTGAGAATTTAACCTAAACCACTCTAGCAAAGGCTTATTGCCCTTTAATTCTACACCTTGATGTCCTGGAGTCAGGAATGCTCATGTAATAAAGTAAATTAAGAGAAAACAAGAAGATCCAATTGATTTCAGTTGTAGGGCTAAATCCAGCTTGCATTTAATTATTCCTTTGATAATAAACCAGCCACTATTGTTTTTCTTCTAATATTTTTTTGAGTGGAGTTGGCTGTATCAAGATATTCCAGACAAAACACAATCCCTGTTCCTTCATTTACCCTAGAGCTGACTAATCACTGGGACATTTGAGCTACTATATGGCAAAGAGAGAGCTATAATTTGATTACTGAGAGGGCAGAAAATTAATGTTTTTAAGTTCTGAGCAGAGAGATAAGGACTTCCTGAAGATATGCTTAGATGTGATGCTCTTTCTTGTCCTTATCAAGTTGTTGGTGAAACTGTCCTTTCTGTACTGAACCATGATGTAATCCTGTTCTGCTGTGAAAGATTTCAGTTGTTGACCTGGTTGGTTTTTTTCCAGCTATTCTGTAACACATATATTTGTTCTTTCCACTGAAAATTCAGCAGCTGGTCACTGGTTGATTGGCCTTTAACACTGTCTTAATTATCCCCATCAAGAGAAAGGTTGGCATTAATAATTTCCATGTGAAGGCTGTATTAGCTCATGGCCTTTAAGGTCTGTCTGTCAGTTTCAGTAGGGAGAGGTCTCAGACAAATGGTATTTCTTGCAGTTCTGGAAGTCTCAGCTAACACTAATGTAGCAATTTTGGGAAGGTTTGGTGCTCATTTGGAAGAACTTGCAGTCAAAATGTCAGAGGAAGAAAAGGAAGAAGGGAAACGATGCACTCAATGTTGCAGAGGTCAGTGGCAAGTGTTCCTTTCTACTCCAACTCTTGTTCTGTCCTTCTGTGTTCTCAGAAGACCTCTGAAGCACTAATTAGGAGATGACATTGCTATGATATAAACTAGAATATTACCAAATGTTTTGTAGGTGTCCAAAGTTAGCACTGATAATATGATATTAAGATGGTGAGTTAATAGACATATCCAATGGACAAGCTGATGAAAGAAAAGTAGTATTAGGATGAAGGCAAAAATTTCCTGGAATCATATAGGTTTTGTCAAAACAGCCAAACCACCCTCTGCACCCTCTACCAACACCTACCTCCTCTGAAAAGGAAAAAAGAAGATGACCTGAAGAACAATCCCACCTTACAGTGAACATTATACTTCATCTAGCAGAAGCTTTAAGGTCTGTCATGAGCCCAGCTTGAGTTTCATTCAACCCTAGTATCCCCATCAAAGCTTTGATGTATCATAATGGCAATTTCAATTCCAAAATTGGGGCAATTTTAAAAGCTGCCCTAGAAAAGTATTTTTTTCAATTTTTCAGTGGTAGCTGTTGTCAGGTACTTGAAAGTAATAAACACTGAAGGAACAAGGGAAATATTACAGACAACCAAAAAAAATTTCTTTATGCGACTGCTAACTGGATTGTTTTCGTAAGTCAGGCAGCCTAAATTGATTGGTAAGAAGTGAGCAAAGCTGCAGCCAGTTTCTGGATGGGGATGGTGGAAAGAAATAGCTCTGCTTACTACTTAAACTTGACACCTTGTCTGAAATCCAAATTGTAGCATATCTGCTCTCTAAACACAGAAGTGATTTAATGGTGTTACTTTGAAAGCTCCACAGGTCACAAATGAAATATGAAAAACATGTAAGAGGAGTTATAAATTAGAGCACAGAGCTGGGGGGGGGGCAGGTACCTTGGGATGTTTAGTCTCAGTTCATGCTGAGCTTACCCCAAGCTTGCAGTGTTCATCATGCCTTATTTCACTATCCTTTAAGGGACAGGCAAGTTGTAAAGTTGCTTATAGTAGCTTTGCCTAAGAAAGTTGCCTTTATTCACATGATGCTTACTCATCTGATCAAGCTAATGATATTAGCACTTCACTGACTGATCCTTATTTCTCTTCTACAGTGCAGGAAATAATTTTTTTACATAACCTTTGGATCATGTGAGACAGCTGCAGTTTTGACAGTGAAAACAGTCATGCATTTAACTTCTACTTTTTAAAGCCAAAGGCTCTGTCAACTTACTGGGGTGTTAGAGTCTGAGGGAGATAAGTGTCTGTCACAAGTAGGTATGTGTTAGTGTGTGGAACTTTCTAAACTCGTATAAGGACTGGAAAGAAAAGATAGAAGGTTCTTACCCTCGACTGTGCTTTGCTTCTAAGCATAAACGTCCTTAGAGCTGCTCTAGAGCTGCAGTAACATTCGGTTCTGAAACTGTAGGGGAGCTGGTACTGGTAGGGATGTCTGCTTGTCATTTTCTCTGGCCCTCTGCTCTAAGCAGAGTCAGTAAGAGCAGGCTGCTCAGCCCCTTCTGCAGTCAGGTTTTGGAGGTCCCACAGCCTCCCTGGGCCCCTGTTTCAATGTATCACCACCTTTGTAGTGATTTCTTTGCTAGGGGTAGACTTGATTTATAACCAAGTTAAAACCAGAAAAATGAATCTCATTAATACTATTTTTGTTTTACCTAAATCTATATATTGTGCATTTCTTGTTTGAATGCAAGTAATTGTGCAGAACCCTGACTTTTCACCATAGCTCAGCTGAAAGCACAGTATTCTGTACTTTCCAGACTACATGAAGTGTTTATCTAGGATCTATATATGGAGATCATTGATTTTTATGGGATGAATCCTTGATTTTTTTGGGGAGCATTATCCTGTGTGGGTTATTTGACCTTTGATCAGTACTGGAACAGGTCATACTGGCTTTTCAGATGGAAATCAAATGTCTGACAATCTCAGTTGTGTGCACTCCGTTAACATTGGTCTAAATAATAAGAAAATGAATTGTTTCTGTCTAGTTACTTCTACCTCATTTACTACCAAATTATTTAGTCAGGGATACAGGGCTCAAGAGTTCTTTCTTTGAATTCTTAAATATTAAACCAGTACTGATTCAGAGGAGGTATTTTGGACCCATTCTTCTGGGCGTGCATCAAGATAGCCTTAACATTGGAAGATTATTTTACTCCCTGTTTTGCTGTTCTGTAAAATGTCCTCCAATGAATGAAACAGTAGGGGGGATTTAGGTGACCACTTTGACACTGAAGTAAAACAGTGATTTCTTTTATCGAGTGTTTATGCAAGGCTCAGGGTTTTTGTAACAATTTTTTCTCCTAATTCAGTTAGCTTCTTCAAAGACTTCACTGTTTACTGGTGCTGTTGCCAAAGAGCAGAAAAGTAAAGAAGCATGCATTTCTTCTTAGCTTGAAGAAAGAATTTTTGAGTGTAAGAGGGCACAGGTTTCAGCAAATCAGGCTGAGAAACTAGCCTGAGGGCTTGTGTAATGTATAAAAATACTGAGCTCTGCAATAGCAGAACCAACCTGCAAGTTTAGCTCTAAATATCTAAGAAGCTGCACGTGAGGAGAGGTGTCATGATGCCTTGCTAGGAGGAAGGCATTTCCAATAGCTGCTGCTTTAAAGAGACTCATTTTGGAGCATGGCAAACAAGACTGCTTCAGGGGAGGGCTCTGTGTGCCCTTGTGTGTCAGGATGTGCCAAATGCACACACCTTGCAGGTGATTGTCCAGCTGTGCTCTGGTAAGGGCAAGAGTGAGATTCATGTCTTTCTCTTAAAAGCCTGAGTCACTTTGAAGATAAATTTATTGCTTCTACCCTATGGATTAGGCCTGTTGAAGTGTTTTAAACTGTCATATGCATACTTTCTTACCCTTTAATAAGATATTTCTTTAAAGGATTAAAGCTTTAAACAAGTTTACTGTAATGAAGCATCAATTGCTGGAATAATGAAGCTTGAAGGGTTTGTGTTCCGGTAGTTATGAGCTTTCTGCTTCTAAAAAGATAAGGTGTCTTCTTGCAAAGTGGAATTAGCTGAATGTTAATGTTTATGTGCTTGACAGTGTTGGGTCCCTGGCCAGTGGCTTCTGTCTTCTGGAAAGGCGACTTAAAGTCCTTATCACAAAAAGTACTTAGGCATAATGAAAAGCATATGAAAATGGTAGAAGTACAAAAGTGTTCCCTTCTCCACCATCTGATTATTCTCTAATGGTTTGCTTGTGATTTGAAGTGCTTTCTTGTTAGAACCAGCAGCCTAATAGCACTGATCTGAGAACAGAAGCAATCTCCCTGTTCTTAACAAGTGTAAGTTTGCTTTAGCTGGGTTTTTATGCAGCCCTTCATAAAATCCAGATTTTGGGGTATTTTGATGAAAATTACTTGTTTGGTGTCTCTGAGTAGTTTAACAAGGCCAGAAACTCAAGCAGTACATGCTCCAGCTGGTAGCTGAACTGTGTGAAGACACAAAAACAGCTGTGTATTATCACAAGAAAAAATGTTCATTGATTTCTCTCCCTGCTGTTCATTCCCCCCTGTTGTCACAAGAAGTCAGTAGTTGAAAATTAGAGATGAGCCTGTTGGTTTTGGACTGGCTGGGTAATGTCCACATGTGGGGAATAGTTGTGTGCGATGACTAAAACATTCCTTGGTGGGTATGCTGAATTTTGGAACAGCCACCACTGAGCAGTGGTGACAAATCTCAAGTTTAACTCCTAGTTCTACCTGCTCAGGGCCTAAACCTTTATTTTTGCATTCAGTGCTACCTCTTCCCTCATGCTGTTTTGAGTTTTAACCTCGTGTCCTGGCTCAGACTCCAGCCCAATTCTAGACATCTGCTCTCAGCCCCACTCAATGGTTTCTTTGGCTTTATGATAGGCTTTTTCCCAGCTTTCAGCTTTTTCTAGAAATTCAGTCTTCTTCTGGCTTTGCCTTGAGTATCTTGCCATGCTCTCCTGCCAGAGCCACTCTTGTAGTTAGTTGACTTCAGGCCTTTTCTGTTGGGTGCACATCTCTAACTTCTGGTTCCTTCAATTTTTGTTCTTCCCTTTGATTTCCATTTTTCTGGGTGAGCACATTTTCTCCTTTTCTGGAGATTCCTGCTACGCAGGGAGTGACTAAAATGGAAGTTATGGCTGTCCACTGGGAAGGGCTGTCCCATTCCTTAAGAGCCTTTATCACTGCTGTGTGTGCATTACTAGCTTGTGTGTCTTGGTATAATTTAAACCTGCTTGTAAATGGCTATGATAATATTCTTCCATTGTTTCTCTGCAGCCTGATTACATAAATGTCATTATTGTAATTTGCATATGTGTTGTGGAAGGTGTGTGAGTTATGTCACGTATTGGGACGAGTCACGTGGCGCTGCTGTGTCCAGTTTATGTCCTGTGAAGTTTAGCATGCTGGAAAACACAGCAAATGAATTTTAAAACTTCTTTCCAGTGAGGATGGTGGCTCCCTGTGTGTAAAAAATGCTGACATTTTGGGACATTATGAAAGGGATGACAAAAATGGCAGGAATCTTGGAAGTCATCATGAGGCTCAAAGCACAATAAAATTTCTACTTGAATGTTAAAATTTCCCTGAGTGTGATACACAAAGTACTTTGTCATAGTAAAATACTGTTAATATAAGTGATTTATTGTTTTTTATCTTTTTCTCTAGTGAATGTCAGAATACTCCCTATGACCTCATGTAGGTCCCCAAAGCAGGAAGCTGTTAACCAGAACAATAGTTTATGTTCCCCCCTACTGAGACACTGGGCTAAGAGTCTGCCAAGCAGCTGGCTGTGAGACTTTCACTTATGATCAGCTTCTTTCATTGTAGAATGTTGACCAATGTAAAATCAAAAAATACTCCATTTGCTTCAATTTGTTTTCAGGGAAAAGGTCAGTCTGTAATCCCTAACCAAAACTTGTAAAACTTGTGAAGGAAAGCAAAAGCTAAAAATATTATGTCAAATTTAAATGCATTGATTTTAAGGGAAATGCCTAGGTTCAGTGGACAGTGACTGGAGCTTATGGAAACATGCTTTTTTGAAACAAAGTCTAATTTCCATATAAATATGATGGCTGGAACACACTGCATTTTGCTTGCAACAGTAATGGAGTTTACTCAATGAAGCTATTGTTTTCCAATGCATGCATATCTCAGTGAGAGTGAAATATTTTGAGAAATGGAAATAGCCATGATAACAGTGATGTCCTGCTGCTGCTAACCAGAGGATGTTAAAATTTATGCTGTAAACTCACTGTGATCAATTCTTTGTAAAAGCAGTGTTGGAACAGTTGTTGAAGTGGTACCTTCACACTTGTGAGCTCTCAGAGGCACAGACTGTCATGCTGTGGGTCCTGTGGTGTCCCTCCATGGGGATAGAGCAAATAATGCAATTATTATGTGAAAGTAAAGAAAACAGGGATCCCTTTTCTGTATAAGTGTTGGAGGTGGGGAAGGAGTGTTTTTGTGTGTACTTTTTACATGAAATCACTACAGGAAAAAAAAAAGTATCTGCAAATAAATTTATAGTGTAGTGCTTCCCAGGAAAGCACATTGATACCTCTGTATCTCAAATAATGTTTAGGCTTACTGCACCTAAATTGAAGAATTTAAACTTGGGACTTCTGATGGGGTGACTGCAATTGTTTGATTCTTTAGAATAAGTACTAATCTAAGGCTAAGTATGCTTTTTGCACGTGGGCAAGGCTTTTACATATCTTAATATTTTCAGCAACAGCATGTGGGAAAAAATGCACGAGGCAGAGAAAAATTTGGTTAAAATTTCATTTTCAGTCCATACTAGGAACTGATTAACTGAAATAGTTTTATCAGGCCAATTTTGACTGAAAATTGAGTATGTAAAGGATGAGAATTATTTGCTGGGTGTATTATATAAACTGAAAAAAATAATTTCTCTGTGTTGCAGGTCTCAAATGAAAGTAACAAAAGATAAATAGAAAACACTTAGCTGACGGTGAACAGCACAGTGTAGATCACTCTTACATTTCTGAATGTTTCCCAGAAACTGAGAGATGCAGGACTTGTGCTGGGAGACTTTTATTAGAAATGAGAAAAGTGGCTAGTTTAAAAGACAACTTGAAAGTTTGAGGTTTGTGTGACTGAGTGGGATGCATTTTTTGTTACAGAAGTTATCACTGAATGACAGCTGCTATTAGGTGTGGGTTCCAAATTTCACACTAAAGATGTTAAATATCAGCCTACAAGACACACAGTGCTGCATGCATCTGAAGCTCACTTATGGAGGTTTTGTAGCTCCTATTCAGTTGGAATATAATATTACTGAATGGAACATTGGCAAGCAGTTATGGAAATCTGAGTGGTTTGCCTTGTGTGTTTATCTATTACAGCTGAACTACTCTAGCAAATTTAAAATCTTAATTTCTGTTTTCCATTGTTATTAAATTAAATAATTGGGCAAAATAGTTGAAAACTCTATTTTTTTTTTTTTTACAGTATGTTACCAGCCTTTAATATTTGGAGCAAATAAAGAGGCAATTAAAATACACATAGAAGGTTCAATAATGTGCAAGATAGACTACATGTTACCTTCTCTTTTGAGGTGCCCATGTGTGGTTACATTAACCTTCACAGTGAAATGGACCAACAGGTTTCCTAAAGGGGCCTGTTCTGTGCTCTCCATCTTGAGAAAACAAGGTTCCCTTTGTCTAAGTCACTTACTAACAGTATTACAACTAGTAGGTTTGGCCAGGGAGAGAAAGTCTTCAGCCTGTATTTGGGATGATATATCTAACTTATCAAGAAATCTACTCTGCTGAGATCTGAAGGAAATAGGGCTTCATGGGTTTTGATTTTCATTTAAATAGTGCAGTTCTGTATTGACCTGCCACTATCTGTGTTCTGCTGAGCCCCCACTACTACCAGAGTGGTGATTTGCACATTTTTGGAAGTTTGGACTAATTTATCTACAAGTCAGAGCATATCAAACAAAATTCAATAGCTTTCTGAAATCAATTATACTGTAAGTGAAGCAAATTTAATTCCTACTAGTGCATTTTTCTTAAAGCCAAGGGGTCTTATAAAATCAATGCATGTAAAGAAGCATGAAACTTTACAGTGAATTTTGTTTTGTTTACATACCCTTGCAGAAATAACATCTTTTCTAGTGTTATGTTTTTCTAATGAAAAATACAATTTCTAAAGCAGATATTTTGGATTAAATTAGTACAAGGATTTAATATTTTATAATTACATTAGTTTTGCACATAGACTAACAGTTGGTGAGTGGACATGTTTATCCACACTGTTCTAATTGAACTTCAACAGACACTTGATAAACACCAATAATGCGCCTCATACACCATCCTGCAAGGATTTTTTCTTAAAATCAGACTGCACTCCAAGAGTTTTTTCTTTGGAAATGATAAATATAATACAGACTTCCCTTAAACCTGTTAGATTTTTATGCAAATACAATAATCAAAGAAGCCCTAAGTTAATCTGTTTATTTTATGCCAACTGAAAGATACAATAATTGCTGCAATATCTGAGGGAGTTGGGCACCTTTTCTATAGATAAGCTTGCTAAACTCTGCACTTGGTGAAAGTCTACCTAAAAAAAGAAAGTGGCAAAATATCTTTACAATTAAGCGTTAATTTCCACCTGCATCTGTTAGATGTATGTCTGTTTTTCAGGGTGAAGCTTTAAGTAGCTCTTTCACTGCGTGGTTAGGAGAAATTTCAGATGTTTCAAGATGCAAATTTGCCTCAGTTTTCTTCCAAAAAAAAAAAAAGGAAAAGATCCAAGTGACCTTAAGTGCCTTATACCCAGTACTTCTTTTGTACTTCAGGCGCAGAGTCCTTAGATTGCCACCAGCATCAAGTTCCTTTAGCTCAGAATTCTGACTTGCACTTTCCTTCCCTCTTGAGCATTGAGACCTGGAGAGAAATAGGAGAGCTGGTATCACCTAGTAGGTGCCTGTACCCTCTGCTAGCCTCCTGCTGTAAAGATTGAGCTCCTTGTGCTGGTGTATAACTGCAGAGGGCAAACTGCATGTGACATGGAGACAACCAGTCACTTGGACATAAAGTAAAACCACTAAGAGGTCTAAAGATGCACACAGATTGTATTCTAAAGACTTGTGTGAAGCAAAGCAGGCCAATAGCTAGAGCAAAGCTACCAAATCTCCTAAATGCTCAGTAGGTCACTCTGGGCATTTTCTTTTTCATTATCAGCCAGTGCATATTCCCTGTAGCTGGCTAAGGCACTGGAAATGCTGCGATTCTTTGACAAGTTCTGGGGCATGCTTGTGGTCCTGGAGGCAGCTGGGATGTTAGGCATGTTTCTCTCTGTCATGTTTGCAGTGAGTAGGTTTTTACATTAGTTTAATCAAGTCTGTTAGATCACTTTTTAATGTGGAAAAGGCCAGGGTCTGAAACTAGATTAATTATAAGTGATGTATGGTACAAAATTTATGAAGAAGTCTATTTTGTGGTAGCTAGGTCAAGTAGTCATCCTGTGTAGGATTTATTTAAGGGGAGCTTAAAACTTTATGGAAGATGATCCCTAATGCTAGAAGAAAGACACAAGGAAGTGTCTTGCTCCAGGAAAGCTGTAGGATATATCATGGGTATTTTTGAGGACAAGTTAGACAAGTATCCATCAAGAATGTCCTAATTCTAGTGGCTATATGATGGAATGAAAGAAGGACTGGCTGCCCTTGTTTATGAGCACTCAATTCTGCTGGTAGGAAAAATTGCTCTGGTACATGTGAGTGTTTGAATTCCCATTTCTGAGGAGCTCTGCTATGTACTATAAGATCTTCTTTTTGATGATTTTTGTCAAAACCAACCTTTTTATACTGCTAAGAGACTGGTACTGCTCTTTGAGCTCTGGGTCTCTGAATCTCTATGCCTGATTACTGTCCTGCACGTGTGTGTAGCGGGGAGTCATGAGTCAACTCATGTCAAAGGATCAAACTGAGAGTTGGGCACTGCTCTTAATTTGTACCATTCAGTTTTCTATCCTGTTTTTCTCTGTAGCTACTACACTGTAGGTAAGGCTTTGATGAAGCATATGTGTTGTAGCTGTATCTTAAAGTTCGGGGATGAGGGTTGAAAAGAATTCTCACTTCCAGAAACAGAGGGTCTTTGAATGCTCTCATAGCTGAGGGCCAGCTACTCAAGAGGTGTTTGTGTATTTGTTAACTAAACACTGTCAAAGTTAGCACCAGCTGCTTAACCAGCTTTCCACCATTTTACATCGTTTTTTACTCCTATTTAAAACTCTTATCAGCTTCTAGCAAAAGCCTTTTCTGCATTCCTTTCCTTGGCACAAGAGCTGGGTGGTTTAACAGGGCACTGTCAGAGCTATAGTGGACTATAATTAAACCCGACAGCTGTATTTTGGTTTCTGGGCATTGATGAGTTCATACAGATCCTGCTCTATTCTGCCAGTATGTTTTGTTCTTGTCAGCAGCAAAACCTACTAAATATAGGTAAAAAAAGTATTTTCCAGTGTCAGAGAACAGGTTTCTTGTCTATTTGTCCAGAAGAATGCTGTTTCCATTCTTTGCAGCAGTTGTCATCCTTAGTGTAAGAGAAGGGAGCAAATGTCTCCAGAGGGAGACGTGGCAAAGATGTGCTGATGCCAGGTGATGAGTTTGTCCCTCAGCTTCAGGTGTGACAGCCTCTGGGTTGAGGGGTCTGTGCACTGGGACAGTGAAGCTGCAAGTATGGTTTGCACCTGAAGCACTCTGGAATTAAAATGTGCCAAAAGCACCCATGCTGACAGATGCACAGAGTGTTTCTACCTAGCACGAGGCTTAGCATTCAGGAGTTAAGAGTCTGTCTTTATTTTATCACAAATACTTTCTACTAACAGTACAACATAAGCAGTGAACTTTGAAGAGGTCTTTGAGTTCAGAAGAGCTTCTTGCTACGTTTCCATGAGTTAGAAATGGAAGATGTTTTGGAAGAGTGAAACAGATGTGGAAGGAACTTTAACCCAGCTGCTTAAACAACATGTCCCTGTGCTTGGCTGTGGTGCATTAGAAACAATTACAATTAAGTTCAAGAAACAGAAGTAGGTACAATTATAAGCCACTGCAGTGGCTTGCTGATGAGAGCTATTTGATCAAATCCCTAAAAAAGGATGGAGTGTGCCAAGAATTTAAAGATGAATAGCACCTGTGCAACACCATTAGGGAAGAACCCATATTTTAGGATTTTCTTAAGATTGGGTTGATGCTGAAAGGATGTATGCTGTCTTGATTTAAAATCTACATTTCTGTTTGAGGTGAATTCTGGGCTTTTAGTCTGATGCAAAGCTTTTCTTCACCGGGCAGAACTAACTAAGGTGCAGTTTGACATTGTAATGTCTCCAACAGCAAGCCAGCATGAAAGGTTCCCTCCTTCCACATAGTCATTCCTGCCTCTGCTCTTCTGTTCTTTATCTGTGTGGGTGACCTTAGCACGCTGTTGTGAGGTTGTGCTGTACAGTGGTGAGCGAAATGCTGTGGCCTGAGACATCCTCATAAGTGGGAACAGTAGTGCAGCAAGGGTCTGGTAACCTGTAGCTGAGTTTCTATCTTTGCTTTCAGAGTGCTTGAACTGTACCATTACTTTCCTAATATGTAGCCTGGAATAAAAAAAAAAGAACACTATTTACAGCAGGAATTTCAAAACATTATTCTGTCTGCTGTTGTTAAGCAGAAGGAAATTTTCTACAGCATAAAAAAAAAAAAAATCTTTTTTTTTATTCAAAGAATTCTGATAAGGGTTGTTGCTAAGGGAGCCATTTAATGTCCATCCTTGGATTTGAAAGTGTACCTGTGCAAACTATTACACAGTCAATGTCCCTTTATTTCTTGGGGCAGAGGCCACCCAGAGAGAGAAGAGAGCCACCCAGAGAGAGGCTTTTAGAGAGAGAATGCATTATGTCTTTCAGCATGCGTGGTTAACTGATAAAATGAAGGCATGTCTCTTGCTAGCTTCCTTTTTTCTCTTGTATTAGAGAGTATAATTAATTACATTGCCCTAAACTGCATTTTGATAATATCCAGGAATGGAAACCAGAAGGGCATTTAATACAAGCTTGTGTGGAAGTGGAATTTTATATTCTTGCTTGATTAGCATTGAAGAGCAGCAAAATAGAAATGAGCCTTCTGTTCTGTAAAGGAAGCTGACAGGTTGTCATAGGCTGCTTTTGGGGTTAGGTACATTGGGATGAGAGTAGGGGACACTTGTGCTGTGACTGAGGACTCAGTTCTCAGAAATTGATGGTGTTCTACAGAGAAGGCTGGAGTACAAAAAAGGCCTTTAGAGGGCTCTGCTTCAGTTAAATGTTGCTTATTGAATTAGTTATCCATTTAAAACTGCTATCAAAATATGCAGTGTGTAGTTTACTTCCTTCCAAATTTGTTCTGGAAACAGGGGTTTCTCTACAGCCCTTCTAGGACATGTCACCATGGAAGCACTTACAAAAATAATGTTTCATATCTTTTAAATAGTCTTGTTTCTCTGAGATTGTTTGCATTTGCTAGAAGAAGAAAGGGAGGCTACAAATTGACATTTACTGGAATGAAAGCTGGTCCTGCATATTATTTTTAACAGTACTGAAGGTTTAAAATGCAGCATTCCTTGACTTCAGGCTTCATTTGAGGGCTTTTACTTTTTAAAACAAGATGTATTTTAAATCAGGTATGAGCTTACCATCAGACTGCACTTAGAAATGAAAACATTTTGTGTAGACTTAGATGTATTAGCAAAAAAATTACTCCACTGTATTACTGCTATAGACAACATTTTACCTTCCTGTGTGTAACTGCCATCAGTTGAACATAAAGGTTTCTGCTGCTCACAGGACCAAGTCATAATTACCTTTCTTCACTGGCTGTATTCTTACTAGTGGAAACCTCAGCATTTGAAACAAAAGTTCAGTAAAACATGATGCCCAATGCTGAATGCTGTTCATAGTCTGTCTCTGAATTGTAAGCCATCCTTTCTTGTACATTTAATGACTTGTGGGATATGGATGGATATTTTTGTCTAAGTTTAATGTAGAGTGAAAGGTTGATACAAGTAAGTTGATCTTAATGAATTCACTTGGAATTCAGTGACAGAGTGGTTTGCAGTGGGGAGCAGAGCTATAAAATCAGTGACCTCCTTTTTGGCTCATGGGGCCTTTCCTTGACTAAGCTCAGCCAGACAGTTACCAAGCAATGGAGTGGTGCTTTAACATGATGGTATGTTGGGCAAATGGAGACTGTTTCCAGGCAAGGGATCAGATGTGGAAGGCCAGCTAAGATGGGTAAGGCAGATGTCAGGAGAGGAAAAAAACTACTGCTGCATCTCCCATGCTGGCTGCTGGTTTTTGGTCTATGCAGAGCCAAATTCAGGCCTTGGCAAAAAATGTAGTACAACTGTCCACATTAGCAGAATCAGAGTGCTGCTTCCAATGTCAGAAATCATGTACTGCCAGACATTTTCTGCAGCATCTGTGCAGGATGAAATGACCTTCACTCTTTTGTCATGCAGACCTAACAAAATTAACTCATTCCTTCCAATGGACTGTGTCCTCTGGGAGGAAGTCATGGAGAGAAAAGTTTGTGTTCTTTAGTAAGTCTGTTTGCACTTACTGAAGCAAGAGGGCTAGGTTAGGTCACAGCTCTGGTTCATGTTCATGTCAAACAGAAGGAACAAATCTCAGTATTTCTAATATTCCTGTGGGAATTGCTCAAATGATTCATTTTTGAATGACTCCAGTTGTACAGTGGAAACCGAAGGATTGGGGCTGAAACTGAGTTTTAAAAATAAATTGTGAAGGAGTCCGGCCTTTGGGTATTTGAGACTGTAACTCCCTAGGCAATACTTCACAATGAAGAAATGTTACACACTTGGACATTCCTTTTGCTGTCACTAGCCTTTTCTTCTCAGACACTTGACAGTATTTTTAAGAACAATCTCGCTGACTACTGGCAAATAGCAGTTTTTGAGCTGTTGAAGATGTGTGACATAGAGCAAAGCAAGTGTTATTATAAAGTTAATTTCTTCTGCTTTCTTGAGCTATCTGTGGGGTTCAACCTTGCTGCTTGTCTCCATAGCACCCTTGCCAAATAATTTCATGCTCATGTTCTCAGTATGCCTATGGTGATAGGGACAAACTAGTGATGAAATTGAAGTTGATACCTTGATTATCTGATGTTTCCCTTCTCATGGACTCACTTTGAAATCGAGATCAAAGTAACTGTATTGAGCCGTTCATAATCACTGGCTGCTAGAGATTTACTGAAGACCAAGTCCTTAGAAAACCAGATGAGAGGTATTAATTTCTTACTGCTACTGAGTTGGGCAACAGAATGTTGTTGAAAATTGACCAACTCAAATTTAAGACAAGGTTGAGTAGAGCTTTTGGAGCTGGAGAATCACGTGACAGTATGTTTTATTTCCACCTCCAGTTCAAAGGACACAGAAATTGGGTGAAGGTTTAGCTAGGTGCAGAGTTTAGTTTTGGTGCAGACCCATGGGACTGTGCCTGCCCTTAGTAAGGGGTAAGGAATTAGCTTTTTCTGCTCAGCCTGACCTAAAAGTTGACTCTGCACTTGTGTGTGCCAACTGTAGTGAGCGATGGGAAAGCCCCTGTTGCTCGTATACTCGGTTTTGAAAGAGGTCTTATTAAATCGAAATGAATAAGTGATTAATGAAAATTATTAGGGTTTTCTTCCCTGGGAAAGCTTTCACCCTGTGCTTTCCTGAGATTTTGTGTAGCGTGGAATCACTCACCCATTTGCTTCAAAAAGGGACTCTGGGACAACTTTCCAGATGCAGATAAAGATAATGGCTTTTACAGCTAAAGATATAGGACTGTGTTCAGAGAAGAGGTACAAGGATAAAGGAAACTGTAAAGCCAGCATCTTCCTGGCTTCCTTATTCAAAGGAAACTGAAGCTGCAAATGGATGTGGGAGCTGCAGACAAGCCCATTCAAAGTGGAAATGGGGCAAGTGAGTATCACAGGGAACATAAAGAGTGCTGGCAGTGCTGCAGCAGCCTGTTAAGCAACGTGGCCAGGATAGACTGGGTCGATGAAAAGAACAATTAATTGCTAGCCTCTAAGGAATAGGTAATTAAAAAAGAGATGTGGGAAGCACAGTCATTCAAATGGCTTTGTTGGCCTTTCAGCCACTTCTATAAAGGTGTTTCCCAGTTCTTAATTGTCTAGTCAGCTGAAGTGAGATTAAACCTCAGGTATGCTGCAGGTGTTCAACTTGCAAACCATGTTATCAGATGTTTGTACAGAAAGTTCACTGCCTCCCTGGCCCCTTGCATTAAAGCTGCTCCCCTCATGGTTTTTGTAAGGCTGTTATCTGAAATATATTTCCACAGTCAGGTTCAGTTGTGCATGCTTGTTCTCCTCTAAGGCAATAATGCCTGAAACTAAGACTATTTAGCCTGGGGGATGAGGACTGAGCAAGCTAGAAAGGGGGTTAAATTCATTTGACAAGAAAAAGTAGTGGCAATACAACTAGTCAGCCAGGTTAAATATTAAATTTAATGAGCATTAGCGCAAATGGTATGTTGGAGATCTGATGTCTTAACAAGTCATAAAATAAAATTTTCCTCAGGAACAGCAGCTTTATGGCTTTTTGGATATCCACAGAGGGGCCAGATGGTGAATCCTGTGCTTATTCTCTTATTTTACAAGTTCAGTGCTGAAATGAACAGGGCTGTTGACAAAGCCAAGATATCACTGAGTGCCAAAACCTTGCTGGTTGGCAATGCCACTTGGTACAGATTTAGCCAACATTGTTCCTCAAATGTGCTGCACACAGCTGGAGTCCTGTGCAGAGATCTTACTGCAGTGTTGAGATGAAGGCAGTGAACTGAGATACAGGTGGTCACAGCTTGATTTTTGTGACTGCTAGATCTTTCTGCATGACCATTCCAAAATTAACTGCACCACCTTTTTTAAAACTGGCATCAATAAGGGGGAGTTTTGGAAGAAGTTCATTGACATGGTGGTAAAGCTACCAGTAGCACACCATAAGATCAAATGGTGATTGTTCAGGATCCCATCTTTATTCTACCTCTCTGGCCTAGGCTAAAGATTTTACTGGACAAAATTCAGCTATTGCAGTAATTTTACAAGTGTTTCAACAATGAGCTGAAAGCTGTGAGGACACAGATGAAGTAATGAAAGAAAAGACTGAGCCTTAATAATCTTGGTTAACCTCAGGAGTAAAAATATGTTGTGATAGTTCTAAGTCCAAGAGATGGTAAAAAATGCTAGAGCCAGCTGGCAGCATAGGAAGATTCAGGTGGGAAGATTGCACTTGCTGTGGGTGATGCCTTCTTGTCCTTGTAATCTAAATTCAGAATATTGAGGAGCACTTGCTAAACCAGCTTTGCCACATGTCAAAATCTGTGAAAAGCAAAAAGTTAAGTCTGCCTTCACACTTTTTTTTTTTTTTTTTTTTCCAATTAGTAGCTGAGTGCAAAGGCCTTATGTATTTGGAACTCACTTGCTTTTAGAGGTTTCTTACATCTTAAAATCTCTCTTCATCACTGACACTACACAACTTTTTGAACAAAAAGAGGGCTAATGCTAGAGAACATTATTTCTGTGAAAACATGTGAGCTTGGAGATGTTTCCTGGAGTTCTGGCCTGAAATTTAATACAGCATTGTCAGGTATTAAGACAGGAAGCAAACAAAATAAACACAACAGTAAACAGGAACCTTTTGGTACAGCATTTTCGTAACAGGGCTGCAAGAAGCTGCAGTGCTCATGGTCCTTCCCTCTTGCATGACCTTCAGGCTGTACTGCAACACTTCTGCTAGCACACCCAAATAGTTTGTTTACAGTTCCCTTAGTTTGAACAAGTTTTGGGCTTAATGTTAGATGTATTAACATGCTAATTGAGGTTACAATGATTGAGACAAACTGCAATATTCCTTGTTGCAATAGGAAGTTTTATAGCTTCCAGTTGCAGACTGCAGCAACATGATTTTCCCTGAATATTTCAGAAAAGGGACATGAATGTTCTTGGTGTGATACAGTAACATAGCAAGGCACATAAGGCAAACCCTAAGAGAGATCTATATCGTTTGCAGAACAAATGTAAGTAATACTTTGGAAAATAATACATTCTTTGGAGCTCATTTTTCATTTTTTTTCTCCATCTGCTTGCCTCCCTTCATATTTTCCAAACACTCATTTTTTTCGACATCCAAAAATAAAATTGTGTAGACCTATGTTTCTAGTCCTAACTCTGATTTTTGAAAGAATTCTATAATGAAGGGGTTAGAAGATTGATAGGAAGTGTTTCATGGCAAGACCTACAGGTTCAGGAAATAGTATTAATAGTGTAATGAAAACCCATAATGGTATCGATTTTCATGAATGGGGAAGAAAACGTGCAGCCAATAAACTGCAGCAAGTGTAAGTGGCTCAGACACTGGAATCTTACCTGCTAAACAATTACGTCAGAATTTAAAACCTTAATTTTGAGTATTCCAAATGTGTTATTTTGAATTTATACATGTAAATACACTAGCAGGGCTGGTAAGCTTTGCGTACAAAATGTCTTGGGGTTTTTGGGCTGTACATAGATATATGTGCATTTATGGCATGTATGGTTCAACATGCTTAGGCTCCCCTCCCTTAGTGGGAAGATCACGTTAGCATGGGGAGAGGGTAATATTTAGCTCCCTTGAAAATGTCCTGGACTGTGGAATTCTTCAGGAACCCCTATGTTTTACCAGTGGTTTCAGTTGTCTTCCCCAAGTTTCCATGAGGAAGAGATCACTGTAAAGCTACCTCTCTCAACTAGCCCAAATGTGAGTCTCTGAAAACACTGTGGAAGCCCCTACCCTTCCCTCTGGATCACACTGAGGGAATTCAGTACACTCAGGGTCTCCTGTGTGCCTCCTGGACAAAACCCTTCCTGGTAAAAGCTGGGAAGGACTGTTTTGACTCCATCTCAGTTCCTTAGTTCTCACTGTTAATTATTGCTCCAAAACTTGTGCCAAGTCACATTGCCAGACTTGTCTCCCCAAGTGTCCTGACAGGATGTCTTTTCAATGTGTTATATTATATGGTATTTCTTGCAGGGTTTCTTCAGTGTTGAAGGCATTCTTTAGGACTGAATTTCTAAATGCTCTTTTGCAGGAGTATTGCAATGGAAGAAGTGACCTAATGGGATAAATCCCTTTGCAGTATCCATTAACACCTTTTCATAAAGTTTCTTCGTTTCAAGCTTAATGTTTGGAGCAGCAGGGACTTAAGCAGCAGCACTTAAAACAGGGTACTGGCAGATGTCAGTGAATCAATGTGTCAATATGATTTGATGGAGGTAGTGGACAGCATTTCTGAGCTTCTCTGCTTTTGGCACACATTTATAAGGAGGAGCTGGGGCAAGCCAGAGAGTAATACTTGGAGGATTATGAGGAATTAACCTGAACATGGATACTTTTGGCTCCTGGGAAATCTGACTGCATCTCTTCATTTGGAATAGATTACAGCAGTACAGAGCAGCCAATGTAACTAATTGGTCAAATTTTTCCTGCTGTTTTACGAAGAGTTAGAGTATCAGTTATCTACTCATCTCTTGGGAAATTTATAGTGAAAAAATCTAGAGGTAAAGTTGGTTGTTTCAGCAGAAATAGATTTGCAGCTGCTGAGGAGAATTTGATTATGTGCTACTTTCAAAGAAATGTGATACATCATTCACTCCTGGACAGAAAGCCTTTTCTGTGACTAAGATTTTCAGACAGCCAAGGATAGCTGGGGAATAGGACTGGATTTCTTCTTTATGTGTTTAGTGTTTCTTAAGTTCAAAGTGCATTAGAAGCATGCAGGCATTGGGAAATGTTACAGTACATATATATGAAGAGTTTTCCAATAATTCAGTAAAATGTTAATCTCAAGATGGATTTCTGGCTGGAAAGATGTCTGCTCTTTTGAAACAGTGTTTCTCACCTGTTGAAGTACTGGCTTTGTAATCAGCTCATAATGCAAGAATTGAGACAAGGTAGTTGCACAGTAGAAATCCACTATGGTTGCCTCATGTCTCGGAGGATGAATGTTCATTTCTGCACACACAAAATTCTTGTTCTTCTATTAATCACTGGAGCCTTATGAAATGAGCTTGTGCTCACAGAAATGAAGGAAAATCATTATTGTAGTGGGTCTGGCTGTAAGATCATATATTTATTGAAAATATTGGTGACTGAGTGGTGTCTGTAGAAGAGTATTGCATTGTTAGAAACACTGGTGGAGAATGGCAGGAGGCATTTTGGCAGGGAAGATGCACCATGAGCCTGTTTAAAGGTTGAGCCTCTTTCCAGAGCTGGCCTCACAGAAAGCTCTGAGTAGTGGTTGAACTGTGATACTGAGGTGGTTCCTGGGATGTGCAGAACTTTGCCACTGGACAAGGTGGTGCCTGGGGAAGACTGACCATCTTCCTGATCTCCACAACAATGGCACCACAAAATCAGTGGGCCAGGTTTATCCCATCCCAGCATACACTCTGCTGAGAAGAGCACCTCCCAGCAGATGAGGCTCAGTGAGGCAGCACAGGTTCCAAGGGGGTCATGCAAAGTGCTCTATGCTGAAAAGCATGTAAGAGCCAGAACTGTCTGGCTGGAGCCAAGGAAATAGAGTTCATGGAATAAAAATGTGATTCCCCAGACTGAAATAGCACCAAATCCTGCAGGATTCTTTATCACCATCTGTTTGCTGAGAACACACAGTAGAGCCTAAATTATGCACCACGCTGTCATGCTGGGGAGGAGGAAGCATGGGTGAGCAACTGCATTACGTGCACAGGGAGTACTTTAACTGTGTCACTCCCTGTTTGCAGCTTGAGGAACCCTTAGGTGCATCAGGTCATTAAAGGCATGACTCAAGCTGAGATCACTTCTCTGGAAGAACTCTCTTTTTCCTGTTCCTAGCACTGGTAGCATCATAGACAAATCCCGGGAAAAATAGAGGAAATCCACCATTGATTTTATCACCAAGGAGAGTTGAGTTTGAATACAGTTTGTCGCTATTTTCAGCACAATACTACATTTATTCTTGGCTTTCACCGCCCAGAGGGAAGCAGTGTAGGTCAAGTTAGTCCAAAAGATGCTATATATGGTTGAACCAACTTGCCCCTTACATCAGCTTTTGCAGCACATTTGGCATAGAGTGAAAAAAAACCTTTTTTTTCCAGTCCAATATTAATTTCTAATTTGCTTTAAGGGAATGAACCAGTTTAATGCTAAACTTTCCCATACTCATGTAATTATTCATATGTCTAAACAGCTGTGGGTTTTCCTTCTTGTACCCAGAAATAACAACTAAATTTACTTGGATTTTTAATACTACTTGGAGACAGTGTTATGGATAACTTTACCCTAGGGCCTACAGGCTTTGATTTGGAGAAGTCATTATTACTGGAAACAAGTCTCTACCAACTCTTCAGTGAACTGTTTCAATTTGCTGTTGTCCTTAAACCCAAAATGCATAGGGCATTCATGTGGGATTGCTCTGCATAGAAAACAATTTTATGCCAGATGAATTTAAGTTTAAGCAATCTACACTTTGAAGGACTCTAGCAAGTTTCTCTGCACCCTGAAATTAATTTGTTATTTAGATGTCTCCTTAGATCTCCTTAAAATTGTTAGTTTCGAGTGTGATGCAATTCTTATTTGCATGAGATCTGCCAAGTAGATGCCTGAATGTTTTTCTTTCATGCAAAATATGATTGGACATTAATTTATGGAGTATCCTCTGAAAGTTCTTTTTGCAGAGGTGGATTAATGATTTTAACTTGCTTTACCTGCATAAATTCAGATAGCAATACCTTGTAGAACCCAAGTGTTCTAATTGTTCCCTGGCAGGCAGAAATTACGACCTGCTGTGCTCCTTCCCCAGTGCTTCTGCATCTTTTACACTGGTGTTGGAAATCTGTGAGCTTTCTGTGCAGGTAACAGTTCATGTCTTCACTGTGACCTTAGCTCAGGGCTGGGAAGTAACAAGAGGGTGCTGTGAAGAAGATCCAGCATAGCTTAGGATGCCTAATGAAGATCTGGTTGGCTGAGAAATCCACACACTTGTCTCTCAGCTTGCACTCATTTGTTGTCTGTTTCTATGTGATGAAGCTGCTTGATAGCTCTGAGCTGTGATTTAGCCAGTTTTGCTGGGATGTTTTGCTGGGAGTCTTTCCCAGGGGACCAGTGTACAGGAACAATTATGGTTCACTCCACAAGCCTTGCTAGTCTGTTTCCAGTTTCAAGCCATTTCATGGCCACATTGAGAGGATGAGAGGAAAGGCAGATGCCTTACTAGTGAGAAGGGAGGAAAATACACATTAGTTGAATACTAACAGAGTTTTAAGTGGTTCCTTTAGCTGTAAAAGCCTTCCCACCCCGCACTTCCTGCACATGCTCACAGTCTTCAGCGTTGCAGAAATACACATCTTGCACCCATTAACAGTTCAGAGATGACTCTATGCAACTCCCTTTAGAGACAGGGAAAAGAGTGTGGGAGCAGTTTGGAGTCTCAGCATCTGTTATCCCTTCTGCCAAATTGCTGCAGCATGGCAACCAGATGGGAGTGATGCCATTTCTCCTCAAGAACGAGCCACCCTTTGAGTAAAGCATTTCATTAAGGACAAAATCCTGGAACCTCAGGCACAGCTCTCCCTCTGCGCTTGGTGGGGGGATTTTTAGGGTTGGGGTTTTTTGTTGTTTTGGGGTGGGTTTTTTTGTTTGTTATTTTCTGGTTTCTTTGGGTTTTGTTGACTGTCAAATATATTTTGATTGGAGACACTGCAGAGTGGAGAGTTAATTTAATAGAAAGAATAAAATTATTGTATTTTTGTAAGAAGAGAAGGAACAGAAGAAGTCAAGGGTATATAGTATATGGTGAACAGTAAACTCAAACATTATTCTTTGATAAACATACTGATTTTTATACCCTTAGTCTTAGCCACATGCTTTCAGCTTTCCTCATCCATTTCATATGTTAGCACAGGTGAAAATATTTAATTAGAGTTAAGATAGTGGCCGTAGTTTTAAGTGTGGTTAAACATTTGGGGCACACTGTTCAAACTGCATTATAATGTGTGTACAGTAGTGAAATGCAGAGGTACCTTTGGGCATCTGAAAGCAACTGTTCACTCAGCTTGTCCTTGTAATTATGGTAAGTGCATGTGCAATGGCAAGAAAAATCATGTAAGTCATGGGCACTTCCTGCAGGAGCCTGTCTTTACAAATCTAATATCTAGATACATTATGAATTTTAAAGCATACAGATTTAATCCAGGCAAGTTTCCTTAAGCACTGGCTGAAGACATTAGCCTCACAGTTATTTGCAGAGAAATTTCATGTACAGCTTCACATACTTGCAAAACTTCACCAGCAATGCACTCCAAGTAATTTCATCCCCATCTATATCTGGGCAAACCATTCGCTGAGGTATTTTCTGCCGTCTGTGAATGTTCATCTGCAGTTTATATGCCAGATGTGTATTGGCAGCATACATGCTACAAAAAACAAGGATCCAGAACTGTAATAGTAATCCCAGTGCTGCAAATCAAGAAAACTTTTATATTATTAGATAGTAGATTGCAAACTAGTTTGCTAAATAAATGTGTTGTTTATAAATAAAGAACAAAATAATGACTTGCTGTAAATGTGGGTCTCAAGAAAACCATTTCTACAGGTGCATGAGCCACAGCAGTTGGGGAATTCAGCTGATCCTGGCTGGTCTGCCCTGGTGACATTTAAGTTATTTTCCCATGACTTGAGTATTCCAGTTGCTTTACAGCATACTTTGTGTCATTTAACCTTGGCTGACTTGTGGAGGATTTCAAAGCCACTGTGTTAGTATTGGATTTCTCATGATACCTCCACTGAATCAATTCCCTTCTCTTGGTCAGTGTGGGGGGTGAAGAGACAGCACTGTGTAACCCAACTTTAGTACAGTCTCAGAGAAAGAGGAAACCCTGGAACAGTGATTTAGTTAATGCAGCAAGATATATGTATATATCTAGGGCAGGGTGTGGTGAGAAATCCCCTGAATGTTCAAGTTGTGTGGGAGGTATGCATACAAATCCACTTAACAGTTGAGTTACTGTTTGGAATATTCTTCCCACACAGTATATTGGAAGAATTGAGGAAGTGTATTTGAGGAGAGCTTAAGACCTGCTAATAAAAGCCTAACCCACAGGCCTGCTAGGCGAGTCAGCTCATGCTGAGCCTTGTGCTCTTGTGGCCTAAGTAGCCTGATATCAACTGTGGTCTAAATTTACCTTTGATATCTTTATATTACCCCTATCTGTGACTGCAGCAGACATTCCCTAAGGCTGCACTTATGCTGGTGAGGCCCCCTCATGAGCAGGCATGAAACTTTGCTAATGAGTCCTGAAGCTTCTCACATTCCTCCTGCAGGAGCTGCTGGCTGTTGAGAGATGTCAAAGGTCTAACTGAAGAGAAGCCCCGGCTGAAAAGCAAACGTGCTGTTCCAAGGATCAAAGTCGCTTTTCCTATACCCCAGGGACTATCTCAAGCATGACTAGAGTCTTTCTAATCCTCAGTCTCTGTAATCAGGGCTCCATTAGAGTCTTTGTTTGCTTAAACATCAATGCTCCTGGTTCCGAGCTGTAAGAGCTGTCTAAGTGGAGCTGCAGCCATCCTGCCCAAGCTGCCTGCAGCCAGAAATGTGCTCCCCATGTGTGAATTGCTCTCTGTATCTTCGTAGACTAAAGTCATGGGAGGTGCTACCCATGAACCTGAGGGAATTAGGGATGCAGTAAACTGAGCCCTTGCTGACTTAGTTGTGGTCCTATTGTTGGCAGATTTACAGGATCCTTTCTTAGAGACCTTTTCTTTTGTCCCCTAGCTTAAGTTATCAGGTTTCTTCAGGAGTTCTATAGTCTATTCATATGCTCAAAAGAGAAGTTCATTCTCCCATTCTCATTTTTTGGGAGTAAGAATCCATAGTTCAGATTGCTGTTGCACAACCTGTCCTGGGACATGTCACTGAAATCACAGCCATATATAGCAGCTCTGGGGAACCAGTTTCCCTAGCCTGGCACTGCAAAGTGGTGATGCCCACCACTTGGACTGTGCTAATCCATGGCCACATCACCCAACAAGACACATTTTATGATTTATGGGCACTGATGTTAATGGCTTTAACTAGAATGGGTTAACAAATGCACTTACTACTTACATTTAAAACAGCTTTTTTAGAGGGAGTAGTTTAATCATAGTTTATAATCTCTTAGTCCTGCTCTGTTGACCACCCCTAACCTGTCCTACTTCTGTTTGTAATATGTTTATACTGCTTTTCATTTTATTGGAGTTTAATAAGCTACTTATAAAGGCATTTTTATATTGTGACCCGATTCCTTGAAGTCAGCTTGCCTGGTATTTTAAACGTCATCTCTAAAACTTCTTTTCATGTATAAGACATTGTTTCTATTTTAATTGTTACACCTGTAACGCTGAACTTTGTACATGTGCCAGTCAATTATGTTTTCACTCTGAATGCTGTGCCTTGAGTTGAATGGATGACGTGGGAATGGTGGCAGTGCCTGGTGCAAGCCCCTTCCTGTGTGTGGGATGTCCCAGGGCAGAGGATACTGTACATCATTCTGTTTCAGGTACAGCTTATGGCTGTGTAGACACAAAAATCAGAAGAAAAGAGTATTTCAGAAAGCAAAAGTCCAAGTTATTTTGCATGCATAGTGGTTACAGGGAGCTTGGGTAGATTTGCATGTAAAATGTGTTCTGGCCATACTGTGTAAGAGGCAGGCTTTAATGGCTTTTAGACCCCACTGGGTGGGAGGCTTTAGGTTATCCCTTAGTGTTTAATTACATGGAATGTGTGTTCAGCAGATTGTTCAGCTATCACCTGGAAACCTTCAGGCTGGATGCTGTGAGCTGCTGATAGCCCTGATGGTGCAGCTCCCTGAGTGCTAATATGGCAAAGATCAGATTTCTCATTTGGGGCTACTTGCAGCGGCCCTTTGCTTTGGCACTTATCTGTCAGGCCTGGCCAGGTGGCTTTGCACGGCTGGTAATGAATGTGGAAAAACTGCTGCATAATCTATTCCTAGAACTAAGATTTGTGTGTCTTGATAAAGGTAAATACTAGGTTGGTTGAGGCTTTTCCAATGTAATTTGTTTCTTTGGTGGAAACGTTTCCATTTTCTGGGCTTTCAGTGTTCAGTTTTTCTGTTTGTTTGTACGATGTGGTATGGCCAAGCAATACCTGTTCCCTCTGTAGTTTGCAACAGGAAGTTAGTATGGAATTGGAAGTAGGAGCACAGCTGGTTTTGCAATGTGTATGAGAAGCAAATGGGTGTCATTAGTAGCTGTGTTTAGTTGGCTTTGTCCTGGCTGTTTTAGAATCTATTACTATTACCTGTCACTCATTTTTTCATTTTCTGCAAAACAAATAAGTTGTGTTTTGGAGACGAAATAGTGCAGAAAAAAATTATTTCGTAGGCAGGGGGTAGCATATAACTAAGTTGAAACAGCTGTAAGAAGAAAAAACAAATTACAAACCAGCTTTGGGGGAGAAAAAGAAGAAATTAGCTCATCTGATGGCAAGAAAGAGAAGGACAATTTCCCCAAATCAGGAAACCAAAAAGAAAAGTAACAGTACTTCACTTTAGGATAAAATGAGGCGTGTGCAGGAGCAGCACAGTCAAAACAAACAGTGATGCATGAAAACAAACCTCAGGATGAGGAATACCACACAAAAATGTGTTAGTCTGGCTGGTCATTTTATCTTTGTACCTTTGTGGTACAGAGCCAGGCAGCTTGGGGGTAAGGGATGAAAACTCAGTTTTCTGTCACTGGCCTTCAGGCAGGTCAGTAGTGACCAATATTTGTGATGGCAGCCTTTGGATTTCTTTGAAAGTACTCTCTGATATTTCTGCTATTAGGTGACAGACACCCCTTAAATGCTGGTCTCGGTGAAAAGGGAAATTAAATGATGTGTCCTTTGAAAGATTCACCCCAGAATGAGCAAATACCTTGAATATTTGGTTCTGCATGTGCAGTAACTTGAGAGTACCACAGGAGTAATCTTAAAACAGCTTCCAGCAGTTGGGACTCTAATGTGTGTCTTGTCTTATGCTAATATACCACTTAGTCAATAACGTGGTAACAAGAAGGTTTTGTTGAAGAGTTCCCCTTGTGTAGAATAGCTGTAGGATGCTGCAGTGGCACGAGCTTATGAATTCTTCTCCAGAGATGCCTGTTGGCAGTGTGGTGGTCCTGTGCAAAAGTCCCTGCCCTTGGGCTGCACAAAGGGCACTTTTTTCCCATAGTATTCTCTCCCCTCAAGTAGGAGCAGTAAGCAAATCCTCTTTAGCCAAGCCAGGTAAAGGTGAGGAAATGGTGATAGTTTTTGTATAAGGGAATCAGCATATTGTAACATCCAAAGTCTCAGGCTGGCATCTGTTCAGTTACCTGGCTGCTTCTGGAGTCTCACAAGAGCATGGGAGAGCCTGAATTCCCTTCCTGCAGCTGCTAGCATGCTCCTGTTGCATGGTGGAGAAAATCATCTGTGGGCAGCAAACACAGTGAGGCTGAACCTGTAACATTGCTTATCAAGCCATGGGGTCAGGTGGAGACAGGAGGCTGACTTGAACAATGTGAGCTGCAGTGAACTTGGAGAGGGAAATTTAGTCTTTAATTTTGGGTCTTTAATCAAAGATGTAAGTAGACATATATGGAAGGTACTTGCAAATGGAGGGCAACACCTTTTTTAGCAAGTGAGACAAGTTTCTCAAAATCTGAGCATGAGTGTTCTTTCTGTCATTGCTGTTGAATCCCTTTTAATTTCACAGACTCTATAGTGGTCTTCATCAGCCTTTGTAAAGACACAGCAATTCAGGAAGCACTACTGGAATGATGGAGTCACTTCACCCTAGCATTTTCTGATTAAAACCAGAAGAATAAGCAGAACAGTCTGAGATTGGATTTTCTTGAGCAAGGGTGTTGCTGAAGCCAAATAAACACTCAAGACCCTAACAGGATTTTAAACAGAAAAACTCTGAACCAGAACAGCTTCATAGACAGTGAGATTTGATACTTTTCTGAATCTCAGTAGCTTTGCCTTGGATTTCATCTTAGTACCATGCTGCTTTCTATTGCCAGGTCATATTTCCTCAAAAAGTGTCCTCTAATTAGCTGCTCAGAACCCACTACATGATCCCAACTTAGCATTAAGAGTTTGTGTTAAAAGGAGCTTTGAGTACAATCTGTACAAATACGTGTTGGGATGGAGCCCAAATTTATGTTCAGAAGTGCTGGTCTGTGAGAACAAATGGTTGCAATCAAGGAAGGACATGTTTCAAGACAAAAAAAGTCATGCTGTGGAACCTTAATTGTCCATGTATTTTTTCAATGCCTAAACACAGCTATATATGCTTGTGAGTAATAATACTTTTTCTAGGAAGTTATTTGATTATTGATATTATTCGACTATTTAGAGAAATCACTGTATTCCTGGCAACTGTGCTATTCCCCTTCAAATCTATGTAAAACCAATTAACAGGAAACACATCATTAGAACAAAATGGGAACAGATGTGTTTCAGAGAGGCAGTGTAAAGATAGATCTCCATTATATTGCTTTCATTGGAAGGAGTTTTTGGGAAAAGAATAAACATGTGACTGAGAGTAATGACAGAAGGTTAGGAAGAGCTTAACTTGCCTTGGGAGGGGATAAGAGATAAGGACTGGTACAGGGAAGAAAGAAATGCATACATCACAGAGAAAATTGGCAGTTAGGAAGAGATAGGAAATTGAGATTTGCAATATGTAAGTGGATTTAGAGGAATAATGGACAAGGTGAAGTGTAAAGAAGAGTTCCTGGAAATAGTGGTAGATTTCAGCTCTGGTCAGCAGTTGCTTTCCAAGCCTCAGAAGTAGCATGTGTCTGATGTTCAAAAGGCTGCAAATGATTGAGGTCACTGCCTATCAAAACTGATCCATGTTAACCATACTAAACAGTCTACTGAAAGTCACTTAAAGCATATTCTAAATAAGCTAAAAGATTAAAGGAGGCCTGTTGATTGGATCCTTGAATCTGAGAACTATTTGTAGTTCTAAAAATGAGTTGTGTTCAGCAGCCTGAACTTCTAGCTGGCTTCCAACTGCTTGTGTGGGAAGGCAGTGTCGTACCTCCCCTTTTCTGAATGCAAGAAAGTGCTTTAGTTTGTTTCTTTCAAGGTGGTGCCTCAAGTGACCTCTACATACATGAAGTGGCTTTGTCAGACTGAAAAACACCACGTCTCCATTGCCATTCCATGCATTCTCCCTGAATATACCTATTTATGGGCTAAGAAAACTGCATGGGACAAAGTGCTAAACATATGGTATTTGAAAGGATGTGCAGGAGTGCACATTTATCTTTTATTATCGCCCTTAAGCAGTCCTGTTCTTCAGAAGCTCTACCAGCCATCCATTATTCATCAGCTCTCTGGCTCCTCAGCTGATTGCCGAGCAGAGTTGTGATGTGGAACAGCAGCCTTGCAGAGTGTGAAGTGGGATGGGTACGAGATTATGCAAGGGAATTATCTGCTCCAGTAAAGGTCTGGTTTCCAGGGCTTCTGACATAACTAAGCAGAAACACTAAGTGCAAATGTAGGGACACAGTGTTATACCTGAACAGATTAAGATATTAATGCCATGAATAACTCCTTCCTGTAGAACTAAGTCCAAGGCAGCTTTTGCTAAGGCATTCTAATGTGAATGAGCTTTCATCCTGGTTTGGGAACTGCCTCAAGTGCACAAAACCAGGAATTCCAGCCTATTTGACCTGAAGCTGGGTAGCTCCTAGAGCACGGGGTGGAGCAGATGTGCTGCCAGATGCTGGCTTTGTGTGCTGGAGGTGCCAGATCAGGGGATTTGCACGAACCACCTGTCTACCCTTTGTCTTAAACTTAGCTAGCAAACATTCACCCTATAGTGCCAGTTGAAAATGCCTTTCTGGAAAAGAAAATGTAGGAATTACCTGGATCCCTTGGCCTGTATGTAAAGTAAACGCTTAAGGGTTTGGTACAGTGATTAATTTACCTACTTTCTAAGGATATCCCTATTCAGGGATGTGTAGTAGCCCTTCTAAACCCTTCCAGATTGGTTTCCCCATGATGATCACATAAACTTCTGCCTTATAAAGCAACCTACTCCAGCTCCTCTTGTTTTCTGTAGGGGAAGCCTAGCACTTCAAGACCTTCCATCACACTTTTGCTATATGTGGGGCTTTAAACCCCAATCATAAAAAAATTGATGTTCTGTGCATGTAATTTACCTTGTGTGCCTCAGGCATCAAATATCACATGTGGCAGATCAGCAATTGAAGTAATTGATAGTTTTGCAGGATATTGGAAGAGCTGTAGGATGTATGATGTAATGAAACAATTTTGACTTTACTCAAGTTTTCAGCCTTGAAGCAAGAGGGGGCACCAAGACTGTGGTTAATTACAAAAATGAGTACTGTCTGTCAAAGTGTTTGAAGCCCGTGTTACACAGCTTTGTGGCATGAACTGTGATTAGTATCAGGCTCACTTGATAGCCTGAGAACTTCCCACCACCTCTACAAGCAATGCAGACCTGTTGTGCAGAAATTAATTTGTGTTTCAATGTTTGTAATAATGTGACTGGTATGAAAACAACACCACAAAGTAAAATAGCAAGAACAGGGATTAGCTACTTAAGGTCGAAATCTTTTGTTTTCTAGAGGTACATCGAGGTCTTGCATAAGAGCCAACGATTTCTCTGGATAGTGTTCAAACAGAATTGTATTTTTGATTATATAATCAACTCAGCCCTAAACAGCTATAACCACCTACTAAAATGGAAGTGTTTTATGAGAAATCAGCTGTAGCAGGAGACTTCAGAACATTTTAAAACAAGTGGATTTTTTACTCCTTTTTTTTAGCTGACCTGTTATTATAATGGTGCTTCCTTTGAGAGACCTTCTAGGCAAGGCTGTCAACAATAGACTTCTTGGCTATGAGAGCACCAGGTCAATCTCTGCCTTCAGGGCAACAGGCAAGAAAAGTGCAAACAGATCAGACTGCCAATTCTTGCAAGTTGCAAATAACTCTTGGTTCTGCTTCTCAGCTTTACAGATCCTACATGGCTGCAGGATACTGTGCCAATAGCAATATAAAGGTATCTTGTTTTAAATACCTGATATGTGGATCAGACTGTAGGATGCCAACAAAGCTGGTTTACAAGGAAGGATGCTCCTTTCTTTTGTGCTGCTTGAACTTCATCCACCTGCTGTGATGCTTAATGAAATCGTTGTGCAAACTGTGAACGCTGATTTGTGTTATAAGCCAAATACCACAAAGAGTTCTGTGTTTTCAATCAGCTGTGAGCTGATAGGAGCCTTATCACACTCCATCTTTGGAGGCAGCTAAAGGACAATCCAAGCAGGCATTAATATAACATATTTCTACTCATAAATATGAATATGCTAAAACTCTCTACTGAATTAAACTCCTTGTCCAAAGAAGACTGAATGGGATGGCCTAGCAGTAGCTAATTTGTGCCAGGACAAGGTTAGGACAGCTAAAGGGACCTGCACTTTGATTTAGATGATGTGTTCACATACTGTGGCCAAAGTGTTTTAGGGACAGAAAAATCTCATGCTAAGCAACAAACAAGGAGGGCCTGAGGAGCTTGAAAGGACTTTCTCCTAAAGTTATTTTTGCAGATCTGTACAAGGCCAATATCTATGGAAATCATGAGCGCTTGCAGCATACTTTGCTTGGCCTGCAGCAGATATGTTCAGTGGCAGTAAAATGGCAATCAAGACCCATAACACTCCAGAAAGCAAAATGCTACTTATGGGTGGAGGATATTACAGGGGTGCCACTCACTGTGGACTCTTCCAAGAAGAGCTTGACAATGAGCTGAAGAAGCAATGCCTGAATGGTGCTTCGTGGCTGAAATAAGCTGTATGATTCAAAGTTCTGGTCCTGGCCTAGCCTAGCATCATAGGAGGTACTCATCAAATTCAGGGTTTTTTTTATTTATAGCAACAAGTGTAGATTTAATAGCAATATATTCAAGGTAAACTTACATCATCAATATAAAAGGATACTCAGGTGAGGTGTCTGCAGCCTGAATCTCTCAGGTAGAGTGTGCTCTAAATTAAACCTGCTGTAGAGCACTCAGAAGGAGGTAAATATTTACTACAGTAGGGGAGATTGTTTTGGGATTTAAACCTAGCATCAAGTTCCCAACCAGCTGCATATACCTTGCAGGTCAGAACTGCTGAAGAGCTGATGAGTTCCCCAGCTGTTTGTGCAGTAACAGTCTGTTGTTATTTACTTACCAGACAAGCATAATTTAAGCTCTAGAAACCTATCCTTACCCTCTTTGCAACAAAACTCTGGGTGTTTGGCATGTTTTGTGAAAGCTGACAGCCAGTCCACCATGCAGTTCTTAGTTGCTACTTAAATATCTCTGCAGGGTATTGTGACTGAGTGCTTTTCAAAGGCAAGTAACATCCCCTCCTTCAGAGCATGATTCAAAGCCAGCTGAAATCAACACAGATAACCTGATTGGAGCTTTGCATCAGGCACCCTCTGCCATCCCAGATGGTATGAGGGAGAAATAGATGCAAACTGAGAGTTTTGAGCAGCTTTTCACATTTCTTTCTTGAAGATGCTAGGGAATAATTACAGTCTGAGACAAGTTCTTTTTCTGTTTGATGTGGATTTAAAAAGAGCTTTTTATTAATGCAGCCTCCTGTCTAAGGGGCAGTGCAAAACTTCTTTATATTCTAGAAACCTGCCTACCCAAAGGATGTGTCTACATTCTCTAGTACCAGGAGACAACAACCGCAAAGAGGGGAACTCTGGTGATGCCTAAATATCTGAAAAGCTTACTCTGTTCTGCAGAAGAGCTCAAGTTGATTCAGCATTTAATTTATAAGGTTAATTTGTCATACATTGGTAACAAATTTTATTATGAGTGCCAGTAGTTAATCTTAGAAAATTTATGATCTGTTGAATGTAAAAATATTGCAGCACTGATATTTCCAGTGCAGGTGGAAACCTTGTGTCCTTGGCAGATACTATGACTTTACCATTGTGAAGCCATAAAATTAGGTATAGTGTATCCAGGCCAGTGATGGTATGTCTTTCTGGATCTTGGAAGTCAGAAAGTTTAAGTCAAACATTTAAAATAAGATCTACAGTTTATTTTACCATTCTGTTTGATCACAGTGAGTGCCTTTTGTAGAATGCCAGAAGAGTGCCTTTGCTCTTTTATAGTATAAAGGCAAATGGAAATATGAAAACTGGAAACCTAAAATGCAATATATAATATTTCAGATTTTCCAACTCCAACATGTCAGCTCTTAATATTTCAAATGAAGCACATTACCATCTTGCAAAAATAATATTGATAAATGTATTCAATTCAGGGTTAGTTTAGCCACAAACATGTTGATTGATTTTTCAGAAACATACTGGTGTGGAGGCAAGACCTTCTCCTATTCTTGAACAGTCATAGAAAATTCAGGTGTCTTTTATGATTGTTTACCCAAAGTTTGTCTATAAATATTAAAAATTCAGTATGGTGAAGTCACAGTACAAAAACAATTTGAATTTTTTATACCTTGCATAAAAACCTACTGCAGTTTGTGCTTGACTAGTGTTGAATGAGACATGAACTGAAATCCAGCTGTGACTGTTGTGATTTTCATTCATTGTTAAGTTGCATGTCCAAATCAACCAATCCTTTACTGTCAGTCTATCCCAGCAAACCCCATTGCATTACACCTTCAAACACTACCTGTGCAAAGGTGGCAAAAGCAGAGACTTTTTTTCTTTGGAATGTGGCTCCAGTAAAGCACATGGCATGCAGTTAAAACCCCCCTGCAGCCTGGAGAACAACAGAAGATAAATGGTCATTTGAATCATAGCAAGTAACTGTCAGAATAGGAAAATCCTTAATGATTGCAGCAAAGAGTTTGAATGTATTTTTATTTTAAATTTAGCAAGTCAAAGCAGATCCTGCCATTACACAGCTTTGGCTCCAGGAGCTGAGAAAATTTCCAGATGAAGGAAGGACAATTATGGAATTGTTTAGGTTGGAAAAGCCACTCTGCCCCCAGCCTGTAGCTCTGCAGAGGCTCGCTGTGACCTAGGGGCAGGACCTGGCACTTCAGGGTGTTGGACCTCATGCCATTGGCCTGGGCTTATCAATCCAGGCTGTTCAGATCCCTCTGAATAGCTTTCCTACCCTCCAGCAGGTGGACACTGAGCCAACTTGGAGTCATCTGCACACTGACTGAGGGCTTGATCTTGTTTGGATCATGGACAAAGATACTACACACAACTATCCCCAATACTGAGCCCTGGGGAACCCCACTTGTGACTGGCCCCAGCTGGATGTAACCATCCACTCTCTGGGCTCGCCCATGCAGCCAGTTTTTAGCCAGTGAAGAGTGCTGCTGTCCAAGCCAAGGGCTACCAGCTCCAGGAGCATGCTGTGGGAGTCAGTATCGAAGGTGCTGCTGCAGTCCAGGGCAATATCCACAGCCTTTGCCTTATCCACTAAGTGGGTCTTCTTGTCAGAGATGGAGATCAGGGTGACGTGCCCAACCTGCCTCTCATGAATCCATGCTGTGTGGGCCTGATCCCCTGGTTGTCCTGTAGCTGCTGTCTGATGGCACCCAAGATGATCTGCTCCATGACATTCCCCAGCACCGAGATCAGACTGGGAGGACTAAAGTTCCTGGGATCATCCTTCTGACACTTCTCGTAGATGGGCATCACATTTGCTAACCTCCAGTCAGTTGGGACCTTGCCTGTTAGCCAGCTCTGCTGGTAAATGATTGAATGTGGCTTGTCTGTGGTTTATCCCCATGCACTATGAATGTGGTCTGTTGCCCTATTTTCCTCTGCTCTGGAAAGACATATGTCGTGAGACTGCAAGGAGCATCTCTGTCAATATGGGCTGCACTTCCTGCTCAGCTGGGCAAGGCATTCCAAGTCACCTAACATTGGCATCTGGGGGAAAAACACCAAAGCTCTATAAATTAAATATTCAAAGTGCATATTTATACTGAAGTGTTTGGCTTTACTGCCTGCCCACGTGTTGTATATCTGTTAAGGTTGCCTATAGATGCCACTTGAGGCAAGCTTACACTGTCCTATTTAGATGGTTTTTTCTCTCAGAACTGCAGTCTTGTTTCTGTTTGGGACTAAATGTAGTGGGAGGTTGAACAGAAAGCAGAACATTCTCACCTCACAAAGGTCAGGGCTGGAGCTGTGTTTGACTAGGGATATACAGAGCCTGTCATTTCAGTGGCTTGGATGTTGACTTGAAAGCAAACCTCTCTTATCTTAACGCTGACAGTCACTAAGGTCAGCATGCAATCTATCATTACAGAGTGACTGTTCTTTGTAATCATGCTATTTATCCTGAAGGACCTGGAAAGACATCTATACTTTACAATTTCTATCTCTCAGGAATTATAATCTCTTGCTGAAATTGCTTTCCTAGGAGAACTATTGTGTTGTTTTTTCTGGTCCCTGTTTTTGTTTTTTCCTCTCTCAGCCATGATCTTTTAGTGTCCTGCCTGATGAAATCAGTTCAAGGTAATTTCAGCCAACTCTCTACAGAACCTGTATTCTGGATCAGCTCCCAGCTCTGTTTCCTTTTTATAGGCTGAAAATGCTGTGACTACCAACCAACTTGTGACAAAGCTGAACCTGTCAAAAGAGGATTTAGCATTTGAAAAATATTGCTTCCTATGAGGAAAGTAGAAAAGAGGGCTCTTAAAGCAGCAGAAATCTAGTCCCTGATAGTGCAATCTGTGCCTTTATCAGCTTCTCCAGATACTCCCTTTATATGATTCAAGAAAGAACCTGTGCCATTTGTATTCTTGTCATTGGTGTTATGCTTCTTTTTGCAGAGAAAGGTAAGAGTGTCAGCCAAAACAATGTAGAAGCTTGAGCTCACCTCTGCAAAGCTCTTTAAGATGAGAAACTTCCTTCAGAGCAAATTAACTGATAGATGCAGAGTGGAAATCTCTCACTTATTCAGATGATCAGGTTGAGAGTATGTTTACTATTACATGGAATGATTGGCCAAGGGAGCACTAATGTCTCTGGCTCTTGAAATCTGTGTTCAGTATTCCAGAACCCTGTGTGATCTTGGATGTACTGCAGTGGTTGTGAAGTTGGTACTGCAGAGAGGGAGCAATGAGGTACCTTCAGCCACATGCTCTTTACTATGTATAGTGTGTGTGTATGTACATAAATAGATAGTGAAGAAAAATTTTAACTTACAAAACTAGTTAGAAATAGTTTTTTTCAAAATCTTTGATAAACTTTTGAAGTGAATTTCAGGTTAAAATTCTGTTTGGGTGTTTGCATTTATCATCATGTCATCCAATTCCTAGTGAAGAAAAACAATGGAAAGAAAGACTTCAAAAAAGGAGAGAAAAAATAACAAACCAAATTGAATGTAAATTTTTATATGTAAGTTTAGAAAGCACAATGTTCTTTGAAAAGCATGAAGGTTTTAACCAGATTGTGTGATTAAAAACTGGGTCAATCATTTTCATTAAAAATCTAGATAATTGGGCTAGTCCTGATTTTAGCATCAAGCATGTAAATATGCCATTAAGAAACACTTTCAGTCTAGCATTAAAATGCTAGTGCTTAAAAATCCTACTTTCCTGTAATTTGTGGTGAAAATCTTGTGACTGAGTTTTTTTCACGGGCATTAAGGAGATGTTTGTAACAGTGAATTCCTGGACTGGCAGTTAGTGTGGAAAGCACAGGAAACATACTTAGCTCTTAAATAGATGCAGTTTAAATGTGTGACCTCTTCCCAAATCTTTAAAGGACTGACTTTTTTTTTTCCAATGAAACTATAAACAATAATAAAAATATTTATGGTTATCTACTAAAGTATATAAGAGTCTATTTGAATTGAGGAGGAAGCAGGGTAAGGGAAGGAATTCTGAGCAGAGATCATTAGTGTTGCCAAACACTTCACAAATGTGTTTATAAGCCAGGAAAGAAGGCTGCTTCTCTCAAGGCTAAGAGGAATGAATCACTGATGTGGGAGGTATAGTGTCATCCAAGAAAAGAGAAACTCTTCTCCTTTACACCCGAGCCAGCTGCTTAATAGGTTAAATAATACTTTCAGATACATTGGTGTGTTGCAAAGCAAGGCAAACCTCCTCAGCTCTTCGTGTTGGACTTACATCAATCGCTGGTGTTTGTACAGGGCTTCACTCCCCTGGAAGGGATGTGTGATAGATGGAGCTAGGATTGCAATATATGGAGCAATCATTTAGAACTTCTGCTTAACCCTTTCTCTTAGCTTTTCAGCTTGCATATTCTTAAGTCAGGGTTGAATCCCCTGCTGTTGGTGACTTCCAGTTGCTGAGAAGACACTTACAATTTTACCTTCAGCATCGACAAGTCAAATCCATGAAGGCCAGTCACACTGCTGAATGAAGCACAGTGCTGTCTAAGGCATCTCTCCCAGGATTTGGCACTTGGTAATTTTAGTCCTAAAGGGCTGAATTTTGCATTTTGATGTGAAAAAAACCCCAAACCCCACATTTGCTGATATTCTTCTGTTGGTTCTGGGTTCGAAGCACATGAAGGTATGCTTCCATCTCCAAAGCAAGAAGAATGTTTACGTTTATAACCGTTTCTTAGTTTCACCTTAAACACCAAATAAGCTGTAAAAAAGTTCTAGCAAAATGCTTTCATGCAACTGGAGACCCATAAATAATGTAATTTAGAAAGTACTTGATTCTAATCTTTCTTCCTAGCGTTTGCTTAGGATTTCTCTGAGACTTGTCTTGGACCTTGAAAGGGAAGAACATGTCATGGTCATGCTCATTTTTGTTACTGCCTTTCATAGAGGACTTCAGAGCTATTGTAAGGACTGGCAATCAAGCCCTTGCTCATTTCCTTGCTCAGAGCTTCTGTGTGGCTGCATTTTATTTTCAGGGCGGAATTTCCACTTGTCTGTTCTCTAACTTTTATATTTCAAGTTTTCTCTTCACTTCTCCCATCATTTCTCAGACACTGAATTGCCATCTTCAAGGGAGATTGAAATTAGTAAAGGTCTTGAGATTGTGAAATGTCCTGTAAAAGTGAAAAATGTGTTATGAATAAAAAAGCTTCAGTACAATGATGTTCTCAGCAGCAGCTTAGTTCTTTATTTGCACTGACAACCAGCTGTTTCTAGGAAAGGTGAGTGGCTGCCACTGGTGCAGTTGGACTGCTCCTTGGCTGGTATGTTTGTAGAAGGACAAATGAGCTGAAGCAGGGTCATGGTTCTGAAGTTGGGAATGACAGAACTGGGCTCCTTTCCTCTCCCTTGCAATCTGGGCTCAGATACCAAGAAACAGAGTGTTTCTTCATTAGAACACTCTTCTAGCTAAGCTTTTCTGAAATTCAGCAGTGACAAACTCATTAGACCTGATGATATCCTATGTGAAAGCATTTGGTACTGAGAAAAAATTTGGACAAAAAGGGTGAAAGGAAATTTTCACTTGTCAGTCAATCCAAATTTTTAGAATATAAGTTGAGTCAGGTACTATCTCTTATATGCCATCCTAAATTTATATTCAGTGATGGAACAGGATCTTCACTAGAGGCAATAAGAGGTATTGGCCACTAAAAATTAATATTATACTGCACTAGAAAAGGTTGTATGAGGAGCCCCTGATTTAATGGCAGTAGGTGAGCTTCCTTTTTTATTTACAGCACTGTAATTATGGAAAGCAATTTTTTTCAAACAGTTATAGAACTTCTACTAGCTCTTTTAGCATCCTGGGCACCTATTGGCCATTGTACTCTTGGTATAATTACAATGTTACAGTGTACAACTGATTGTCATTCCAGCATAGTAGTTGGAAGGCAAATAAATTCTACTAAAAAATCCTCTAAATCTTCTCTGCTTTCATGAAGCATTGTGATCCACACACAGAAAGCAGAGAAATAGAAATTCTAGATTTAATATGTTTTAGATTTTAAGCTCAAATTTTTTCACCTATTAAGAGTCATTTCATCAAGCTCTTTACCATAGTAAATTAGCTCTGCAAAACTCTTGACAGGGGATCAGTGATGTACTTTGAAGCTGTACTGTTAGATTAGTGCTTTTTAACTTCCATAACTACTGTTTGTAAAGGAGAACTTTTTGAAGCTATGCTCATTGAAGCCAAAATTGTGGTCCAACATTGATTCAAAACAATTCTCAACCCCACTTTTCTATCTCAGGCCTCAGAATTTTCCAGGCCTTCTCCATCTGCAGTCCAATTGTAGAAAATAACCATTAGGGTTAGATCTTTATCCTGATGTTTTTACCTGAACAAGCTTCTTCCGGATTATTAACCTGGCATAATGGGTCAACATACCATGATGGGCCCTAGGGCACATCACACCAAGGCAATTGCAATACTGAGTGGTTGCAGTGCCCAGTTTTGCAAGGTGATGAATAGAAATAATATTCTGAAGAATGTGTGTACTTTGGATTCCGCACAAAGAATGTGTCTGGGAAACAGCCATTCTGTTGCTGGCAGTTTTGCACCTATTTCAAAGGGTGTGAGAGTGTTGGTGTATGAGCTGTGTAACTTCAAGCAAGAAAAAGAAACCACTAGTGGTTTTTCTCAATATCCAGTCTTAATCAAAGGGTATTTTGGCAGATCTAGAAATGCTATTTCCTGTTTGGCTTCTCTCCGATGTTATTTCTAAGGACGGATGTGAGGGACTGAGTTAAGATGAAGGGGTAACTATTCCAGTGGGCTGCAACCACACAATACCAAAGCATTCTCAGTAAATCAATCCTCTTATTAAAACAAGGCATGTAAAGTGTTCTATCCACTCTCCTGACAAACAGCACTGAAGCACTCTTTCCTGAATGGTAGCTGTACATTGAGACTCCTTGTTCTGAGTTCCAAATGCCCAGAATGGTTGGTAATTTGTAGCTGTCCCTCTGAGTCCTCCTCTTTCAAACTACTTTTGGCAGTTAGTATTTGAGTACTCTGCAATTTATTTTCAGCCTGTCTAGTTCTGCCCTAGATTGCTGAGTAGAACACTGGTGCTAACTAGTCAGAGTAAGCCAACAGTGCTGTCCCAAAGCTCAGGATGTCCAAAAGCACTGACTTACAACAGCTGATGGGGGGAAAAACACTTAGAAAATATGTCATAATAAAGGAGATCTAACATTGAGGGGAAAATGTTCTGAAATACTGCACTGAAACAGCCTACTTCAAAAGACTAATCCCTTGAGGTGGGCTTTATATGACAGATTATAAAAACTGTTCTTTAATGTATGTCTGGGAAACCAAAATACAGGAAATCTGATCAGTGGCTCAGAGCTGCCTTAGACTTTGCCCTTTGTGTGAGCTCTGCCTGGTTGTAGGTGTCCAGGACTTATTTTCTCTTTGTAATTGTCTGTAAATTGAAGAGATCCTGCTAGTTTTAGCCTGTATGCAAGCTTGTGCAGGGAAGTGTTGAGAGGAATGATGTTTAGCCAGGGCAGCTGCTGCACACGTGTCCAGAACGTATCTAGCTGGTGTTGGTGGTTTCCAGTCCCCTGAAATCCATTTGTGAGGCTACAGGGCTGCTACTTGTGGTGCTCATAACTCTTCAGTTTTGTCCAGACCACTGGGAAAAGGTCTGAAACACCTCATTTAGGGAGGACTTTTGTGAGTCTCTGTGTCGATGTCATTCATTCCCGTGAGAGCAAATCGTCTCCAGGTGGTTTTGCTGCAGTAGGCAGAGGAAGCAGTCAGAAAGTGGGAAAAGCCTATTGCTTTGCTGCTGCTGCAGGTAGTTCCAGGAGTGTCTTCAGACTGTGGAAAGAGCCCAAGAGGAACAGCATATTTGAGCCCAAGGTTGGTGCAGAGCCTGTGTTCCAGCCATCTGTGCTGACTTTGGTCTCTTGAAGTTTTCACGTTAAGTCAATCCTGTCCATGTGCCCAGCTGAGCCTGCAGCACCACAGTTTGCATCTTAACACAATAAAGCACAGCCCATTTGCACTTGTGGCCTCTCTCCCTCACCCTTTGCATGACTGACCTCCCTGGCTCTGTGCTGCAAATGCTGGTTTACACAGATGATTGTGATTTGGTCTCCTGGAGCTTAGAGGCTCTTGGCTCACTGAAAGCTATAGGCTCTGGTCTGCTGGGGGGTTATCTCACACTCTGATAATGGCAGTGTTCTCTAGACCTTGTGGATCTCATCATCCATGGGAAGCTGTGAGTCAGAAGGCTAGAATCAGCTGCTGCTATGTCCCAGTGAGCTCTTGGCTGAATTCTAATGTACTACCATTAGGTCTGTTTAATCAGTTTGATTTTTGTTTTTTTTTTTCCTAGGAAACTTTGACTATCATGGAAAATCACTATTCCAAAGGGCTTTTCCTGCAGTAATTGTAAATCACTTGTAAATCAGTGAGAGGAATTCTGCCTTAAAGCAGATGTTATTTCTCCCTTGAAGTGTGCTTTTCAAACGTCTACTGACATTTGTCTGATTTGATAGGTCCTGTGGCCTCCAGAAAGATGAACACCCCAGGCCAGGATACTGGTTGTTGCTTGTGAGTGCCACCATCACCCTGCAAAACTCAGATTGGATGGGACCTCTCTTCTAATGGGGCCTAAACACTTGATAAATAATTAAAAGGGTGAGGTGGAAATACAGTGTCCTCATGATCAGTAGGTGTTTTGAGCAGCAGGAAATTAGGAGCCACTTAAAAGTTGCTGTTTTGCCTAAACAATGGTGGTAGCATTTGTCTTTAACAAGTAGTTGTTGAATAACTGTTGTATCAGGATCACACACACATATAAATTGTTTTATCCCTCTTGTAGTCCTAGACTATTAACCTGAAATAAATGCAGTATTGAAAAAAGTAAAAAACAAAAAAAAATTGCATTTCGTTTTGCACTGTCTGGGAAATGAACTTGCATATTCAGTGTTGAGTTTCTGATGACTTAAACTGTTACTGAGGCATGGAAAATTTTGTTTTTAAACTATAAATCCTATTTAAATTCCTTATTTGACATTGAATTTGGGTGAAGAATTTGAATTTTGGCTCCAATTCCAGAGATATTTTTACTGCCTTTTAATCTTCTTTATAGCTTAAAGAAAGTTGTAAAAGTCTGATCATGGAACTGTTTGGGAACAACATATTGTCTTCCTGGCTGGTGGAGGTGGATATCCCTCCAAGCTCCCAGCTCATGGAGTGCCACAGAATGCTTTTGGCATTCACGTGGTAAAGGTGAAAAGGGCACATGGTGACCTGTGTGCAAAATGGAGAGACCCACAGAACTTCAAACACTTCAAATTACAGTGACATTAGAAAAATTTCAGTGAAGCAACTGTGTATTCTTCCAGGTGACTTCAGTAGCTTCTGTGTTGGTGGATGCATATTGTTGAATTCTTCAACTTTTAAACTCTGTTTTAATGTTCGTGCATCTGAATAACATCATTGGCACCACAGAACACAGCACATGGAATTGCAAGGCTTGTATTAACTGTGCAGAGACATTCCCTAGTTTTTTTACATGAAACATCAGAGGAATAAAACCATTGTGTAAGTTAACCTGAAAAAGAAATAAACAAAGGTTAATTTTTCCTAGGAGTGTATCTTTCTTAGGGAATGGAGAAGTACTGCACAAATCAGATTTTAACAAGACTGATAGTAAAATAATTTTTCTTGAAACAAGGGCGAACAGTGGTCTTGTACTACCACAATACAGTGAGAAAAAAAAAATAGTGAAAATGGCATCTTTCCCTAAAGTACTGGCAGTTTTCCCTGTTCATATGGGGCAAAGGATTCTTTCAATGGTAGGATTTAGAAAACACTGATTTTTTTAATTTATTTTTTTTTTATAAAGATAGTAAGACTTTCTTATGTGGTCAGTAGTAAGGTCTGTATAATTTCTGTCTCTCTGGGAGCTTAGATTTCTTTCTGTATGCTCACATTCCACTATTCCTGCTAATGTGCTGTGCAGGAAGAATTACATTACATAGCTCTGCTGTGCAGCTGGGACTTCCTGGAGGTTTGCATTTTTAAGGTTTTCCCCACATACCCTGCAACCAAGGCAGCAAATAAATCTTGCAGGTCACATACTGTAGAGAGCACATGGCATTTGTGGTGGGGGAGGAATTGCTATCTGTGCCCTGTGGAAGCCAGACTGTTCCGTGTGCCCCAGCACTGCTCAGTTCTGTCCTCATTCCAGTGATCTTATTGACATCTCAGAATTTATCCTTGGGAATACTGCAGTGTAGTGGGAGGAAAATAAGATGCAGTTAGCAAACTGATAATTGAAAGTAATAAAATCCTTAAGCAAATGCATAAAACTCTTCCCAATCATGGTATTTACGGGCCCAAACTGTTAGAGAGATATTTATAGGTTCGAAGGAAATACAAAGCATATGGTATTTTTATCCGGAAATATTCTTTCAATTATACCCTGCATGGATCTCATAAACATCCCTCTTTCATCTAAAAATTCTTCAGTACATTAGGTAAGAAACATCATTCCATTTTTTAGGGGAATGTGGTAAACAAACATCTTGTTCTAACAGATGTTGAAGTGTCTTACAGATTTCAATCAGCAAAAGGAATATTCTATAAGTTTTGGCTCTGGCAGCTCAAAGTACTGCAGCTGTTAGGCCACACATCTTGTATTTTGCTCTTCTATTTGTTATATTGGGGAATGTGTACAATCAGTGTATTTTTTCCTGATTTTCATCTCTTAAGCATAAGCATCTTAATCTGCTTTTTATTTTTTGGGTGTGCTAAATCTCTCCTGCTTTGCAAATGTAGCAGGCTCATACCTTAATGCTTCCTCGAATATCTCTGTGTAAGAAATTTTTGAGAGCACCTTCTCCAGAGTTTCAGTCTCTGGAAATTGTGCTTATAGGAACTAGTCTGGTCTCTCCATTATGCATTGCTGTTTCAGTGCAATCCAGTGTTAACTAGGCAAGTGACCTCTAGAATCCACAACTGGGCTTTGACCTAAGCCTACTGGGAAGGAAGATACTCTAGGAATAGCTGTGAGTATCAAGTCAAAAGGCAGTTTTATGCTTCCTCTTGACTTTAAGTGAAGCCTGGTCCCAGCTAACACAGCTGTTGTCTCTGTCGCTGCCTTTCCTGGAAGGAGGGATTAGAACTGGCTCACATCTGTTGCTTGGTTGGGAGTGGGAAATATTGTGCAACCTTTTTGCTGAAGTGATGATTTCCTGAGGTGGGGTCCAAAAAATTTTGTGCTTGTGTTCGTAATGGGTAGGCAGGGAAGCAGACCTGGATTTTTTTTTTTTTTTCTTCTTTTTTAAACGACTTCATGGATCTTGGAAAATTATACTTTGTGTGAGGAACTGTGCCTGCCACAGTTCCCTGAAAGCGAGGTTGTTTCTGTACCTATCTTGATCTTGCTGGAGCTGAACTGTAATGCAGTGCACACACTGTGTTTGAGCTGTTCAGTGGAGGCCAGCTCTCAGCTGGAATAGATGTGTTTGATGAGTGCCTAAGCATGTCACTATCAAACTTGTTCCAGATATTGCCATTTCTTAAAGAAAGCTCCCATCCAGCCTCACTTGCCATGACTGCACCTTGATTCCATCAGCCCCTCTTTTGGTAGAACACAAGTGAGTCCGTCAGGCAGGCCTCAGGTTAAACTGAAATCAGCTATTTTTATTGCCTTATCTGTACTGGTCTTGTTGATTGCTGTTATTTGGAAGCATTGGGCACACCTATCTCTGCCCAAGAGGGTTTGTAGGAGGATGTCAGCCCATGGGATGGCTAATGAAAGTTATGGCTTTGGTACTTGCCTCAGGCTTTAAAACCGCTTTATATAAGTTTCCTTCCCACGTTTTCTATCTTTTTTTTTCAGTTTTAGTGCTACCAATCTCCCATCTGTCTCCTCGTTTGACTTCAGTATTTATAGAACCCTTCTTATTCTGGGTCTTTGAAGTCACAGGATTTCCCTCAATGTCCTTCAGAATCCCTGTTGCCCATAAGGGTGGCATACAGTTAAAGCAAGTATCACAGCATGTAACCTTTTTGTTCCTCAGCTCCTTCTCTTTGTTCAGTTTATTCCATGACATGCTGGAGAGAGAAGTGTCTACTTTGGAGTTGTTTATTTTTGTTGTTTGGTTTTAATTTTAAATTGCAGCACAGTGTGAGTAGGTGAAAAATACAGTTCTTCCCATCTTCTTGACTCTTACTGGATTCTTATAGGGAAGGTGAAATTTGTTGGGATGTTTAATGGGTGTGTCTGTATGGCTACATCATAAGTGCAGATCATCTTGTGGCTCCCATTCAGAATCTACTGGCATGGTACTTCTCTTTATTCAAAATGCTAACACCAGAGAAACAATATAATTGGATGGGAAAATATGTTCTCTTAGAGTCAGGGAGCACTAGAGGAGCTAATTTTCCTGATTCTCTGACACATGCATCACTGATCACTGTATATAAATTATTCAGATGTTAAAAGGATCACAGTTGTAAATACGAAAGGAGTTTGTAGCAATAATCACAACAAACCAATGCTGCTAAATTACTGAAGCAAATTATTCATGTCATCATCCTGTAATTTTTTCTGTTTGACCTTTAAACTCTGGAATATGCTTTGGGTGTAGAGCACTGTGGTAGGAGGGGAAGCCACAGTGATTGTGGCAGAGGTTTCTCAGTGGATTCTCTCAAAACAGAGCAGCACAGTGGGCAGGAGGTATCAGCAGGGCTCATGGCTCCTCACTAACTTGGGCACCAATGATATTTCTGCATCTTCCATTCTCCAAATGTGTACATTGCATTAAAAGCATTTGAAGTGACTTTGGCAGAAGGTCACTGTTGAGCTTGAAGCCACACTGTTAAAACACAGCTGGAGTGACAAGGAAGAGTATAAAGGATACTCATGGGCTTATTGACCCTAGTGTGGAGTGGTGACAGGCATGTGACTGGTTGGACTTCAGTACTTTTTGCAGCCTTCCCTGTGGAACTGGTTTAGCTGGGAGAAGGTTATCTGTCCAATGCTGTATTAAGCCCTGGCCCTCTGTCCCAGCTGCCTGCTCTGTGCTGTATGAGCTATGCAGAAGAGATTGTAGAGTCTGGCAAGAGATAGAAGTAGTGAGAGAAGAAGAGATTTTTTTTTTTTTTTTTTTTTCCAAACAGGTAGGAGGACCCTGTGATGATCTTGGGATGCACTTAGAACTTTATAACACACAGGATAAAAGTCAAATTTTCTTCTAGATGTCTCCCTATGAATAATAAATTCATCCTCATAGCAGGTGAGAACCATCTTTCCTCATTCATGCTTATAAAGACCCTACTGTTAAGTAGTGATGCAGCCCGTTGTTTGACTTTTTCAGGTTGAAAAAGTCCCCTGTAGAGACAGTTTTGTGAAGCTGATGTTGATGGAGGCAGTGTCAGCATTTCTGCTTTTACGTGTGAATTAGTGCTGTGGAAAAACAGGGAAGGGGCATTACTGCCCACATTTGGTTGCTGCTGCTTCTGACAGGGCAGTGCCTGTGCAGTGCTGGCCCAGCCAACTGCCTTACAGGCTGTGCAGTGAGCAGGTGCTACCTTAAAAGGCCTGACAGGACTCTTCTTCCAGACTTGATTACAGTAGCACCATCTTGGGAGATGTTATTTCATGTTTGTGAAACCCCACTGGGAAGCCTGGGAACTCCTGAGCTTTTTGTTGCTTTGTTTGTGGTTCACCTCACAAAGGCAAAACCTTAATAGGCTGAATGCCCACCTTAATTTAAAGCAGCAAATAACTAACATGGTTTCTAATGTTCATTTTGAGATGGGAAAAGTTCTGCACATTGAGAAACTGGGGGAACAATATAAGCATCAGTGATTACCCTGTGTGTTCCAGAGAACTTTTTGCATTAAGAGAGAGCAGGAGTGCCATGTTAGGCCCTGGTATAGGCTATTATCTCACATCAACTGCCACATCTTCTGGAGGTGTCAGAGAACTGTGAAACCACTTTTGGGAAAGAGGAACAATGTATTTAGGGGACCAACACTTGAAAAAATATTGCAATTTCAGCATCTGACTGGTTTCTAGATAATAAGAGATGACTCTTCTGCTCCACAAGAAGGCATTCACTGCTGCACTCCTCTATGGAAGATGATAGGCTACCATCACCCTGATATCAACCAACATGCAATTCTTGGTATAAAAACCAAGTCCTTGAAAAATCTCTTGTTCTTGCCAGTTTCCACTAAGTCATTGCCCCAGTGCAAGCACATGAAATATTGCCTTGGACTCTCACAGCCTGCTTTGGTCAGTTTAAGTGAATAAGGCAGCTACTTTGTGGCTGTGCATTATTTGTTTGGGGCAGGTGGACTAAGCAAATAACAAGTTTGTGTGAGCAAATCCCTCCTTGCTCTAACTTCAAAACCTGTAGTGGTATTGCACCAAGTGTTGCCTTGACCCATTTTAATCTGAGAGCAGAACTCCTGCCAAATTTGAGGATAAGTATGACAAGCATTACACTGATTTATCAGAGTGAAAGGGGAGTTGCATTAGTGGTTTTGGAATTTATTGTAGTGCATAAATGGCATTTCCATCAGCAAAAAGATGAGGAAGTTGATTTATAACAGATAACTCCAATAATTTCTGAATTTCCATATTAATAGAAAAGTGGTACTTCCATTTTTGCTATTATCCACATATGTGCCATCTTCTTATAAATATGTAAATCTGGCAATTATCTGAGAACTACTTTATTTTCAAATTATACCAGAGGAGATAATGAATGGATTTTTTTTTTTTTTTGACTATCATATTTTTAAGTGTTTTATTGGATCTGGACTACTGTATTGAAAGATAAACTCTATTTGGCAATGTTTGATATTGCATCTAAAACTAGATGGCTGCTAATTTGTTAATTTTCCTTTAACCAAAAGCACAGAACTGAGCCATACTCAGATTAGATGCTATTGATTTGTTTCCTTCTCTTTCGTGACTTTCAGGGTAACGTGCTGAATAGGAACTTGCAAAAGATATATTGCTCATGGAAAAGGAATTCATGTAAACAGTATTGATGGTGAATAAAACTAATGCTAAAACTCTACCTCAGCACCATTATGTGGTGACTGGGTAAACACCAACACGAATGAGTCCTTCCCTACGTGTTAGTGGTTTAGGAGTGTGTTAGTGCCAGCCATTTGAAAGGAAAAAGCCTGGGAGTGTCAGGCAGGACACATCAGAACTTGATGGATAGGACAGTACCTGGAAGAAGAAGCAGTGTCTGGGGTTCAAGTGGTTCAGAGGGAAAATTGCCCTGCTTAGGGGTGTGATTATGTATAATCACACAGCTTTTAAACTGTGAGAAGTCTTGACATTAGAGTTGTCCTGTAGTTTTAGGATCACCCACCAGAGCTACTCAGCTGTTGCACATAGCCACGTGTCTCCTTTGAGTCTTTCTTTAGTATTGATGCAATAAAAAACAGAGTGAAAGTTATGGATATGGGTTTATTTCCAGTGAAAAAGCAAGCTTTCCCCCCCATTACAAAAGCCATCAGAGCAGGTATCTGCTGATGGGGCTTTCCACAATGGAGGAGTTCTGAACCAAGTCAGCCAGTGAGAACTGGCCATGTGAAAGTTGTTCTTGTTTCTGTAAACCTGAGGAGTCATGGTTGTCTTAAATTGTGTATCTAGGAGCTTTCATGATGAGAAGGTAAAACTTCCTCCTAGATATCTCACTTTGATTTCTTTTGTAAGTGCAATGTTCAGTTCAGGGAAAATAGATTTCAGAGTGAAGCACCATTTACTGGGAGAAGCCTTTTTCCTTGGCAGCAAAACACCTTAAAAAATGTGCTTTCATTTGATCTTTCTCTTTCAGTTAGAGGTTAGACACTTTATACTGGCCTATATTTACATGGAAGATTAGCAGTCTGTGTATCACAGAATTGTTTCACTTGAAAAGTTGACGTATATGACATTACTCCATGCATTTTTCTCCATTTAAACATGAGAAACTTATGGTGAGGTTCCTGTGAGTTTTCTCATTGCAAGTATTGCTGACAGATTAAGTTATGGTCCATTTCATATAACACCTGTGTGGTGTGAATTGATAGGAGGAGAGCTGAGGCTTGGGGTTTTGTATACCTTGTGCAAATTTGGAGCAAGTGTCTTAACACTTGGCAGAGGGAAATATTTTTTGTAAATTTTCTGTATGAAAAAAGGAATTTGTGTGCAGATATCAGCAGAGGCTGAGAGTGCAGTGTGGTGACTGGGACGGCCTTCATGGTGAAAAACAAGGAGAAAATAGACAATTTGACTTGGACACTGTGTTAATAAGGAAAACAGTTTAGAAAAGGATTTGGCATCTTTACGTGTATGAATGTAGTGGTGGTCCAAAGTTAGTTACCAAAACACTGATTTTTTTACCAGAGTGAAAGTGGTACCAATCTGAATGTTATGAAGATCTGGCTTTCTCAGAATGTTCTTTCTGCATCACTTGCAAGATCTATGCTTTGCTTTTTGTCTTTGTGCAGTTGAAAAATGACACGCTCGCTGAGCTGTGTTGTGGGGAAAAGCTACATACGGAATGTCAAGGACTGAAACTGCGCTCATTTACAGCACTGGCCACTCCGATCACCACAATGATTTCATCAGCCTCACTTCAGAAAACAAGTGATGTTTGACTTATCTGGGCAACTGATATTTCAGAGCTGGCTTCAGCAATCTTTCTTGGCTTGACAGCTGGTCTGCAACACATGAAACAGAGTAAACACTCTTGTATTTGAAATTGGAAGCAGGCACCTTGAAGCATACCTTGAATGTGCTTCTGTTCCATATGGAATTATAAGAGATGATTGATTTTTTTTTTTTTAATGTTTCTATGGCATTCCTGTTAAAATGTAAATTCACTCTGGGGCACTGGGAAGTACAGAGCTTGGATGCAACAATAGTTACACAGTTCCGGAAATTTTTCTGCAGCTGATGTCCTGATATGTTTTTAAGGAGTCTGTCTTCCTCTCAAGCTCAGCCACTTTTTTAACCATCCATTAATATTTTCTATGCACCTGAATAACAATGCATGGAAGTCATCTTTCCTCTTCAGCTGTGTTTTAATCAGGCTCAGGATATTTTTTTCTGAGGAGCTGAGTTTCTCAGGTGTGAGGCAGATGTTTTGTTCCACACAGAATGGTCGAACAAGTAAATTGGAAAAATGGGAGGATTATTGAATGCATTTGGTTTTCTGACATGTCATTGTCACTACCATGCACTATTGCTTTTTGCTGCCTTCCTCTTGAGATAGAAATGGGTTTAGTCCTTGAATTTACAAAGTTCAATTCTTCTTTTACAGATTCACAGCCTATAGACTTGGCCTTCGACTGGCTCCTCAAACAGAAGTGATTTGCATGTTTCTTTCATTTTCACTCTGCTGCAGAAGCATCTGTCCACAGGCTGATGATCTTACCTGAACTTAATTCCTTGGGTGCATGTGATGCTACTTCACCTGGCTTCATGGTAAGTTTTTCCTATGAGTCAGCACAAGTTAGTTGATTTCCTTGGACTTCATTTAGGGATGATGGCATGGTGTGGGTAAAGGTAAATAGGCCATGAGTTTTAGCTCTAAGAGTTTTTCCAGCTGGCATCTTAGGCTGAGGAAAAAGTACACTCACTAAATTACCTGACAGCTTCAGTTTTCTCACTCATTTTAGTGGAGTTCACATATTGCCACTCTGCTCAGTCAGACGTTTTGGCCTGGGAAGTTCCTTTCCTTTGAGAGTGATTAAATGTAGCTGTTTGGAAAGATATGGGAAAGACTAAAGCAGCACTCTTCAAACTTTTGCACACTGGGCAAACAGATCAGTATTCAAAGGGACTTCTCCATAGGGGCAGAGCTGCCTCTCTTCTGAAGCCAGCTTTTAAGCTGAGGGTGGAGCAGTGGGTCCCAGTTCACACAGCCTGCAGAACTCTGCCTTCCCTAAAGCTGCACTGCCTGTCAGCACGTAAGGCTGGGACTCCAGAGGTATGTGTGCATGGCTGGACTTGAGACAGGGCTTGGTGGCTCTGTGCAAAAGCTGGTGTTGCTGTGCTGCTCCTGATGGTAGTCAGCTCATGCAGAATTGGCTAGTGACTGCAGTAGATTGTACAAAGTCATAGGCTGGGACAGGCGTTCAGGGAATTGCTGGAGAAAATGAAGGGTGAAAGGCAGCAGTTGCTTAAGTGTGCTGTTTCAACAACTTGGCAGCTGGAGATTGGCTTTCTCTGCAGAATTTATTAGAATGAAGCCTTTTTGTGCCAGCTGCAAATCTGGCCTGGTACACCTGTGGTTGATTTTCAACTTGAAACTAGAGAAAACATCCTAGAACCTAGGGCTCTCCCCCCTTATTGCCAGTGATTACACAGGCTTTTTGTTCCATGCCAGAGACCTGGAAGAGATTGCACTTGGGATGAGAACAATTCAACTGGACATTGCTTTGTTGTGCTGGCCTTGCTGTTGATGCAAAGCTTTCTGCTTTTGTCCTCACATCTCTGGATTTACATTGGCTTCTGCTAATGAGACTTAAAAGGAATTAGAACTGACCTCAAATTAAGACTGGACTGTTCCTGCAGAGCCATCCAAACTGCTTATTATATTGATCAGTTAAGCCCCATGAATTCCTCAAGTAAGTCAATGATGTGAATTGACAAGTTAAATTATTACAGTGAAAGCCCTGCTGTGCTAACTTAATTTATGTTGTAGGGCCTCAAAACAGATTTTTATCTGTGTGCTTCTTTGGTGTTTTTTTTTTTTTTTTTTTTTCCTTTAAGACTAAAGGGAGAATTTTCTTTTTGAAAAACAGGTTTTCTGTCAGGATAAATCACATCAAGTCAGTTGTCCACTGAAACTACAAATGATGCTGCTTTTATTTTAAATTCAATAATACAGGCATCAGGAGCTATAAACACTTTCTAAAAGTTGTGTGGCCCTGGGAAGATACAGACAACTTGCATCTGTATTGTATTGTTACTTTACCTGACTTGATATATTCAAATTAGGGGCATGCTTTTGATGTGAATGAGAAATTGGAGAGGAAAGCCTCATATAGAAGAAACAAAAAACTTGTGGATTCTGATGGGTACAGCCTTGGGGAAAAAAGAGGGAAAGAGCTTTCTGCAGTGCTGTGGTCAGGTCTCCATTCCTCACTTGGAGCCATGGAAATGCTGCTGGAGTGCTGTGCCTAGTCAGCCTGAAGTGTATGACACAGTTGTGTACTCACAAAGCAACATCGAGGGAGGTTTGGTGTCATGGCAATGATGCTGATGACAGCCTGAAAGAGAGGAAAATGAAAAGGATTTTTGACTCTTTACTGTATACTTATATAAGCCCTCAAGTGAGACAGCTTAAGGAAAAAAACTTTGCTGCCTTGAAGAAAAGGAGGAAGAACCAGTTTTGGCAGGTTTCCTTTGCATATAGCTTGCCCTGGTGTGTTACTGCATAATTTCTTCCCGCTGTTGTGTTCCATTTCCTTTGAACAAAGAAGTGACTTTTAAATGGTGCCTGTGAAGGTATTTATGAGGAACCGGGGTTAAAAATAGTGATAAAAATAAAGTCTCTAAGCTGATAGTAGATTGTGGGCACTGGACTTGCTCTGTTTGGATAAGGAACAAAGGCTCCATCCATGCAACGTGCTTTCTTTGCAATCTTTACATGTGGGCTGAGCTGCAGCAATCTGTGACTCTGGGCTAGGTGTTCATATTTGGGGATTGCTGGACCATGGCACACTGGCAGATAGATTCCAGTTATTCCAGGTATTCCAAAGACTAAATAGCCATTAATTATATGATCAATAGTGCAGCCATTAGTAGTTGTGACTGACTTGCTTGACTCCTCATTGTGTTTTGGTTTCACTCATTTCATATTTTTAAGGGTTTTATCAAACAAGAGATCTGCAACTTCATATTTAATTACTTAAATATTATTGTCTTGGCAAATGGTCCTTTCTAAAATGCAAATACCTAAAATTTGTGAAAGAGCAAGATTTTTAGGTTAAAGTATGAGTCGGTGATGCAGATTTTTAAGAAACCTGGGAGTAAATCCTAGATTTTCACTTAACTGAATGGATATTTGTTTTTCTTTTTCAAGGACGTTGTCCTGCAGTGCAATCAACCTACTTACAGTCCTCTCCACATGCATCTCCATAGATGTAGTGTCCAGCCCTTCACTAACAGATGCCATGAAGCTGAAGTTCAGCAGGAAGGAACCTGCTGTCCCAGCTGCAAACCCACAGTGCCAGGCAGAAGAGCTGCTTGAACATGCTATACAAATATCAAAGTCTCTTAAAGTCAAGTGGATACTTTCTATTGCAGTCTTCCTAGTATAGGCACCTTATTTTCCTGTGGTTTTTTTCTACTTTAATTATCCTAACTCAACAATATAGTTATCCATGCTCATGATCTGCATGCTACCCTTTCAATGTTGTATTTGGCTGCTCAGTTCTAAGAATTGGGCAGACTTAGTGCATTTATATGGACTTACATTTCAAAGGTGTTGACATTTCTCATGTTGAGAAAGGGTTGAGCCTTGAGGAGTAGGGCTATCAGCCTAGGCTCCACTGTCAGCTTTCAGCAGGGGCCCTCTGACTATTGCAAACTTGAGGGTTTGTGAACTCTGAGAGCATCCTCTTAGAGAGATGCTGGTTGCAGCCTGCTGCAGTCCAGGAGTGTTCAAGGTGCCTCATGTAGGACCCCTGTTTATAGGGTCACGAGATGGTTGGTTTTAGTCACAGTGCAATTCCACCCTGGCCACAATCCAGGCTGGTAATTACTGGTGTTTGCAAAGCTCCAACAACAATGTTTTCATGCCAGTCTGGTTACAGTTCAGGTAAGGAATGTTCCAGGGCTCTCAGGGTGTGACTGACTATTCCCACTCTCATCCCCCACCTTAGCCAGGCACCAGGAGTTCCTGGTACAGTCAGTGCTGCTCCCACCTCATCCATGCAAGGGTTCCCAGTACAGTCATGGGCTGCTTCACCACTGAATCCACTACACAAAGACCAAGGCCTGACAGAAATCCTTGAGGTGATGGAGCAGATCATATATCATTTTTCTTTAACCAAGGCAGAGTTCCTGCAGAGATATCTTTGTGTAGGGGCAACTTTCAAGGCAACTCTTTACGACAGTGAGCAGCATACGTAACCAAAAGTATCACCATTTATAGTGAGTTGCTGGCACTAAATGTAGAGCACTTATTTTACCACTTCTGGCTTATGCTGAGTTAAATTTGGAAAACAGAATAGGCAATTCCAGTTCTTATCATGGGTGCTGTGCTTTTTTTGGGTATCTGAACTGCCACATGCCCCTTTTTGCTTGAAAACTGTGGCTTTTGTGTTGTCTTTGTTTAGTTTTCTTCATTCCCCAGTTATTATTAGGGGTTCAGTGAATACTGTACATCACAGCCTGAAAGACACACACTGGAGTCTCTAGTCACACTTACTCTTCTCTCTTCCTTTCAGAAATGTTACCTTTTCCTTATGTTGCCCATAGCCTCCCTCTTCCCAAGACACTGAGGCGAAGATCTTGAGCAGCATCTACCTGACTGAATACCTCACTGACCCTGGGGTTTGTTCCTATCTCTTCATGTTCTGGGTGCTGAACTAACACATCTGGCTGTTCAGGACCTCATCAGGGTGTCTCAGAGTAGGAGTTAAAACAGACTACTGAAGGCCTCTTTCCAGTGATCTCTCCAAAGTGGAATTCTCCCAGAGGGAAGATTTCCTCTTGCCTATGAGGACATTTGCTCACCAAAAATCATTTGAATGAATCCTTGAAGGCTAGCACCTTTTAATTTACTTCAGCTGATGATTAAAATCGTGTTATTTCCAAAATATGCTTTGCTTCCACGTGCTCTCCTGCTGGGTGTATTCAGACACCTCCATGTCAGTGGATAATGTCTCTGGTCCTGCCAGTCACCTCTCATATCCTGCCTCACTGAGCCCTACCAGAACTGTGACTAGTCTGGCTGTTAGGGAGCAGATGCCATGGCAGCAAAGATGCTGTGCTTTATTCTGTATTTTAATACTTGCTGTGAACAGGGCCCTGAGGGACTGCAAGTCCCAGTCAAGGATGAGCTACCTTCTGCCTTTCAGTGCCTTGCACATGAAAATACCTGGACCAGAATGCCTAATGCTTTCTAAACTACCTCAGACTTGGATGTGCCTCAGGCACCAGTTTCAAGCCACAGAACTATCAGGACAAGCATCTCAGTGACAATCACTCCTGCTCCTTTGGTCTGTTACTTTTCCTGCAGTGCGTCGGTTTGGGTTTCTGTGAGCACATTTCATTGGCTAAAAATTGGTCCCTAAAAAAAAATGAAGAAAGTCTGGAGTGGGGCAGTGCACCAAACTCCTTGTGAGCTGATAGGACCCATTTATGCTGGGCCTTGCAGAGAGTGCACATGTTGACAGAAGGTAGAACACCACCTTTTAGTTCAGTCTCAATTGTCATCACTGCATTTTACCTGTTTTCACTCTGAAGACTTCCTTGGAAAAATTCTTCCTCTGACTTTTGCAAGGGTGACTGCTAGAGAGCATTTTGAGACTCTCCTGCTGTGACAACTCCCTTCAACAGCCCTTTCATAAAACCAAATGAATAAATGCATTGGAAAAGAGCTTGTTTTACCTGTTCCCTTTGAAAAGTTTGTAAATGTTACTTTTAGTGTTTAGCTCCCAAAGGTCAATTATTTCTTTTCTCTTAGAAACAAAATTGGCCAGCTAGGGAGAACAGATGGTGTAAAACTGGATATGGGACTTTGCCACTTCTCATTTGAATGGCAGGACTTCCAGGCCACTGGTTAATGGCTTGCACCAGCAGTCTCTTCCTTCTGAACCCCAGCATTTGGCATTGAGCTATCTCACTGGTTCCCACTGCCCTGGTATTGCCTCTGCTGAGAACACTTGATAGAAAGACCTGGAATTTACTTCTACACCTTTTTCCAGAGGCTTCTGCCATCTTTGAGGACTGTCAGTTGTGTTATTCCTTCTGACAGCTCTCCTTTATCCATCCTCAGTGGGCTGTTATAAGTTTGTTTCCCATGATAATCCTTTCTAGTGACATTTTGCATGCATATTATTTTCTCCAAAAGTTTGCATGCAAATTTTCGCGGTAGAATGAATCTCTGCAGCTGAACTGGTGCATTAAGCTGGGAAAGTGGAGTGTATAAGGAAAATGCACTCCTAGGAGTTGGCTTTAACTGGTGTTATAACTGGGTGCTGCTGTCTTTCCATTCACAATTTACAACATAAATGTCTTTTGGTTCTGCAACCCTTAAACACATAGGAAGGAGATAACTAATTTGCATGGGTAATCTTACGAAAGCCATCTTTGTAATGAAGTGCAAACTGTGATTCCATCCACTGCCAGTGTATTATGCACTTCAATAGGCTTTCATTTCATTACTAAAGTCAAGATTCCCTTATTAAACTTTTCTATTAAAACAGAGTGAGAAGGAGCTTCCAAAGTCCACATTGCTTCTGCTATGTCACTTTTATTATAATGTAATGTACATAGACAAATAAGATATCCCATTGTATTTGCCTATGGGTGTTAAACATGCCCTTGAAACCAAAGGCAAAATGAAGCATAATAAAAAATACCATAGCAAGACAGCCTGATGGCACAACTTCCATTATTGGCTCTGTGAAGCAAGGTCTTGAAAACTGAAGGACTTTAGGAGGCTGAGAACATCCTTAGCAAACTGCCTATGGGTATAATCCATTCCTGGTCCATGAGCTGGGCTGAGTTCACTATGAGATAAGCTAATAGCCAATCTCTCTCCACGGGTGAGCAGGCTGCTGTCAGCCATAACCTTGGGACAGAACTGCAGTACTTCAGGTTACCTAGGAAGCTTTATCCTAAGGCTTTCTGTACTTTGACAACTTAGAGAGGAACGGGTATTTCGGCAGGACTGTGCTTATCTGCTGGAACAGATACTTCAGTGGTGATCTGGTCATTGCCTGAGGTGGTGCTGAACACTCCTGGTGCTTTTAGGAAACACTTGAGAGAAAGTTGGAATGGATATGTCAGGCAGACTGCTTAAAAATGGGAGAACAAGAAGAGAGTATTTGTGATGCAGGACAATGCAGGTCAAATTCGAATAAGCTGTAAAGATCCCTGTGTTTCTCTCTAGAACTGTGTGGAAAAAAACTGCTCTGTGCCAGGTGTGGGAATTACAAAATCTCTGAAGTTGGAATAAAATACAAATGATTTGAAGTGCTCACTGAAGGTGAATAGTGCTAGTGGTGGGACACCTGCTCCTTGGTACCTGGGAGCATTTGAATCAGTGCCCTTCCACATGGTGGGCTCTGCTAGAGATATGGATTCTTTTTTCCTCCCATTTCACTATTCTTGGCTGATGACCAGTGATTAGGATTAGTGAGGTCCTTTCAAACATTTCTCCTGCCTTTCATATCTCTTAAGGAAGGTGGAACATCACATTCTTCTTTTCTAGTAATGTTTTACCTCCCCTGTGTTGCTTCTGCTTAATAAAGCTAGTGCAATTAAAAAGTCATTATTTGATCCTTGTGGAGAATCTCTACTGTGCCATATTTCCTTGTGGCTGCCAGCAATGATCAGCCTCAAGTGACTGGAAGTTGGGCAAAGCTGAGGACAGACAATAGCAGAGATCCTGATGTGGATATTTTTGATCCAAGGCTTGAGATGCAGCTGGGATTTTCCCATAACGCAGAATAGAAGCACAGATATTTCCAAGGATGACAGAGTAGTTTGCTGGGGTTCTTGAAAATATTTTTCTGCTAAATGAACTTTCTGTCTTCTGTGGACTTGACTAAAAGAACAGATCATAATACATCCTAGAAGTAAAAAAATAATCTTCTTGAAGCCTGTTTGTCAGCAGAACTCTAGAAGCAGCAATTAAAAATACTCTAAAATGTTGGGGGAAAACTCTAGACTTGCTGCTCATGACTGAACTTTAATTCATACTATTTTTTCTATATTGAAGAGGTGGGACCTTTCCTAGATTGATTTTTTCCATTCTAAATGTTATGGAATTATTAAGCAACTTTTGAGAGTGCACTAAATTTATGGCCATTATTTTCTAATGAATTCTGGTTGAACTGACAACTTTAATCAATTCTACCTTTCAGAAATATAAATAGGAAGGAGAAAGAAATAAATAATGTTTTGACCACAAGGCAATGCAGCATTTGGAAATGAAGCTTGAAATGTCCAACTAAGTTGCATTAATGAAATATCAGGCCTCAACTTTGTAACCCTGGTTGGGATGTCATGGAACCCAGTGCTGGCATGTGGAGGCTGTCTTGGAGATTTCCTTTAATCTTCCAAGCTGGCAGGGTATGAAAGATTAAAATGCTCTGGATCTACCAGACTTGCCACCTCTAGTTCAGGCTAGTTATTAATGTGCTGTGTGAACAGCAATTCTTTATTAATTGTATTGCTGGCCAGTGATCAATGTGACAAGCTTAGCAAAGAGCACAGTTATTCATCAGAGAGTTGTCAAGTAGTAATTGCCCTCATATGCATTAGAATAAGGCAGTGTGAGAGTCAGAATGGGCGAGCTTTTAACCTTTTTTGGGGCAGGTGTCAACAAAATCAAAATCTGCTAAGGTACTAGTAAATAAATAAATTGGAAAGGCATTTATTTGCTCTGATACTATCACACCACTATAAAGCAAGACAAAGGGTCATACTTTAACAGCATTTATATTTTTAAATGGTTTTTAAAGTGTTTTCAACAAATTCTTTTCTGTATACACTGTTATCAGTTACACTTTCATTAAGGGCAGGCACAGGGTTTGCAGTTCTTTCCTTATAAAGAAAAATGGAATAGTTGAGATGTAATTTTGTACCTGTTCTTTAGACTATAAAATGTACAATTGTGCAACCATTGTTACAAGGAGAATTTATTTAGATCTGCCATGACATTCTTTCACCTTTTGTGGGAAAGCACATCAGCAATAAAATGTCAATGCTTTTCTTTCTGCAGAGGTGAAGACTTACACTTTTCACCAAAGACTGCTATTTTTGGGGTTGTCAGAAGCCCTGTGGAAGTGGCAAAGGTAAGGCTGAATGTGTAGTCTCTGTCCTGGTCCCTGCTGTACCTGACAGTATTAAACTTTCTCACATTATGTGTTGCCCCCATTATCCAAGATAACTGTATGCTTCAGCTGTGGTGCTTGCACAGGCTGTCTGCTGGATGCAGTGCTGCTTTGCACATGTATGTGAGTAAGTGTCTTGCCCTATAACATCAATTGTCATGGAGCTTTGTACTTCAATTGATGTATAATACATGCACAAACAGGGCTCATCTTTTAGAATGCACGCTATCTGCATTTTGTTTTGCTTTTACTGTGCTTACTTTGTTTTCATGAGTTCCTGTGAACCTATTGAACTGAAGATTTAGAGTGAACCTATCCCAGAAGTTAACGTTTCAGAATACAGCTGAGGCTAAACCTGGCTGTAAATGATAGTTTATTTATCATGCACCTTAATAATGGTGTGTTAGGCTGGTTCTCCAGGCCTTCCATCTAACACATTTCAGATTGCTAAACTCAGTAGAAGTAATCACAGAATCCTAGAACGGGTTGGGTTGGAAGGAACCTTGAAGGTCTCGTTCCAACCCCTTCCATTGGGGATGGGGCAGCCACAGCTTCTCTGGGTAACCTCTGCCAGGATCTCACCACCCTTACAGTCAGTAATTTCTTCCAGATATCTGACCTAAACCTTCTCTATTTCATTTTGAAGCTATTCTCCCTTGTCCTTTCTCTACATGCTCTTGTAAAAAGCTCCTCTCCATCTTTCTTGTTGGCTCCCTTCAGGTACCAAAGGTCACATTTGTATCACCATGAAGCTTCCCAGACGGAACAATCCCAATTTTCTCAACCTTTCCTCATAGCAGGGAAGCAGAATGTTCCATCCCTCTTCTCATCTTGGTAGCCTCCCTCATAATAATGGATTGAGGTCAGAGATGGGCCAATTGTGGAATAAGGTAAGATGTGTTGAAAAATAGAGCACTTTGGTAGGAAAGGATGAGCAAAGGACAGCCAGTATTTAGGCTATTGAAAGGAAAGCTGACAATGTATATAGTTTAGACTTGCTCATGATAGTCCATAGCCTGTGTGATAATGAGACCTGTTCAGATTGGATTTCCTTGGCATTCAACAGCATTGTTTTTAATGATCTCATCTGGAATTTCTTCTTCTGCCTTGCTAGTCAAAATGATCTCATCTAAATACTGAGGAAAATGCTGACAGAGACTACTTTATCACACTCCTAATGCATGTTATCAAGATAAGAGAAATAAAATGTTCTGAAAGTAGGTATGAGAGATTCTTTGTCCAATTTCAAACCCACACAAATAGACAAGGGTGAAACCATTAGTGTGATCAGCTTAGAAAGAAAATGAGCAGTGAATGTGAAGTGGGAGGAAGGAGAATTCATTTCTGGAACACACTGAAGTATCAAGCAGAGGACTGTTTAGGCATTTCTGCTCTTTCCAGTAAAATGAGGCACAACTGCTGGAAACTCTCTCATGCTTTACAGTATAAGTGTATATTTTTATTGTACATGATACAAGGCAGCCAGTGTTTTATTACTTAAAGAACAAACTCAGACAAAAATCTTAATCCACGCATGTAAGAGGGGATTGTCAAGAAGAAATATTCTGAACAGCAGAATCTTGCAAAGACTCAGCTCAGTGTGTAAATTAGTAAAGCCTCATCTCAGCTTCCACAGCACAAGTGTGAGCAGTGCTCAAGGCATGTAGTCATCACTGCAACATGTGGCAAGACAATTAACTTGAAAAAAGTATTCCTTGCAAATTCTCTGCAATATGTTTTTTCTAGTAACTCATTCAAATGTAACTTGGTTTAGCCACATTCTGACATCCAGCCTCGAAACTCTTTGCCTCAATGCCTGAAAAATTTTGTTGACAGCCTTATAGTTTACTTTGACAAGTGTCAGACCAGCTGCTATAGTTTCTCTTGTTCCCTGATTCCTCCTCATCACCGTGTTTACCTACAGTTTTTGATACTCTGGCCAGTGTTGGTGTGGTCTTCAGAACACAGGAATTTAAGGCTGAGTATCCTGGCATTTGTATGTCACAGTAAATCAGAGGATTTAAATCAGTGCAGTTCTAAAAATAAATGTTCCATTTATTATTAAAGTAAATGAAATAAGAGAGTGAATTTGTTTCACCATTTATGTTTTCTATAGACAGGTTTTATTCTGTTCTCTATTGGGTTAAACTGGGGCCTTTGACCCTTGAATAATGGAGCAGTAATTAAAGAGAGAAGAGTTTTGAGGAATAAACATGGTACCTTGATAGTAATGCCTGAGCAGTTAAAGCTTTCAAATTGACTGGTGCTGTCATCTGTTTTAATATTTCATGGAATGAGGGGGAGATTTTCATACCCTGTGGACAGACCCCAGCATGTTTGTGCTTGTGTTGTACAGGGATGTAAGCAGGGGTGAGGAAATGCTATGTCTGTATTCGAGATGTGCTGCCTTTCCTAAATAGCACAGAACTGTGCTGAGTACTGAAGGTGAACAAATTAAAACTAAGCATATTTTAAAGAGTTAATCTTGTGTGTGTAATATCTGCACTGAAAGCCTCGTTTTTGGGCAGCTCCCTGCAGGCAGGAGATGCAGAGCAAAATTCCTGTCTGATATTACACAGGAGATTGTATTGAATTTATCATCCCTTTGCTCTGCTCTTTTGATCCTTAGATTTTCTTTAGCTAAAGGTTATGGCTTTTAATGATAAATTTAGATTCTATAATACATAGCTGGAGACACCAAGCAGTCAGAGCCTTGAGTACATACATGGGGATTACTAGGTAATAATTTTTCTGTCAGGATATTTTTGACTGTGTTTTTTTGTCCTGAGATAGAGACGAAAAATTCTCCAGGCACAGTTCTCTTCCTGGACATCAGGAATTGATAACATGCCCTTTGAATAGTGAGCCCCATCCAGACATGAGATGAAATTTAGGGCCGTCTAAGATGCTTCACTTAAAAAAATGAAACTCCTGAACTAAAGGTGGGGTGGAGAACTGATGCCCTGAAAATGACAGCTGTGTTTTATTTCTTCCCACTATGCACAGGTTGCAACTATTTCAGTGCTCAGCATCATGCCTGACCATTGTGGTGCTTGACATCAAATAACCTTCCAACCCAGCTGGAAAAAACCAGCATTTGATGGCATTTTCCTTCATAAGCAGAGGGAGCTTGGTAGGCCACCTGACCAGCTCTGGGTAAAGTTCAGCTGAGGGACTTTTGTATGATCTTTCAGCTGGAAAGCACAACAGAAGAGGAAAGGTTGTGTGCTGTCAGAAGTCCTGTGGGTCAGGCAAGACACCAAACAAGTTGCTGAATGTGTTAGTTGTAAAAGGTCAGATTTTGATCTGTTAATCTGGTGTGAGTTGGAGTTTTCATAAAATTAAATTCTTACAAACATCTTACTCAGTTTTCTTAATTACATGGAGCTTGAGGTATATTTGGTAAATATTTCTAAAGCAGTATCTGCTCAGATAGGCCCGATCCAAACAACTTGTCAGTTGCACTTCAAACCTTTTTCCTTAGTCTGCCTCCAATGTCTTTTGCAGTGTGGATTTAGTGTGACCCTCCAGGTGACAGCAACACATGTCATGGCTGTCCACAGCCATTCTGTCTGGCATTCCCTCTTCTGCTTTCTTCTGTTAAGCTTCTTCATCTGTTGCTACTAAGAGTTTCAGGTTTGGAAGAATGGAACAGTCTCCAGGAACCCAGGAGAATATGGGTTCGTTTTGCCTCTGGTATTATACACATACTCATCTATATGTGTGCTATATAGTTTGGCCAAAATCCTACTGGAACTCAATCAGCCTAGTGCCACAAAAGGCATTAAAAAGTAAATACATAGCAGTAAAAGGAGGGCTAAGGATAATCTCCCATCTTTATTTGATGCAGAGGAAAATATAGTGGCAAAGGATGAGGAAAAGGCTGAGATACTTAAAGCCTTCTTTGCCTCAGTGGTTAGTAGTAACACCAGTTGTTGTCCAGGTACACAACTCCCCAAGAGGCAAGACAGGGATAGGGAGCAGAATGAAGGACCATAATCTGGGGGGGAATGCTCAGTGACTTGCCTCACCACTTAGACACACACAAGTCTGTGGGGCTGGCTGGCATTCTCCCAGGGGTACTGAGGCAGTTGTTGGAATGCTCACTGTCCATCATTTACCAGCAGTCTTGGCTACTGGGGAGGTCCTGGCTGACTGGAGGTGAGCAGCTGTGATCCTTACCTACACGAAGGGCCAGAAGGAGGCTCTGGGGAACTTCAGGCCCGTCAGCCTGACCTTGGTGTTGGGGAAGGCTGTTTAGTCTGGAGAAAAGGAGGCTCAGGGAGGACCTTACAGTTCTCTACAACTAGCTGCAGGCAGATTGTAATGAGGTGAGGGTTGGTCTCTTCTCCCAAGGAACAAGTGACAAGACAAAAGGAAACAGCCTCAAGTCGCACCAGGGTTTAGATTGGATACTAGAAAAAAATTCTTCATGGAAAGGGTTTTCAAGCATTGGAAGAGTCACCACCCCTGGAGGGATTGAAAAGATGCAGAGATGTGGCACTTGGGGATATGGGTTAGTGGTGAGCTTGGCTGTGCTGAGGGAACGATTTGACTTGATGAACTTCAAGGTGGTCGGTCTCCAACCTAAGGATTCCGTAGCTCTGTGTGTGTGTGTGTGTGTGTATATATATACATATGAATGAGACTTATTTCCTCATACACTAAGCTTTGTGCTTCCCTTTTGGAATATTTCTTTCTATTTTGCAGTGTCATAGTGTATAGATGGAACAACTGACATCAGGAGCTGTCTGCTTTGGTACCTTGCAGGAATCCACAGCATGTCTTGAGTTCACTCCAGGTAAGAGAAACAACACAGTGAAAGGAGTGTAACCCCTTGTTAGGAGAGTAGAGGTTATGTCAGGGAGGAATAAAATGCTCTGTCCAGATTTTTAAAAAATACAAACAATTGTCAGGTGTTTCTGTCCCATCCTCGTGCCCAAGCCACAAAAGAAGACTTCTTTAATGTCTTGTTTGACCTATATGCAGTCCTACTTGGTGTCTTAAGTCATGCTTATATTAATATCACTCTAAGATTAGCAATTTCCTGTAGGAATATTTGAATTGCATATCATAGACAATTAATATAAATGTCTTTTTGTGGTGCTTTTTGTCTCAAGAGTCTGAGAAATTTTCAGTTTTGAAAAAGAAGATGAAAAAATGTTCTTTTTCTGCTCTTTTTAAGCTTTACTGTATTAAAGAGCTCTTGTGGTTGGCATCACACCATTAAAAAGTCAGAAGCTGATAGCCACGATATTTCATGTGTGGTAGGCTTTACAACAAATTACAACACTGACTGCTGAGACTATCTAAGTTGCTGGAAAAAATGGATTTAATTGTCCATTCTGAAACTATTTCCAGGATCAAATAGAATTTCTTTAACTACACATGCTCTTTATAACCCTGGTTCAATTCCGTTGCAGTAAATCTGAGGGGAGAGCAGAACGGCAAGTTAAAAACAGCACTGAGGTTTTATAGCACCAACATTAAACTATATGTCATCTTGAAATTAAAGTACTGGGCTGAAAGGTTTTCTACTTACAATGATTTGTTACTACGTGGATATCTAATTTGCATTTTAAAATCTCTTCCTGCCCAATGGCCAGGGGCATGGTGTGTATGTGTGGAGGGGAGTGTGTGTGTCTGTGTGGAGGGGTCTGTTTCTTTGTGACCTCCATTGGCCTTTTGAATTTTGTCTTGCTCAGGTTTGAAGAAGTTCTTCCCATTTTGTGAGAACTCTGTTTGGTTGCTGTCACCAGCTACATAGGCTATTAAATGACTAGTGGGGACAAAATAAGAATTAAGCACAAAATCATTGCTGTTTTACAGTCCTTACTGGACTTGATTTTCAATGTGTGTTCATATATGAAATTAGTATAGACACTTCCATTCTGTCCTTGTTTAAGTGGTTGCTGGAGATTCAAGGCAATGGAAAATTCGGCCTCTTACACTGATTCTGGAATATATAAACATTTTGACACTTGGTATTTGTAAAGTCCAATGGTAAAGGGCATTGCTCTTTGTAAGTTGTATATGCTTGCGTGTAAGTTGCCTTGAATGGGAAAGGTGCTTTCTTCCTTATGTCAAAGGAGCCTGAAAAAATGCTTTTCTGCAGCCTGGCTGATTCTCTTTCCAGTTCTGATACTCCTGGCTCATTACACCAGCCTTAAGGCAGTGAGCTGCTCCCCATGGCGCACTCAGGTGCGTGTCTTGGGTTTAACTGGCTTTTAGCTTGTGAGTGCTCAGCTCGGTGGTGCAAGAGGTCTTGTTCTCCCTTGCTGTTTACTAAGGTTGCCCAGTTCCTAAGAGCACTTTTGTGATGAGACCTTGAGTCTGCAGGTCTGTGACAGGGGGCTGTTGCCCCCACATAACCTTTTGTTGTACTCAGCAGTGCTCCAAATACATGCAGTGGCTCTCAGCATCATGCACCAAAGTTTTTTTCCTAAAGTAACTCAAAAGTGAAGCATCTGAGGGTGTGATTTTCTTTTCTCAGCTTTGGAATGAACAGGGTGACTGAGATGTATCACAGAATGGTTGAGGTTGGAAGGGACTTCTGGAGGTCATTTGTCCCCCAGCAGGCAGGCTGAAGCAGGGCCAGCTGGAGCTGGCTGCCCAAACCATGTCCAGATGGCTTTTAAATACCTCCAATACTGGAGATTCTACAAACTCTGTGGGCAAGCTGTGCTAGTCACCCTCACAGTTAACAAAGCATTTCCTTATGTTCAGCACCTCCTGTGTTCCAGTTTGTGCCCATTGACTCTTGTCCTTTCACTGGGCACCACTGCAAAGGGCCTGGCACCACCTTCCACTCAGGAATTTGTATGCATCAGTAAGATCCCCTTGGGCCTTCACTTCTCCAGGCAGCACACTCCCAGCTTTCTCAGCCTTTCCTCATATGTGATGGGCTCCAGTCCCTCAGTCATCTTGAGGACCCTTCATGGGGCTGCCTCCAGCACGTTCATGTCTCTGTCACACTGTGGAGCCCACAGCTGGACCCAGCACTGCAGGTGTGGCCTCAGCAGAGGGGAAGGATCCCCTCCCTCAGCCTGATGGTGATGGTCTACCTAATAGCCCTCTTTGGGCCAAGGGCCCACTGCTGGCCCATGTTCAACCTGATGTCCACCAGAACACCTGGGGTCAGTGCAGAAAGGAGCAGGTTTGAAGCCAGAGGGTCTCACTCTTGGCTTCAGGCATTGCCTGTACCTCCCTAGGGCTGGTCTCTAGGGAGCCCTGGGACTTGCCTGAGCTCTTACAGGGGAAAAGCACAGGAGTTCAGCCCGTGAGAACAAACAGATCTCCTCTCCTCAGTCCCACTTGGAGCTGTGATAGGCTGAGGTGGATTGCGTGGCCTGCAGGTCTCTCTGCACGATCGCCCTTGCTTAGGAGGGGAGGTAAATGTTTGAACATCAGCCTTGTGGTTGCTGTGAAGGGCATTTGATCTCAGGAAGTGTAATTGAAGGGATCAACACAGGATATGGAGATGGGATGTGAATTTTTGACTGGCAGTTCAGACCTGTGGAGTATTTTATCAAATAAGAGGGTGACTATTTAAAAATATTTTAAAATAATTAAAAAAATATTTAAGATAATTTTTTAAAATTATGAGCATAATCACTGCAAAGCCCATGCTCATTTTACAGTATATTTGTAATTTCATTATTTAAAGAGCTTTTTATTTTCATGTTTATGCCCTGGGGACTTTACAAACTGTGATCTAGTCTAAAAATATGTGAGATTCCTTCTGAGAATACTTGCTGTGCCAAAATTTGGTTTTTTTCCTTTTTAAGGAATGAACAATGTTCAAATTAGATAATTCCAGCATTTAAGAAACAGTGTGGGGAATAAAGAGAGGAGGAAGTGGCATGGCAGGGAGCATCTTCATGGTGTTTTTTTCTTTTGAAGGGAGAAGATTAGTGAATCAGTGTAGTGTGTTAACAAAATTTTTCTGCAGTTTTGTATCATAAGTCATAAAGGACATGAATCAAATGTGGTTTTATTTAAAATACATTAACAAGGCTTTTGCAAAAAATTAACTTACAAAATGAGCAGAACAATTTCCTCCTGTATTTTTGATCATTCCTCTTTAAGCAGTGTGCATCTCAATTCCTGGAATGTGTGAAGAATAGACTTTTTATTTGGAGATGTAGAGAATTTTTCTGTCAGGAAACTGAATTATTTAATAATAGAGTAACAGTGTATTAAGCCTGGGTAAACCAGTTGTGATAAATCTAAAACTGAAATTAATTAAACATGACTCTTCCTAGATTTTTATTTGTTGCTTTTGCCTATTATTTTTAGTCCTGTCCACTTAAGATGGAGTCAATAAAAAGCCAAAGTGCTGCAAGAATGTGACTACTCTTTGCTTATGTAGCACCTCATGAAGCATGGCAGGATACTTGTGAGACAGCCTGTTCTGAGAACTTGATATTCTGAAGAACTAAAAGATTTGGGTAGCTTACCTAGCTGTCAGTTTTTCAGGCTTTTCAGACAAGGTTGCTACTGCATGCCAAATCTTGCAGAGGCTTAATTTGAGATACAGCACCCAGCTCAACAAAACTGTGTCTGTCCAAAGCAGGACTGAAGGTGATAAAATTAAATGAATAGCTATGCTGTTTCCAGAGTAATCAAATTCAGTAGTTAGGAGTTCAGTAATCTGTGGTCTTTTATATAGCCCCTCAGTGTTATAATTAATTCAGTCTTCAATTTGGCAGGTTGTGGATTATGGTTAGATTATCACCCTGATGTGTGCCAGCTGGGCTTCATTGCACCTGAAGGCCTTTAATTTGAAGATTATCTGGAGCCTTGATCCTAATGCTGGTGACCTCTGTTATCTCTGGTCTTCAGAAAGTGTTTCTCTGCTGGTCCATTTGCACTGAGGAGCACAGCAGGCAGCCATCCACAGTATTTGTGGAGGTTCTGCTAATGACTTAGGATCAGCACCTACCCTCCAATTACAGTTTACTAATCTGTAAACTAACAGCTGCTGGGGTCTCTGTGGTTTTGCAGAAATGTGATATATTTTCTGTACCTAAATGAAGAACTGTGGAATGGTTTTGATTAGGAGTTAGAAGAGCTACAGGTACAGTGGTGCTCTCTGCCTGATTAGCTAAGTCTAAACCTTTAAAGTAGCTGGCTTTAGAAGTCAGTCAGACTGGGAATTGAGCAGGGATGGGATTTTAGGGCAGTCTGTGAGCAGAGAACAGAAGAGATCTATCTAAAAAACTCAGCTGCTTACTGTTTATATGACCATATCCTTAATCTAACATGAAGTTGTTGCCTCCCTTCTGTTCAATGGAATTAAGATTAAAGGCTTGTTTGAGTTTGAAACAGCTCTATGGGTAAATGCAGATTTCTAAGATATAGACCAAAAACCTTTCAAAAACCAGGTATTGGAAACCCTTTTCAAAGTACTGCTATTTCTATAAACTTCCCTTCACACAATATTATGTCAAACAATTCACCACATATGACACTACTCTGGAGGATTTGGGCACTGGGGCACTGGTTGTGATGGTGCTCTTAGATGTATCTGTTCCAAACTCAAACTTTACCTCTATTTTTCACCACTGTAAATAAAAGTCAGACTACAGGCTGTTAGCATTAATTTGTTTCTGCTCTGTGCAACTTGCTGGAGGCTGGAAAGAAACATTCCAAGTTATGTGGCATTATTGACAACAAATACATTCATGGAGAAGATTTAAACATGAAAGGAAAATAGTGCCAAGGGGCTGTGTGGCTCTGGCTTTGAACCATAGCAGGAGCCTGACCCTATATCTGATACAGCCAAACTGTTTGCTGCTGCTGTTAGTAATGTCATCCATAGAATTACTTTGCAACTGGCAGGTTTTAGGTTCTGGCTCAAACTGGGATGTTGTGCACACCCATGAGTTAACATCTCTGCTGATACAGTAGTGGATAAATTTCCTCTGTGTTGTGCTCTCCCCATAGCTCACATTGCTGGTAATGGGAACTTAATGAATAAATCCCATGGCAAGCACAGCACTGAACTTAATTCAAACTTGTGAAGAATCTGAATTAAATATTTTATTTTTTTTGTCCTCATATAGGTTCCTTGAGTAGAGGCTTGCCCCAAACTTTCAGATGTCAAAGTGTTCTAGGAACAGCACCTTTTTATTCAACTGATACAGTCATAAGAATTTGAACACCCTTTGGGGAGTGCACAGCTTATACCTAAAGATTATTCCAGTTAGAGGAGTTTGTTTTAAAGAGGATTTGTGTATTCAGCACAAGCTCTGGATTTACAGCATTTAACTTGCAAGTTTCAGTCAATGGGCTCTCTGCCCAAAACCTCTAAAATACTTTTCCAAACCGCAAAACCAACAAGACTCCTTCTGAATCAGCTCTCAGACTCCAATTTCATTACTTATTTACTCTGAGCCTTTTCAATTAGTCTGGCAATATCTCTAGAAAGTTACCAAAATGGGGTACTGAGCCAATAAAAAAAGAAAAAAAGAATCCTTTCTGTCATGGGATATTTGTTGCACAAAATGTCCAGAAAGTACCTCTGAAGCTGCTTCAGTGCAGTGACTTCACCTGCTCAGAACCTGAGCACTACACAGAGATATTCATGGGGACCTGTGAAGCTGCCTCCCAGCAGCAGGGGTGATGGACAAGTTGCCAGTTCTATTTATGGCTTTCCTTGTAGGTAGCTCTCCTACAGCTTTTCTCACAACATGTTTCCAAAAATTATAAAGTGCTGTACACAATTTGTCTTTCTAATCCACATTCTTTAGAGCTATTGAAATAACAGGATTTTTTGTTGTTCTTATTTAGCTATGAAACTGGCGGATAATCCTTTCTAGTTAATCCAAAATATTCAGACATTAAAGAAATATTTTAATTTAAAACATTTCCTTTAATTTTTGAGGTATAAACAGCTTTGGGAAAAGTATCCAAAATGTTTTATTGAGAATGTTAAAAAAAAAAAGAACGAACTTTTGAACTGTATTTTTGCTCAAACTCTTTGTGTTCAGTCCAAATATACAAATAATTGAGATATCAAGTTATGGATTTTTAAAGTAAATGCAATAAGGAAAAAAATCTTGGCAAGCTCTACTAGTCTCATTTTCCTTTGAGCACAGCAGAGAAAATTTGGATAACAAGCAAGCAAAACTTATTTTGTTCCTTTCAGTACAGCCTGTGCCTCCTGACCTTCTCAGGCTGTGCATAGAAACGCCCTCTACAGCTTCAGATGGAGTTTTGGGAAAACCTTGCAGAGTGTGATCCCTGCTACCTAGGTGTGGCTTGAAAGAGCAATCTCAAAAAATTCAAGACAATTTCATTGCAGATGAGTTCTCATGTTCAGCATGTGAGGCTTAGCACCAGGCTGATCCATTGCCAGGCCCAGCTCCTCCTTAGGGGCTGCTTCCCTTCCGCTGTCCTTATGGAAATCACTCAGCTTCGGGCCAGCTCGGGGTCATCTTCTGAGGGAGGACCCTTTGGCAACTCCCGGCTCTGAAATCTGAGAGCATCCTTTCAACCTGTGACAAAGCAGGGAGGATGTTCCACAAATACTGCACTGATGCTGTGGAAAAGCCTCTGTAAATAAGTGTCCTCCTGTACCTGCCACACCTCTGCATTGCAGGGAGTCTACAGGGAAAGACTTTTGACTTCATCTTTTCTGCTCCTCTACGTGAACTAGAATCTCACAAGTGTTTGAGCCCTTTTTGAAGAGGTGGGAGATTGGGCAAGGGTGATTTCAGCTTCAGGAATGTCTCACTGAAGGGGTTTCTTGATGAAATGAATAATTACTTTTTATCAAGAAATATCTGTGAGGCAGAGGAAGGGAGCTGATAGCTGGGATCACTTACAAGTAGCTTCCTCATCTGGAAATACTAATGCAGATCGAAAATGTTATAATGCACACCCAAATGAGCAGTATCCTCTGTGAGAGATTCTCCAGAATTTTCCACCACTGCAAAAACATTGCTTGCCATGTGACTTTCTATGGGGAGGAGTTCCAACAATTTTACTTATTTAAGGAAGTTGTGGATTGGAAAACATCAGCTCTTTGTGCAATTTGCCATTTTGTTTTTATTGATCCTCCAGAGTGCCAGACCTGAGCTGGATTTCCATGGCACCATGGAATTTACTGGATAGCCTAAGGTACTTGGAACAACATGTGTAACTCATATTTAAGGGGATAATTGTTTGGTGCTCACCTCTAAAGATGCTGCTGGCATCGTGCTGTTGAGGAGATAAATGTTTCTGCAATGACGTGTGGAGAGAAGTCCAGCAACATTAAACGCTGAAGTCCCGTGGAGCATCTTTGGGATGTCAGATCCTGTGTCATTAGTGTAAAACAATGAAGTATTTAGAATACAACTGTGAATGTCTGTCTGATATTTAAAAAGGCCATAAAGGTGAGGGCTTTGTCTGATTCATTGCTTAACACAAACCCTTAGCATTTTCTGCATCTGCAGTTTAAAGTGTGATTAGCTTCACACAGAAAAATTCAATTTTCTTTATATAATGCTATTATTTCAAACTTTAAAGACTTGATTCTCTCATGTAGACAGAAGCTTTCTGTTCAGGTCTCAAGATTCCGTCTCCAAACGCTGTTGGCCTTTAGTTCAGTTTCTTCGGAAGCTGAATCTCTTGAGGAAAGCTCATTCTGCTTTGAAGATGTCAGGTTCCAGGCATCTGAACTCCTCAAAACCAAATTTGTTTTCTCATTCAAAGCACCTCTTTGCAGCTAGGGCTCTTTGTTTTTAAAGGGATATTGCCAATTAAAATTGGCCACTGAGGGTAGATATATCAGCTTCAGACCTCTAAATTCTCATGGAAGTGTTTTCTAAGAAAACAAATATTCTCTTTGCAGCATTTAGAACCTGAATACTTTAGCATCAAAAAACTTGTGGTGAAGTGGATAAACAGAAAGCCCTTTTTTCCCTACCTTCTCAAGCCCCCTAAGTTCTGAGGTGCCAGCAAGTGGCTGTACAAAAAATGTTTGCTTAAATTAGCTTTTGCTTAGTTTCTAATTTTCAGTCCAAAAACCAAATGAGCCATTAAAGGAAACCACACTAATGAGATGCGCTACAAAGCGAAATACGCCAGGGGCAAAAAGCAGGCTTTTAATTTGTTCAACTTAAATCTCTAACATCTGTCTGTGATGGACCATGTCACTAAGCACATTAAGAATATCAGAATTAGACTTTTGCGATGAGTGCCTCCTCTGTTTGCCTTTCTCTGTTTTCTCACTCATTTTCTTGGCACGTAGTGGTGCAGGAAAATACTTTAAAGGGCAAAGACTCCGAGCTGTAAGTTGAACTTTGGTTTGGACGTGGACCATTGGGCCTGGTTGCCAATTCCTTGTTCAGTCAGCTTGCACCACAGCTGGAACACACGCGCAAGCACTCTCTCTTTCCGTAAACACTGAGTACCCCAGTGCTGCTCAGGAGTCAGGGATGGGTAGAAGCATCTCTTAGAACAACAATCTCAAGAAGGCAGGGAGATGGAGACTTCAAGCAGCAGTAAATCAGAGCAGTTTTGTTGTTCTTCTGTGTTCAGAGGCCTGGTGGGTTTCCTGGGGCTAGTGTTCCTAGGGCTAGTATTTGTAGTCTGAGCTTCCGAAGCGAGAACTTGGGGGCACAGCTGGACTTGTATGGATAAATTCTGCTGTTGATCACAGGAAATCTTCTTCTTGAGAATGTCTGGCTCGTGGTGGCTCACTGAGAGCATGAATGTGGCTGGCAGCTGGTAGCACTTGGCAAACTGTACCAGCACAGCCACAGCCAGCCAGGCTCATTCATCTGGTTAGAACAATTCTCCCTTTTCTCTTTTGCTCCCAAAAGCAAATGTCTATTTATTCACATTTAGATTGGTCCCAGGGAAGAAATTTAGCACTTTACCTGCCCTGCCATGCAATGTGGTGCCTCATTATGTTTCTGTTTGCACTGTTAACTGGATACCCAATCTTAGAATTGCCCAAGCCAGGGAAATAGGTTGTTTGACCACCAATCCTTGTAAGCAGGCTAAAATGGGATCTAGGGGACCCTAGTATCAGTTGTTGTCTGTAGAACTATCCTTTATTGCCTTCACTGAAGTTATATCCTGACAAAGTGAACTGTGAGCTCTGACCTGCTCCATTCAAAGTGGTGGAATGCACCCAGATTGTTTGCAGGAGCAGTTTGTTGGGTGGTTCCCCGGTCAGGTCAGGTGTGTACACTTACAGTCTGTTGAAAGAGGGCTGTAGTAAGAATTTCTTCTGTGCAGTCACCCTTGATTGTGGGTTTCCTTGTGAAGCACTGTAAGTTTTATCTTCATGTAGCAGCAGCCTTTCTCCTCTGCCTGGTAGGGACTGTTCCTGCTGAGGCTCACTGCCCAGTGGGAAGTTCTGCATCCTTGGCAGGTGACCAGTCTGTGTGCAGAGCTGGATTTGTGGTTGTCAAGTAGCCTGACTTCACCAGCTTCCTCTTTTGTGTTTTTTCTAAAAAAGAGTAAATACATGTGGAACAGGACTACTGTTCTGTCTTGCAGAAATACAGGGTTTGTTTTGCTGAACTTTAATTTTTAGAGAATGTTAGAAAATGCAGGCAATTGTTTCATAAGTATTCTAAAATGAAGTAGTATTCACAATTCATAGCTTCTGCTCTGTGGATCTTTAATACTTCATTGTCCTTTGAGTATTTTCATGTGCTGATCTATCCTTCTGCTTTGCATGTACCTGAAATGGTATCTGTGTAGTCCTTTGCTAAATACAGCAAATGTCAATCCAACGTTTTTCTTTACTAAGTTACTCTTTTATATTACTTACAATAAAAATAGGTCTGCGTGGAGAAACTTGTGTTTTTAATGGATAAAACTTAATGACAGGAGAGACAAGAATTACTAGCACCATCTATTCATTGAGAAGCAGTATGTGTGTGTATTTGTGCAGAATTAGGGCACAAACCTCAACAGCTTGAACTATGAGAATTGCTCCTTTTGCAGTTTCCCTCTAATTTAAGGCCACTCTGTCAAGTGGAGTATCCCACCTTTGCTGATTCATGTCTAAACTCCAAGTAACAAATTCCCATCTTCTCCACTCAGTGCTTCCAGCAGAATCATAGAGAACAGAAATTCCAAGCTGCTTTCTGATTCTTACTGTTTGAGAAAAAATAATATGGTTAGCTTTAAGGGAGGTGACTGAGAAGTTGACTTTGATTTCTGTCTGGAAATGCTGATGGCAAGACCTCTGCTCTAAGAACAGTGGGGGGCCCTGGCAAGCCTTTTTCATTGGGGGATCTAATCCATCTCTCTTAGGAGGTTTGCAGAAGGCATAATCAGATTGTCTAGTCTGATCCACTTGGTGTCAGAGGTCACTGAATTTCATGCAGGTTGCTCTGTAATGAGTCTTATCTGATATTCTCAAGCATTGACAACATCCAAAGGGTCACAACACTGGCAGTGGAGCCAAGACCATGAAAAACTTTCCTCTTGAGTGGTTTTAGCTTCTGCATTGTCCTAATTTGTGTCTAAAATTTGACCGCAGTTCCATTGCAGTATTTAAGTGTGCGACTCCATCAATTCCAATAGTTGCTATCCTGCTAAATATGTCTTGACACCTGGGTCCTTGTGTGTACAGCTGGATTTTCATTCTGTAGAGTAACAATTGCATGGGTGTGTTTGGCAATTGCAGAGCATGTTGATGAAGTGGACTGTAAAATGAATCCAAAGAGGCAAATGGCAATCTGAAGTGAAATGCATGCAGCCTCTTTCTTATTCCAAATGTACTTTCCTACCAAATTGTTTGGAAATGTCTCCAGTACTTAGAAATTTGGGATGAAATGTTTCATTTGTTTTTAATTCTACAGCTAATATCTGTGTAGGGAAATTAATCCGAAACATACTTTCAGTAGTAGTAGGAGGGAGGAGAGGAGGGAAACCTATAATCAGTAATGTTAGAGCTGGGTATGGTGGAGGACAGAATTTTGGAGCTGAATTTGTTAAGTGAGGAGGGAACTTGGCAGCTCTGAGCAGTTTTGTTTTAAAAGGGCATAGTGCCATGTAACAGGAAGGTATCAGACCTCTCTGAGGCACAGAAGGGGGAAGATTCGGAGCTCTGCTCCTAAATGCCAGGTCTAACTAATCAAAGGAAATGGGATGAGGAAACTGGGAAATTACTGCCTTAGAAACTCCCAGAAGTTGAAAAAGTAACCAACATCACTGGGTCATGAGTTACAGTATCTAACTGCAGTCTATGACTATTTTGTTTTATGAAAGAAGGGAGTATTGAAAAGTAGGTAGGGATAGTCTTAATACTTTGAAGAACGATCCTGTGCTGGCCGAGGAGAATCATCCCCATGAACAAAAGGCTGGTTCCCAAAGATATTTCTATGTGGATTAATCAAATTCATCTGGAACTGAGATGCTTTCAGTCTTCTAAACTTAATTAACTTAATGGTCTTGCACTAGTACAATTGGATGAGAGCCCAAAAATGAATGGTTGAGACAGGATGGACTAACATACTTTTTATTGAAGATCAATTGCATATTGCCTGAATGTCCTCTTCATTTGGTTATTTTAACTTGTAACATGCAGCTTCATTTGATGCCCCCTTCTCTAGCACTGAGAGAGATGGTGAGCAATTGATTCCTTTGTGGGATCAATTAAAGCTGTTGTGGCTGCTTTAAAATGTATAAATACATTCTGTTTCCCTGTTGGCAGCCACAGTGTGACCTTAGTTAAAGTTGCCCCTTGTCGCCCTACCACTGGCCACCAGAGAACACTTACATTCTCATTTGGATGGACTTTAGGTTCAGAGTGCTCTGAAACAGCTGAGGTGGCATGTGGTTTGTGTCAGCAAGTGATAGATATTTTGATAGAGATGCTGGGTATTTTCTTTTTAAATCTGATATTCCTGGAGGTGTCAGTCTGCTGGGTCAAAGTTTCCTGGCCCTTGGAGAGCTCTGCAAAGGAATAACAATCTGTTTATAAGATGCAGTGTCTTTTTTATTAGATTATTTATTGTTGCCAAGGAGAAGAAAGCCCATTTCAGTGCATATGGGAAGCTGTGGATCGGTCCAGCACGTGCTCTTACAGCCTGAGCAGTGCTTTGGAGCAGTAAAAGCTAAAAACCATCGGACAAGAAGTAGATGCTGCAGAGCTTGGAACCTGAGTCTCGGAATTTTTGTGATCCCTCTGCTACAAGTGGCCAGAAAACAAGCTTTTCATCAGGCAGAAATGCTAAGAATAGCAAACCCTACACTCAGACACTGCAAATAGAAGACCAAACTTGTGAAACTGAAACATATGGCAGAAGGCGAGCTCAAGTGCTTCAGGCTTAGCTTTCAGTTTACAAATGGGAGAGAGGTTTTTGCCAGCTGCATGTGCAAAAATGTGAAGCCAAATATACTGAGTAACTGAGTTCAGAGGAATGTGGGAAGCTTAGTTCACTCTGCACAAATACAGGTACACAGTCTGGAATTATATCAGGTTACCTGAGTTAATTTATATTGTACCATATTGCTCTTAGTCAGAATTTGACCAATAGTCAGTTCTGTAATATTAATTTTTTTTGAGTTTTATGTGATTCATGTGATTCTCTGAACCTACTATTTGAAGTAGTGAGAAGCCTCAAGATACGTTGAGGCTTCAAAATTAATGGGAAGTTGCTGTGGTGGGCATGATCCTTACCAAATAGGAAATTAGAGAGGCCAAAGCATTCTTCTGATGTGAAGAACACTTGAATTTCCTATTGAAAAAAGCTTGAGATGAGGTTATTACCTTGACATGTGGTTAAGTGGGCTAAAATATATTAATTTCTTAAGGGAATAACGCTGAAATATGAGATACCTGAAGGTACTTAACCAGGAAGGACAGTCCAAGTCCCTAGAATTTGTTTCCATCCAAATATACAGATAATTTATTCGTTCTCTTGGACTTTGTTAGTTCTGGATCTCAATCAATCTTCTATATGTTTATGTAGAATTTCATTGGGCACAACAGGAACATGATGTATGTCCAGCTGTAAAAAATACCAGACTTCAAGGACATCTAATCTTAAACTGGAGAGAGACAGTTTGATATGTCATATGCACTATTCTGCTGAATTTTGGTATATTGACAGGAGTGGGACAGAATGAAAAAATAATCCAGTAAATCTTTACAGGAAGACTGAAAGGACAAGGCTGACTTCATGGTTCAGGCTTTGCCTCTGGAGTGAAAGAATCAGAGGAAACTTGCAGTAATGAATTTTTATATGTCATTCTCAAAGTGTGGTGCTGGGAGAAGTGGGGAGCTGCCTTCTTATCTGCTGGGACTTTCTTGAACTGAAGGATATTTGCTCTGCTGAGGAATCAATGCAAGAGCTATTTCAAGGATATATCCCACAGATCCCATTATTCAGTAGACCTGAAATTCAAATCCTGATTTGACGCTGAAAATAGAAAGTTAAGCATACAAGTGCAACAAAATGCTTCAGCATTCTGGTAAGGACACGCTGTATGAACCAGTTGGAACTGCCTGGTAGGCAGGTGGTGATAACCTGTCACACTTTACCTGCTGTAAACAGCTGAAAACTAACTGAAGGTAACCTTGTAAAGAATGGAAGGTGTGTGTGTGTTTGTGCTGTGGTAGGTCACAGAAGGCTTAGGATCCCCGTGACACAGGCTCCTGACTAAAGACATGACATACCAGGAGGAAAAAAAGAGGAGAATGTCCAATTTGCTGAGTGATGTGCTGAGTTGCACAGGGAGGATAATCTGTCTCCAGTCCTGGAACTGCAGCCAGAGATGCCATGTACAGGCCCACTGTACCAGCTTCATATTCTGTGCTGCTCAGAGAGAGACTCTCCATCACAAAACAGAGCTCATCTTTTCCACACCAATCAGTCCTCACTGTAGTTTTGCAGACAGTTTATAGGTTTTTATAGGTGTGAACACAGAGGAAAGAGCTAGCAGTGCTGAGGAGCTGCCCTGCTATCCAATGTACTTTACTCTGAAGTGGGTGGGTTTTTTTTTCAATTCTAACTGATTTACCCAGGGGCAGGCCTCCCCAGACATGGAACTGCTGTTTCCCCCAAGTCTGTACTCCCTGCTGGCAAATAACCTGACAAGTTACAGAGGTTGGCAGGAATCCTTTGAAAAAAATGTTCTTTACAAAAGTAGAACTTTGCTTCTCCTCTAGTAAGTACCTTGAAGCTTCATCAGCAGTGCTGAATTAAGTTAGTTTGTATTAACATGAATTGCAGTTAGGCTGAGACTTCTTTTACATACAACGTCTAAAGAATCATAGTCAATTAATAGGTCTTAAAAATTTTAACATAATATTAATTGCTGTCAGCTCTAAAGTGCAGAATCCACCTATTTTTTTAAGTCTAAACAAAAAGCAATTTGGACAAGTCCTGTGGGCTGTCTTGTGTGAGCTCAGACAAGTTGATCCAAAGCAGAGGTCTAGGATTAGCTGTGCACAGAAGGCAAAAAGGCCAGGTCTTTCAGTATTTCTTGTGTTCCTTATAAATAAAAGGATAAATGGCTCTACAGAACAGCAAAGCAATGTTCCTGCCTATGGAATGAGTGCATCCTTTGCCCTACCCTGCATCAAAAATATTGTAACCTAAGTCTAGTGTTCTCACCTCCTGAATTAATGTGCAGTTGGCTATTTTTGGGGAGTCTTAACTATCCCAGTTCTTTTTGCACTGGGACATTGTGGACATCCTTGGAGTGAAAGCTGATCATACTTTTTGCTTTGATGAACCAAGATGTTCAAGTTAACAGGCAGGCTTTATTCAGAGTTTATTTATTTTGAATTTGATTCTCCTGTTCTTCATATTGTAATGCATATGTTCAGAATTGTTACTTGAATCTGTAGTTGCATAAAATGGTGTAGGAAGGGATGCCTTCAAAATACATAGCTGCTAAATTATGCAAGTTTATTTCCAGTAGATGATGTCTGTGTTGTGTAACTGTAGTGGACCTGGTTATTTCTTGAGCTGACATAGGTTAACTCTCTGCAATCTAGCTCTGTTTAATCATATTCAGATGTTAATCTCATGCACATGTTGTAATTTAAGATTGAGACATTGGATTTTTGTCCGTTTATCCAAATATGGTAATGGTTTTTGTTTTGGGTTGTCAGGTAATAGTTGTTCAGGCTCTGGCCACTAGAGTATACACTCTTCGGCACGGGCTGGAATATCAGCCTTCTCTTTTCCCTCTGTAAAGCAGGTGGAGGGTGCCAAATATGCACATGCACCTAGGTCTCCTCTTGATTCCAGCAATAGTTCACTATTCCTTATTTGAAAATCAGGGTAGTTCTTCCTGAAGCTGTAAAAAAAGAAAAAAAAAAAAGAAAAAAAAAAGTTGAATGAATTTGGGGTTTTTGATTTGCTTTGGTTTCCCCCACACGCCCTGTTCTTCCCCATCTGGAGACTGCAGCTCTAAGATGTTCCAATCTTTGTTTTGGGAAAGTTGTAGGTCAGTGCAGGAAGTGTGTGTGACTGTGTGAAGTGAGGGCAATCCCAGGGGTTGGAGCAGGCTGCCAGTGACCCCCTGGAGCTACTCACCCTACACACAGGCTACTTGTGCCTTGGTGGCTTCTGTGCTTCAAAGGTGGAAGAGCTTTCACTAGTTGAGGTTAAACCTCCTGTTCTGGTATTGTTTTAACTGGGAGATGACAAAGAAAGGCTGCCAGCCTGGGTTATCAGTGCAAACAGTGCATGTGTAACAGGACGTTACTTCAGGAACAAATGCTTCACTTTTCTGAGGCAGGAGGTTTCTTGTCTTGTTGGGAGCATTGTCCAGGAGCTGTAGATAAGAAATTCTTAAAGTAAAAAGCTAGACCCTCCCATTAGTTTTACATTGAATAGAAAAAATTTTATGGGATTTTGCTGACTTTACGTGATAGTTATTTATCACCAACAAAATCCTGTTTGCTTCTGAAACCTCTGTCTCACACAATTACCTGGCCACCCACTCACCATCTGCTAAACATGATGCTGCTTCACTAAAGAAAGAAAGAAAGAATATGATGTTTTATGGAGGAGTTGTTTTGAGATTTGTATGTATGTAAGTGTTGATAACAGAACTAATGGTCTCCCAGGACCTTTTCTGCACTGCTATTACCTCACCAGCCCACCCCTAACCTGTGGCAGTACCTGGGGTTATGTCTGAAGTTCAGCATTTTGTATTTGGCTCTGCTGAAGTGTGTGATGCTCGTCAACTCATTTCTGTTTGTCGAGGCCCCTCTGAACTGCGACTCTGCTCTGTAGGGATGTGCTGGTATGACCTTGCTCTGGGCCCAACGTCCCTGTCCCTTTTCACAAGCAGCCCCTGATGGTTCTAAGTCTTTTGGGGCTATTCTTGCTCTTTTTACAGACAGCTGTCTTGTATTTTTAGGGCCCAACAGATTACTGAAGGTGCTCTGAAAGGGTTTTACCTAAGTCTTCTAAGCATTGCAAAGGGTTGAATAAAAATTTAAACACCAAATTTGATATTGGCATCATGGGCATTAGTAACATGCAGGTCTCTTAACTCTGCTCTGAAAATGAGCAGTCTGACATTGAGTTATGAAAGAGTAAATTGGGAGCAAGCAGCAACTCAGAAAATACCTGTAAGTGGGGTTTTTTTGTATTAGCCCTGTATCATGTGTCACAGTCTCCAACATCTGTCCTCAGAGTCTGGAACCTTGTTAGCAAATCTCTCTGTGGCAATTGCCTCAGTTTGATGGTGAGTCACTTCATGCACTTCAGCTATGATTTCTGCCTTAATTCTTGTCTAGTCCAAATGATTAAGGGAAGCAATAGTGTAGAGGTTAGGTGAAAAGGTTTTATCTTAGTCAAAGGAATTGGATCATGGTCTATTTTACCAAGCATCTTGAGTCTATAATATTCCATTACTCTTCCACTAGATTATTGGAGGCAATAGTTAACAAGAGGTATGATGTAAAATAGGACATCACAGATAATATCTGTGACTAAATGTTCTGGTTTGGGCTTATGAAAGTGGGTGTCAAACACTATTTCATGAGACAATGAACTGAATCTTGTTAGCATGAGAATGTACAGAAAGACCCCAAACCATTACGGTGTCATGGAGGTTGGTTAAAGAACAGACGGGTGTACCTTAGGGGAGGAAAAACCCCATAAAACCAAGCAATCCTGACTGTGCTATAATGCAAAGTAACAAGAAAGAATTCTATTGTAGCAGAAGGAAAAATGAACTGTACAGAGAGTACAGTAACTGCCATGACTGACCTCTGCCATAATTATTTTTGGGCATGATTTGGTAAAATTGAGAACAATTGCATTTCCAAGTGTGTATTGATTTTTCTTCTGTGTTGGCATGAAGTTATAGAGACCACAGTTTAGAAAATTTGGGCCTGATCTTTTGGAAAACCACTTTGTCCCAGTCGTCTTGTAGTACTGCTAAAAACAAAGTTCATGTTGTTCAATGCTCTTGTGCACAATCAGGTGCAGATTTCATAGCTGCTTTTGAAAAGCACTTTTAAAATCCTTTTGCTTGCTTATTGCTCAGATGGGATATGCCCAAGTTCACAAGAATTATGTAGAGCTTAATTTATTAAAGGTTTTAAAACAATTTCAGATCTTCTGCAAGGTTCTAAATAAGTATGAAATCTTAGAAGATAATTTTGTGCTTGATCTTACATTTGTTTGAAGTTAGTGGTGAATTTCCCATTGATTTCATTAGTGTGGCATGAGGCTCCTGGGGCAAAAGTCCCAGTATATTTTGGTCTATTTTTGGACTTATGTTTGCAAGAAGAGTGGAATGAGTGCAGGCATCTCTCATGAGTCAGAGGAGAGAATTCTCAAGTGGGCATAGTTATAATAAATTTAGCTCAAATTCTTCAGCTGATAATTAGAACTAAGGCAGGGAGGAAATAGTGAGGACCTTGTCAGAGGTAGTATAATTCCTGACCTCCTCCAATGAGATGGAAGTCCTGTGGTAAAAATAAAAATATTTTTAAAATAACTGGGATGACTGTGATTTCTGTCTGATTTGCCTCTTTTCTAGTGAACATGATAATATCTGCTGCAACTAGATCTGACAGTAGAAACTTGGAGGTATATTTTATTAGAAGCTGATGCATTCTGTTTTGTTCAGTATATTGCTAGGGTTTTTAATGGATTTTATTAACTGTTTGGTTCTCTTAAGTCTACCTAGGTTAGATTACAGGGTGACTATATAGTCTAAATATATTTATATATTGGATTAAGCATTGCCATCTTGATTTTACAGATAGTATTTCTAAAGCAGACTAATCTGAGCTGTGAAGAGCTGCCTGGTTTGCCAGGTAGTAGCTTTTGATTAATAAACTCAGATTTCATTCTGATCTCACACTGCAGCACAGTCAGGTGGCACTGCTGGTGTCTCTGGTGCAGGCAGTGGAGGAGATCAGCAGGTTGCTATGGGTAGTCAGAAATAAAAAGGCCAAACCATAAAGCCATTCAGGTGCTCACCTCCTGGCATCTTTGGATTGATGGCTGTTTGGTGTCTTGTTTTTTGGTGGCTGGTTTGTTTTACTTTTTTTTCCCTTCCTATATTCAAATTTCTATACTGGCTCTTGGTTACATTTTTCATGGTCAGACTTGGTGCATGTTCCAGCTAAATGGGGTATATACCCACCCTGCTTCCATTCCATCTGGGGAGAAATTTTGTGCTGCAAAGTCTATTCCAATAAAGATCATAGAACTGCCTGTCTCCTTTGTTTCTATGAATTGTGGGAAACCTTTTAGCAGGAAATGTTAAATGTGGGTTCCCACATACCACCAAGACTATTATCCACTGCAAAAGGGCACAGAGCAATTGAGCCAAATTTGATATGGCCTTTACTAACTTCATCCTTGATTCCTAGTAGACTGCCTTATTTCTCTGTCAATTCATTTTCCATGTAGCTTAAGAACTTTTATATGCAATAAAACTTATAATGGTTGTAATTTATTTGCCTCAATATAATTTTGACATCATTCTGTCCCTCTTTGCTAGATGCATTCTCCCTAATGGTCAAGAAGACAAACATTTCTGGAATTGCCTTAGGAGGAGTTCCACTGGAGGGTAAAGAGAGACTAAAGTCTCCTAGGACTACCAAAATGCCTACCCATGAACAAAATATTATATGGACAAAGATGGATTTTGAGAGTATAGCTTGTTCACTTTAACAGGAATTGTGTTGTGTGGTGGCATGGACATAGTTTTGATTGAAAACTCTGAACTTATTTTGCACATGTAATAGCTGCTGTACAGAACTGATGTGATCATAATTAATTTAATTGGAACCAATAAATCTGTCCAGTCAGAGGGATTTTTTTTTAAGTGACTGTGGTAGAATGTGAAATCCTGTGCCTTGGTTTTAGAGTGTCCACAGCCCATTCCCAGCAGTATAAGCTCTTGAGGAATTGAATGAGTCCTAATGGGCACACACACCTACCCTGGAAACGCTGTTTGGGAGGTGTCTGCTTTGTGTGGAAGCCGTGGCTTCCCATGGATCTTTCAAGCCATGCTGTGAGGCATGAAGAGGTCAAATGACTTACCAAAGTCCTGCAGAATGCCAGCTGAAATTAAGATCTAATGTGTTTCTGGCTTGATTCAGGTTGCTATTTAAGCCACTGGAACACAAAGCAGGTTAGGCAGGGTGGGAGGAAGCCCTGGAGCAGTTGGCTGAGCACTTGAGGGTTGCAGTTGAAAATGCTGAGGGATTTGCCCGTTTTTCTGGATTCCACGTGGAAACATAGCTCATTTAGAGAGGAGCAGGAAGGTGTTGCTTGTTCTTAATGAACAGTTCTTGTAAAATTCTAATTACTTATCATCTCTGGAAGTTTTAGATGATAAAGCAGAGTTGTTACATGAAGCCTGTAATGATGTGGAGAAGTGGGTATGAATTTTCTGGTGGTCAGCTGGATTCCCATTATTGCCTTCCCTACAGAGTGGCCTGTCCCAAGCAGGACATGTTCCTTGTCTCTCAGGGAAGAACAGCCTCTAGAGGAGTGAGTTGGTCCCTCCAAGCACAAGGGCAGTGCTCTGGGATGAGAGGAATTCTCTAGGTTTGAGCTGCAGTGCTCTGAGTTTATTCAGGGGGAGAGTGAGAAGTTTCTATACAAGAGGAAGAATCCTGTCACTGAGCCACTTGTGAACACAGATCCTTGGTGATGGGCTGACTGTCAGACCTGGGTTCTCAGCAAGAAAAAGGTGCATTAGCCTTGCTAATACTTAAGATTACAGATGGAGTAGTAGCATTTTAAAAGAACTCCTTTTCCTTGGACTTCTCTATTTTACTATACTGTTCTCCTAAGAATATTACCTTAGCTTACCTCTGGAAAATGGCCAGTGAACCTCGTGAAAGTTTTATGGCAGTTTATTACTGCCTAATTCACCTTTCAAAGTGAGGGTGAGATTTTCAATTGCTTTCCAGAACTTTGTCCTTGCTTGCTGCATCTGAGGGCCAAAGTTTACACCAAATATTGTAATGTCTGAAGCCGTTAAGCCCTTGTCATTAATTTGGTGCTTATATTTAATCCTACATAGACAATGATTTTGTCGTGTAGAGAAAGGGCTAATTTTGGAATATTAGGCTAAAATACCATACAGAAGTGCTGAAAACTTTTCATTTTTGTGATTTCTAGTTAAGGAATTTTGTCTTTGATTAATACACAGCTGAAAATGCAGTTTGATGTATCTAGAGAGCTTATATTCAGCATGGCAATAAAAATATCCATTAAATATCAAAAGGAAAAAAATGTTTTGAAACACCTTTAATATTTTGGAGGTTTTTTTGTTCTTTCTTGCAAGTAAAATAGTATAGTTTTTTAAATTCTCTAACAAAACATTTTACTATGCTCTTAAGACTTAGCAAGTTGCTCTTGTACTCATGAACATGTTCTGCTATGCTTTACTACCAAACTCTCATTAAAGATGAGTAAGCTCTGGATTGCCTTCCCTTGGAATGGCAACTGATTGGTCCAGTTAAAATGCTAGTAATGTTCTATGAAAAGGGAGATCTGAAACTAATCTCATTTTTCTCTGCTTTCAAAAACTACCAAAAGGCCAAAAATTAATTTTTACTTTCTTTCATATTTTTCAAAATGTTGCTGTACTTTAATATATATATAGAAGTTTCTAGGTGCTTTTTCAGTGGAATTAATTTTACATCTAACTCCATTATTCTAATATAGTATTAAACCAGTTTTTCCTGTCTGAGGGATTGCATTCACATAGCAAAGGTGTGTCAAGGGTATGGAAGCCCGTGTTTGATTAGCAGTGTGATGTATTTCACCTGTAATGTTCTTTATATCAAGAAAGGAAAAGATGATGTCTTTTACCTGTGGACTTCTGGAGAGGAGATGTTGCACACAAACACAGCTCCTCGAAGTCAAATTGTCACATCAAACAGTCAAGTTTGAGTCTGACATTTGAGGAGATGCAGTACAGAATTAACCCACTGTTAGGTGAGTTTATGTAGTGCTGTTTTCATAGGAGTTGTTAAATTTGTCAGGGACTAATTTTATTGTGTGCTGGCTTTCCTCTATCCTGTCAACAGACAGAATTAGACAAAAGCCAAAATATTCAAGCTTCCTCTAATTTTGGATGCCCAATTTCAAATTCTAGGCAGTGGTTTTGCAAAATGTATAATAGTTCTTGGTCACTAAGGTGTGGCAATGGGAAAGTGGAAGAAATTATCCTGATTTAAAAGGCCTGAGTTTGTTTTGGCCCTCAGCACAAGGGATCTCTGTGGTTCATGCAAAGTAGGAGGAAACAAATCATATGTAATAAATGTCAAACTTGTGATAAGATCTTATCAAAACAAGATCAAATAATTCTCTAATAACAATTCTGTAACCTTTAAAACAGGGTTTGAACCCCATGAGCAGGGATTTGGGTTTGTGAGCAGTTGCTCTCAGTTACACTATTGCCCTGTGCTGTAGCACTGGGGACTGATGGAGCCTGGCAGTCCCAGGCAACATTACCAGCATTCTCTAGTGTGGGTGGTTTTTCTTTTGCTCTGGTTTCTTCTGTTTGTGTTGGTTTGCAGTTTTTGTTGTTTGTTCTTTTTTACTTTTTTGTTTTTCTTCTATAAATAAAGTGGAATCTATTTGGCCTGGAGGATTCATTCCAGTTTTTCCCCTTCAAAATCTGTTTTGGTATTTTGATAACAAGAGAAAATGAAACTTGCAAAGTAATCCAGTCTACTTGAGACAGGATTATTTTCAGAGGCCATCAAATGAAAGGATCATCACAAACTGAGGTCATTTTATGCTATAGAGCTCTCATGCAAAGTTTTGATGTAAGTGGGGTGCCAGATTAGTTCAGCTGAAATTGCACAAATGCTCTAATGTGTTACAGAAACAGCAAAGTACAGACTTTCCAGTCTAACTAATATAAAATCAAAGTTGTAATTCTGTAATCTACTAGCAGCCAACTATCTTCAAACCACTCTATTTCTAAAAGAAGCAATTTGGCTATAGTGGCCCATTTTCTAGTTGTATGACTTTGAATAAATGCTTTTAATGGCACAGCATTGGAGTGTCACAAATGCACCTCTTTGGTTTTGCACTATAAATTTGAAGATAATTTCCTGCTTTTAGTTGCGGGGTAAAAGGAAAATCATAAGTTTCAACTGTTTCCAATTTCAGAATTATCCGTCTTGCATTTGCTAAAAAGTGTCATTTAAAAGCATGTATTGAACTGATCAGCTTGGTTGCTCTGCTTCAGCCCTTTATTGTGTCAGTTCTGTTTTCAGGTGTGCAAGCAGGATGGGCCTAAAAGAAACAGTGGTTTCTCTTTAGTTCTGACAGTAGCAATGCCAAGTTCTTGGGTTCAGAATGCTTTCTGTGGTAGTTCCTCTGTGGGATATTTTGCCCTGTTCTGAGCTCTGGCATGATTCAATTCCAGTGTAATTTTCTGATCGCTCTCCTGTGTGCTACAGAGCTCATCACTTTATCAAACATTTGGAACCTTCTGATTTCTGTTATCCATAACAATTGCTGCACTTACTCATGCCTAGCTTGCCTTCAAGATTTAGTGCACATTGAATGTGTAACTCATTTATCACAATGTGGTGATGAATTTACCCCATATTCCCCTATTTGCCTATGAAACATTTCCTGCTTCCAGAAATCATGCTGATATTTGAAAATATTGTGATATTTCAGAAAAACTACTAGAATTTTAGTCTGTTAGCTGGTATTTCTCAGTGTGCTCACAAATAATGGATAATGGAAGTGGATTTAGTATGTTTAATTGCAGAATTTCTTTGTTGCAGAATCACTTTGACTAAATGTAATAATTATTACACTTGTGCCAGGTAAAATGTTATAGAGCTAGTGAAGAATCTGCTATGTGTATTTCATAAGTGAAGATTTTTGGGAAAAGTGGGTGCTGATCTCATTGCAGGTTTGCTGGCATTTTTTTTCCTGTCAGAAAGGCTTGTGTAATTTATGGCAGCTTTGCCTTCTTATGATCATTTAGCTTATTTCTTCTGCAGGGCAGGGTAATGCTGGCCACAGGTACAGACTGGGGGCTGTGAGTTGCCTGTGGGAAGGAGGCAACCTTATTGCTCTCTACAGCTTCCTGAGGAAGGGGAGAGGGAGGCACTGAGCTCTTCTTGAGATCCAGTGCCAGGACATGTGGGAATGGCTCAAAGCTGTGCTAGGGACAGGGTCAAACTGGACACAAGGAAGCATTTCTTTACTGAAGAGTGGGGTCAGACCCTAGAACAGGCTTCCTGGAGAGGTGGTCAATGCCCCACGCCTGTCAGTGTGCAGGAGGCATTTGCACAGTGCCTTTAATAACAAGTTTCAACTTTTGGTCAGTCCTGAAGTGATCAGGCAGTTGGATGAGATGTGATCATTGTCAGTCCCTTCCAAATGGAATAGGCTGTTCTACTTTAACACTCAGAGTGTGTTACAGTGTCTGTCACTCTCAGTGCAGCCGTAGCAAGCAGAATTTCTCAAGAAATTTGTCTTGTTTCATTCTCAGACAATCTAAAATATGCTCCTACCTCCAAGATCTCAGCCATGCTACTGAACCAAATGAGGATTACTGGGGTGCACAGAGTTACCTGCATGGCATCCCGAGTTGTATCTTGTATTGCATTTGGGACTTGGGTCCTGATTTGGGGACACAAGCTGAAATTAGCTGTAATAGATGATGGCAACTGCTGACCTTGGAGTTAATGGGGGACCTTTCATTAGTATGGCTGGTGATATGCATCTGCCCCACATGTGCTTTTCCATCTCCTGGAAACTGAACATATTTCTTTGCAACATCTCCATCTTGTTTCCAACACAGGCTTTCAGTTTCCCTGATGAGCAGTACTTGGTGACATATTCTGCATTTAGAAAATGGCCCAGTAGTTGTCAGTATTTTAAAATAACTCCTCAGAAACTATTTGGGACAATAAGGGTAAGAGTCTGGAGACATTTGGGAGTGTAGATCTCCCAGCAGTAATCACTAGGAAGGTGGGTTGCTGGCCTGAAGTGCTACCCCATTCATCTTCCTAAAAAAATGATTATGTGACAGTGTGTGACAACTGATCTGTCACTGAAAAGAAATGCTAATCCACATTTAGCAAACCTCTGCAAGTAAAACCAAAGCCTTATGTACAGGAAGAGTTTCTAAAATAGAATTCTAAATTAATATGAGACTACCCTTCTGAATCAATTTCTTCTCATATTGTATATTTAACTGCACAATGGCATGTCAAGTTTGTCAAGAGACAACTCACTTCCTTGTTTATAAACATGACTTCCCTTCCAAAGTCATGTCATGAGACTGGACTTGAACACTGGGAATCAAACTGTGAAAGATTCCTGGAGAGAACATACAAAGAGATAGCTCTCACAGCTTTGCATAAAATAGTTTTTCTGTTGTTAGCAATAACTTACTTTTAAGGTCCATAATTTCAGGACTCTTGAGCAAGACTTGGCTCTAGCAGGAAATGAGTTTTTCTGTGCTTTTTTATTTTATTTTTCTCCCAAGTGATTTATGGCTCTGTGTGTTGCTGCTGAAGCAATGCTGCCCAATATCACAGGATGGGTACAGATGTCTGCAGAAGTTTCCTTTCACCTATTTCATATCTTTTCACAATATAATTTTGGACAGACCCTAGAAGATTCAGTGTTTCAGCTGTACTGTTTTTCTTGCTGGTAAAGATAATACTGAGCATTCTTCTTTCTGACACCAGTGCCTTTTACCTTGCTAATGCTGCAGTAGCTAAAAACTGAGAATTGGAACTGCTGGATGGATGGCCCTCCTAACTATTCCATTAATCTCTGGGAGGCCTATTTTACTTATAAGCTGCCCTGCCACATTCCTATGCCTGGCCTCCTTTAAGCCTGGCGTTTAGGTCCAATTGTTTAAAGCAATCTCTTGTTGTAGCTGGTTGGGGTGAAATGGAGCTATCTGTCAATTTGAAAAGGTCACTGGCTGTGTCAGAATGACAGTGATTCCAAATTATCCATTAATCTCCCAATTTAAAATTGTCATCCTTCTTATTACAGCCAGCCAGCCACAGAGGCTGAAATAGACCTCTTCTCTTACACCCATGACCAAGCAGCTTTTTTATTAGCTGGCAGATAAAATTGGCAGTACGTCCCAGCATTAAATATTCATTGACCGCTCTCTTAAAAGAAATGTCTGCTAACAAGTTGAAAAGATATGAGAAAACAGCCAAAGAAATTACAATTGATTTTCTTGTCTTATCTGCCAAGATTTGGGCTATTTGATTAGTTTAAGACACTCAGCATATTCCTGTACTGGTTTGAGTCAGAGGGTGATGCATGCCAGAACTTCCTTGCCCACATTTTGGCATTGGTTTGATATTGGGGACCTACAGAGTGTGTTAAATGGAGGGTAAATTAGAGAAAGTGTAATTCTCTATGGAAAATGAGTTTTAATAGCTTTTTCATTGTCAAAGGAATAGCTCTGGAAGATGGAAAATGTTCCAGATAAGGGGTTCAGGCCTGAAATATATTTCGTTTTCTCACACAGGATGATGGTGTGGTGCTGATGAGGTTTAAGAAAACAGGGGAGAGCTCTGGGCCATCTGCTGCTCCTGAGGGGAATGAGGGCTTAGACTCCTCTTTTCCATGTCTGTCATCCATCACCTGAGCCCCAAATTCACTGCTGGTGCTGTTTGGAACTTAATAGTTGTAACTTGGGGGGCTTTACAAAGTGGTTAAATGGTGGGATCACGGCAATGCCCCCATTGTGAACAGAAGTGTAATCATCTATCCTGGCAGGGAAAATCCAGACAACTTTGGGAGGTTTTTTGATGTGGCGTTGTTGTGATGTGATGGTCATTTATACAGAAAAAAGTATAAGTCAGGAAAGCATAAGGAGAGGAAATTCAAGGCACATGGAATGGCAAAAGGCACATGGTCATTTCGTGCTCTGAGGAACAAGGAGTCTGCTTGGACACTGATAACCAGGCAAGACTGAGTGCAAGTGGCGATGGATTTACCAGCCTCATCTCAATCCTTGTTTATGAAAAACTTTTGAATGTGTCCAGAGCCACACAAACACAGAGGACTTTTTTGTTGCTTCTTTGCAATGGCCATAATGTATTAATTCATGGCAGAGAGCATGGCAGGTGTTGTCTGTGTACCCCAAATAATTGTTGTACCCCATGGAAGGGCCTGCTAAGACTTTCCATTCAGGTATACCAGATAAAGGATAAGTTTATAGCCAGCCAGAGATGCATAAGCTGCAGGTTGACTGCAGCTTTACCAGTTAAACTTTCTTTTCCAGTGAGCATCAGGGTTGTGTGCAGGTGCCAACTCTGCTCAGCTCTCCTCTGACTGCTTTTATATGCAGTTTGTTGGGATTGTGGAAAGCAGAAGGTGAGAAGAAAGCAGGGTGTCTGATGTATCACATATTTTGTCTATTTCCAGTTCAGAGATATTTGACTTCCAGGAGAGAATGTGTGTGCAATTTTTTACTCTAGATTTCCCCCCCCCCCTGTCTTTTGCAAGTTTAATTGCTCATTAAAAGTCACAGAGAAGCACACACTGGCACAATGTTTTGATGAAACACCTAATGACTTTGAGCATTTGATTTATGGACACAGCTTAAGTTACACGGGGACTTGTGTCAAAACAGGCCAGAGATAAGCTTACATTTATCTATGGAAGTTAAGGGATAATTATGTAAAAACATTGCATTTTAAAGGAAACAAAGACAGACCTCTGGGAAGTGCATTTTCACAGCATGTATTAGCAAAGCCCAATCAACCTCCTTGTGGGAGAACAATTAACAGAATTAAAAGTTGGAATTTTAATTATCATACAAATTAGAGGGAAATTAATCAGCTTGTATTTTATGACTTGACTTGGCTTTGAGCATTGCTGCTCGAATTTTATGGCAAAATTTTGATTAATTGAGACACTGCATGAAAGCATAAAATCCTGACTTAGGCAGCATTTTAATGCCTGGCTCAATTTCTACCTGCTACCTACAGTATGGGAAGCAGCAACAATGAGTCAATGCAGAAGCCAAACATTTGTTTGCCCCAGTAGAAATGTCCAAAACAATTTCTCTGCCTGTGGCCAAACCTGCTTTTTCTAAAAAGCTCCTCTTTTTGCTTTCTAACTACACAACATGTTGGTTTACACCTAATGCCTTGCTATGAACTATTCAAAAGTTAGAGATTTTCACTGACTGACTGAAAGCACCTTTTCAATACTGATCAAAGCCCCTAAACCTTTGGTTTAGGGTTGGGTTTGGTGTTTTGTTTTTTTTTAATTCATCACAGCTGAACAAAATTTTGTACACCAGCAGCCTAAATAACTTTGAGAGGAAACAGGGTGAATGTTGCTACATTGTGTGTTGTCAAGAGTGAGTAGTTTCATGTGAAATCTAAAGGCACCTACAGGCTTGTGTGGGACCTTTGGAACTGCTACCCCAGACTCAGCAATGCCTTGCTTTGGCAGGTATTTGAATCTTGTTTTGAGTTGTGCTGATCAGAACTTGAAAGCAGTTAGAGCACTTTGTGGCACTGTGGGAGGATGGCAAGTTCCAGTTCAGCTGCTGAAAATGTGAGTTTGATAAAATACTCATTTCTTTTTGATTGTTCTTTTTCACCCCAATGACTTAATTTGAGGTTTGGTTCCAGGTAGATTAAAGAGTCAAAACTTTGATTGCTCCTTTACTAGAAAATGGGAATCTAGATTCAGATTCCCTACATAGAGAAAGGTACTGAATTTGGTATTTGCACTTTATCTTTCTCTTCCCTCCTCTTCCTCTAGTAAATATCTCTCAGTAAATATCTGCAAACCCTGAAGGATAGTCTTGCCATATTTGACACTGAAAATCAAAGAAGGACTAAAGCTAAGCTCAGTCCAGGAAAAACAAAATCAAACACTTTGCACTCTTTTGTTTGTGTTGTAAAAACAAAATTCAAATAACAAAGTCTCAGAAAAGGCAAACCTGTGCTTCAGTCAGAACACAAGGCACAAACAGATTGCAGAATAAACTAGACTGCAATTTTATAGGGTCTCAAGTTAGAAGAGTAGTTTAGTTATGATGCTGGATTTAGTTTGAGCTCAAGTAATGATCTAGGAAGCTGGAGAGAAGCACTGGAAATGACCGTGTGCTAATGAGGACCCCAGTCGCAGCTTTCTGTGCTAGTTAATTTGCAATCTATGTGGAGATCTGTTGGCAAGCCTATAAAATGAGGTTTTGCAAAACTAATCGTCACTTCAAAGTCTAGAGATACAGCCTGAGGAAGCAGAAGCATGTTGACTATTAAATTTCCACTTTGAACATTGTTTGGAAAGTTGATGTTGCTGCTTCCTACCTGCTGAACTGAGGAAAGCATATTGTCCTCCACACCAAAATAGATCTGGAGCTCACCATTTCAAAAGACAGCTAACAGGAACAGGTTTTGGCAGCTGTGCCAGATATGCCAGCTAACTCAACATTGTCCATTTAGAAACAATAATATGTTTCTAAACGTACTGTGTTTGAGGATGTTTGGCTGAAATGCAAAGGTTCAGTTCATTTGCTGAAAGGCTATGGTGAAAGCATCCTCTTTTCTGCTCTGAATGTGCTGCTACTCAGTACTTTCCTGGATTAGTTCTGGGCATGATATAATGTGTGTTTTAGGGTGAATCCTTTGGCCACCTAAAGGTCAGCAAAGCCTCCAAAAGAACTCTTTAAAGCATGCCCCTGTGGAATAAGGTGGTGAAAAAGCCTGAGGCAAGGGTGCTGTGTTACATTCCCTAAGGAATTCCAGTTTGCTTTTGAATGGTTAAATATGGTAGGTAAGCCAAACATGCTACTTCAGTCTCCCCTGAGTCTCCCCTGAGTCTCCCCTGAGTCTCCCCTGAGTCTCCCCTGAGTCTCCCCTGAGTCTCCCCTGAGTCTCCCCTGAGTCTCCCCTGAGTTTCCCCTGAGTTTCCCCTGAGTTTCCCCTCTCTCCCCTCTCTCCCCTCTCTCCCCTCTCTCCCCTCTCTCCCCTCTCTCCCCTCTCTCCCCTCTCTTCTCTCTTCTCTCCAAAATAAGTCTCAAGGAGTGAATTCCACAAGGCTGCAGTGTTAGAGGGACAGAAGAAAGTCAATGAGCTGGTAAAGGTCCAAGGATTTATTGCAGAGCAGGTATTATGCAAATCAAACTAATTACTTCATAGAACTGTCAGGTGGTCTGAATGGATGTGGCCATCAGGATCTGTACAATGTCACAGTTTCACTTACCTGTCAGTTTACTCTGAGTTAGGTTGAAAACAAAATGTTCTTCTGTCAAAGGTACAAGTGCAACAGGATTACCTTTTCTTTTCCAAACACGTTGATTTTAAAGCTCAACCAGAGAAGTTGAATAAGGTCCTGCAGGGTTTGAGTACAACCTCAGCAGAGGCTGATGGAAGTAAAATAGATCCTTTCAATCAGAAGGGACCTACAGTGGCCATCTAGTCCAGCTGCCTGAGCAGATGTGGCACAGAGGAGTGCCAGAGATCCACAGCTGGCTCTGAACGAGTTACTGCCCGCAGTGAGGTCAGTAGCTCTGCCTAGAGAGCTTGAGACATGTGAGCTCAGGGGGGGCAGTTCTCTAGCTGTGTCCCTCAAGGCTCATTTGGGAGGCTCCAAACTGTGTGCTGTGCTTTGCAGTGACACTCTGGAGAGGAGCTCTGCTTGGCAGTGAGGGAGGCATCCTGCTCCATGGCAGCACACCTGACTCACAGTAATCTCTCTGATCTGAATAGTACAGGCAACAGGTTGCAGCCTAGGCCCAGTGGTTAAGGGAGGGAGAGGCTTCATTTACAAGGTAGAGTTACATAAATGTCTTAGTCAAGGCTTCCATAATTGGATTTTTTAGGAATTATTTTGCCAATGGTGCTTGCCATTATGTTAAATCAATTGTCCCTACCCTAAAAATAAATTGAGAAATCCTGAGCTGTCATCCATTTTAACTGGGGAAATGGACACGTTCATGACTTCCAGCCTTGCAAGTGTTTGCTTAAGCATAACAGAACTCTGAGTTTTCCTCCAGAGTTTGAAATAAAGAAGACATTAGCCCCTGTGTGAGATGAGGGATGCCCCTGTGTCCATGTGGTGAATGGAGCTCCGTGCAGGTGACTGAATAGCAGAGTAGGGAGGAAAGAGTAGGGAGGAAACCAGGAAACTCTGGGCTGTCAGTGCTATGTAAGGGAACTTTCAACAGTATCTGAAGCTCAAGGGTGTCATTCAGAGCACACCTGAACTCCTCTCAAAGGCTCTGCTGTAGCATATGGTCCCTGGCATTCCCTTGGGAATTTGAGTTCCCTGAGGGGCTCTCAGCACCTTGCAGCTTCCTCCCTGTGGTGGCCTGGGGACACTATCTGGTTGTAAGTCTGGAAATGAAATGCTTACACCATTTGGTATTTGTTACTTGAATAATTTGTCCTTTTAACTTACACACACTCTTAATTTTTGACGTGGAGGGTCACTTGAGATGTACTCTGAAAATGAGGGGGTAGCTGACTCCTGTGACTTGATTTAGCCCAGCTGGCAAACTGAGTTACAAATCAGGAACTCTGTTTAAAAAACAGATGCTGCAATTGAACCTAAGTATTCTGTGGTAAATGGAAATGCTTTTTAATTTTCTTTTAAGTACTCTTTTGTTTTGGAAGGATCTGGAGTTTGTTTCAAGTAAGACATGTACCTAAATGCTAGAAATTTTGAAGTGTGCTTAGAAAATGGAAAACAAAAAAAGCCAACATAAATGTGAAGTTAAATAGTTTACCCTCACTAGAGGGTAAATGTAGGGTAACTGTGACAAGAATTTCCCAAACACAGCATCCATGTGATGACTCGGCATCCCAGCATATGGCTTACATTAAAGTAAGCCCTCCAATTCTATGCTCCAGATAATGAAGTCTACTTTTCCAATGATTCTGAAAGTAGTAATTATCTTATCTAAAACCATATGTTAGAGGGAAAAGAATTCCATTCTTGCTAAGTAATTACTATTGGTAATTAATTAAGTACAGACTTCCCAGTCTAGAGTATCATTTTCTAACATCACATTATTTGACAGATGCAACCCACATTAGAGTTATGTTTGTGAAGCAGATCATATGGGGTGCCTGGTCCTTACCATTCTTAGAATATCAGATTAATTAGGCAGCCCCTAAATGCACTCAGGATTTCAGGTGTTCTGTTCCTTGGCTCTCCTTACTGTTGCAGATACGTGGGTTTTAAGGCCATGCTTTCAACCATCGTGAGCAGCACTGTGCAGTCAGGCCACATCTTGAGATCTGAGACCTAGTTTCAGATTTTTAGTACAATGTCCTTTTAACCTCCAGGATGGTTTAATGGGACACTCACTGGAGCAGATACTGATGGGAGAGAGTCTAAACTTGAGAACAGAAGCAACGAAAACCTTGGCTGGGGAAGAGGGGAAAGTTTGCATGGTGCCTGAGTTCTGACAAGAGTTTGCTCCATATGTCAAATGGATTCAATTATCATCTTTTTAACAGAAATCTGTAGAGTTCGGTTGACTTGGGGCCGGATGTAACTGTTGTGAAAAGGAGACTGTTCCATGCCCAGTTCAGACTGAATCTCCAGCTTCTGAACTGGAGATAAGGTTTGAAATGCTCTGCTTTCATCATGTTCAGTTCAGGTGTATCAGTACATATCTTCTCTCCAGCATAGTTTTTAAACAGCAGCCACCGTGCACTGTCACTGGATGGTGGATCAGTGGTCAAAAGCTGGCCTGAAGGCTGGCAGTTTTCTGTCAGTGACGGGGTCTGTTTCTGCTGTTAGCCATGGAGATGTTCACAGCTGTACACAATGGCTGGGGTTGTGCATTCACTTGGAAGAGCACCACTCAGTAAAGACAAGTGCTCTCCTGGCAGGTGTGGTGACCTTTATATTTTGGGAGAGTATTTAGGGCTATCCCCTCCAGCTGGGCTTGCCTCCACAAGGAGCTCTGAGCACTGGGCTGTGTTACAGCTATGTTATATGTTCTTTGTTTTGTTCATCCTGTTTGACTGGGGGAGAGCAATGTTTTAACTCAGGGAAAATGCATTTGAGGATGTCCCTGAACAACGTTTACTGTATGGGACCTTCTGTCATGATTGGCTGTTGTGCCAGTGCCTCATTTCACTGGGATTAGACCAGGACTAACAGTAACTCAAAAATACAGCTGCTCTTGCAGTTATTTCATTTGTCAGTTCTCTAGAACTTTACTTGCAAAGTTATTTCATCTCAAGCAAGGTCAAACTATTGCTCTTGTGCTTCTAATGGACTGTATTTCTAGTATGGTATATAATAGGTGGAATTCCCTGATTCTGATATCAAATATTGGAGGTGCCTTATAAAAATCCTGCAAAAGACTAATAAAGTCAGGTCCTAAAAGTGCAGTTTTGTCTTCATGTTTCTTAAAAATAACCAGTCCCTATTGTGTCCTACAATATCTTCCTATTAATCAAGGACATAAACCTTTCTATATAAATATTACACAGTTACAAAGACATCCTTTTTTCAAGTTTGAACTTATATAAGGGGAAAAGAGCATGGATGAGTGAGCTTTGTATTAAGTTAGAACAGGTATTTATAGGCTTGTGATGTGAAAGATTTTTACTTCTTTGAAAACATGTGGTCCATTTGTTTGTCCTGAGATCCACATTCCTACTACCTGGAGGCTCTTAAATACACACCTGTACACTCTTTCTCTACAGTAATGGATGAGAAGAATATGTGTTGCATTATCTTCTAATACTCTAAATGCCATGGATTATGGGGAGAGCTTCATGCTGAGCCCTCAGCCACCCTCAAGGAGGTATTCCACCAACAGATTTCTGAGTAGTAGGCTGCTAGATCAGGCTGAAATAGGAGAATTTGGTTATGTAGGGTACTGATGTGGAAGTAATTTTAACTCCCAGAGGCCAGCAACTGAGTGAGAAAGGCATTGTGTCCTTGTGTTCCTTCTTAGTGCTACAAATGAGCAGGCAGCATGCCTTTTCCCATTGCCTCCCAGCACACTGTAAACCAGGACACACATCTCCTTTGGCTGGGGAAGCCTCCACATTCTGTGGGCAGTAACATAAGCTGTCCCCAGACTTGGTGCTATAGGTGATTCAGCTGTGTCACTGAGGCTATTCTAAAGCAGCAGACTGCTGCTGTTATGCTTGAAATTGCTTCTGCTTTCTCCACATCATGCTTTTGAATCCCCTTTCCCCATTCTGGTCATGTTTTTCCAGCAGTATTTAATCAGTGGGAGCTGCTGTCCCCTTGGCTATTATTGCATAGTGTGGTGACCAAAGCTTGCTTTGTGAGAGGTGCATTTGGAAGCAAGGGAAAAGGCAAACCAAAACTGTGGAGTATGTTTTATTCAATGGTATTTGAAGTTGTAGTTCTCCATGGTGTGCCAACTAGCACATTTCCATAGGAATCTGAATCTACTGTGATTTTAATGGAAGAAAACTGTATTGATTTCAAGCAACTTTCTCGGTCTCATATAGCCTCTGCCATTAGAAATTATGACATTGAGCCATATCCAGGTATGAGTCCATTCCATGTTGATTTTAAGGAATTGCTGTGTAGAACACAACTGTTCTCTGTTTCAGACAATCTAGTATCTCCAGACTGATGGATAGAATTTATTTGCATCTTTTTTTTTTTTTTTTCCTACAAGTTTGTTCTTTGTCCGCCTTTGATGTTTTGCATTTGCAATGCTTGAGAGCAAATTGTGCTCAAGGAGGTATATGGCTTCCCTTGTTCTTGAAAGGATTCTTGCTTACCTGGCTGATATTGATAGGGCTCATCATAACTTCAGTGTAAACTGGATTGACTTTGATTTCTCTTCAAATATATGCTCCTGTCTTAAAGGTTTAGGTCAGTGCATGCTACTTTTGGCATACTACGTGACTTTCTAAAGTTAATGCTTGTTCCTTATCCTTGTGCATTAGAATTCAAGGCCTTCTCAAGTCCTCCAAAGGCAAACAACTCGCTTACAAGAGCTTTCAGTGGCATCTTGGTGCTCAGGGCTGTAAACATGAGAAGCAATTCAATACCATTTGTGAATTCTGTTCTGTTCTCTTTACTGTTACATTCCCATGTGGCTGCTGTGATGGGAGTCCTGCTCTCCTTCCTGGAGTCTGCATTGCCTAAAGATGTATATTTACTAGTCCACATTTTTCATAGGCATAAAGTTTTCAATGCCTTTCCTAAGTGCTGCAATATTTACCTGAGCTAGTAACACACGTGTGGTGTCTGCCACTGTGAAAAATTGTGCATCTTCCATTGTGTAGCCTTAAATGATGAAAGTGAGAAGAGCACTCTTACCCTTTGCAAGTTTTTGAGTTCCAGCAGTTTTTCCTTGGATTTTTTTTGTTTGGCTCTGTATCAAACTGAGGACAATGTAGAAAGGCTTGAATCTCACTGTGCTGATTATAAGCTCACTTTAGCATTCATTCAAACCTAGAGAGAATGGATATGTAGGCTCAGAACTGTTTATATAGCCATCACCTGATGCTACTAACACTTACATGAAAAGTCTAGACAGTAGATGTAGTGGTTTTGTTATAAGGAGTGTGTAGGAATTAAAAAAGATTTTCTGGTAGCTGTGCAGATGAATCTGCTTCTGCCTAAATTAAAAAAAAAGGAAGCACAGCGAAAGGGGGCAAGTCACCTGAACTAGATGAGCCAAAAAGAAAGAAGAATTTTAAGTCTAAGTTCAGGTTTCTCCTCACTGGCCTGCAAGGCCTCTCAGTTCTCTCAGTGGAATGAGAAAGAATAACTTACTAATTTATACTTACAAGATTTTTATTGCAAGTTAAATTATCTTTTTTTTACTCTAGAGAAGGTCATGTGTAGCACTTGATATCATGAAAAGAGAAATCTGGGAAAGATATAGCTGTGTTAACTGTTAGTTAAATTTTAGCATTTTAAATTAGGAAAAAAACCAAGCAATTTTTCCATGTGGAGAGAGGAGATTTTGCTATTTCCACATGTGACTGTTTTATGTAATTTTGAATAACTTATTATTCCTATTCTAACACTATCCTTCTTCTTTCCCCACATTGGACACCAATACAATACAGATGGCAAAGGATAGAACACTTTCCTGGATAGAGCATTAGGCTGCTTGAAGATCTTCACAAGCTGGTGGTTTCTGAGCAGTCAACCCGAGGGTGAACTCGAACTGACTGACTGAAACCTGCCTTCATCTGCATCATCTGCTTGCTTTTTGGGTGAGGGCTTCATCTTGAAAAGCCACTTCCTATGGTGAAAAACAAGAGAGAATTATGCTTTCAAACTGTATAGAAGGCAAATATTTTGGATTCTGGCTTCTGTATTTCTGCAGAGATTTGTGTGATCTCACTGAATGCTGAGTGCTTGTGAAGACACTGAAGATATCCTTTGCCAATACTCATAAGTAAGTATCACATTGTGTTTTACTGTGTGCTTGGTTTCTTCTTTGAAATTCCATGTTTGGGATAGGAGAGCTTATAAACTTTATTTGCTAAAAAAAAGTGTGTGCAGGCTTTAGTCATGCTGCTCGCATATCTAGAAACAAGTCATACCTCCCCAGTTTACCCTTTTAATGAGGTCATGCCATTCTATCTAAAGAACTATTGAGGAAGAAACCTCAAAATATGTCAGAACCAAGCTGGCAACATATGTTGCATTTAGGCAATCCCGTTTTACATGCTCTGTCCTGATTTTATTTAAATAATTGTATCTTCTTTCTTTCTTTCTTTCCCTCTCTAGAGTTCCAATAACAAAGCATTTTGCTGAATAAAATGACAAGGGAAATCTATGCTTAAATTCACAAATTAGTGTTCACTCTCCAACTGTGATCTGAATTATTGTCTAAATAATGTGGATGAAACACCTATTTCAAGAGCTGGCAGGATTTCTCCTTTATTTTGTCAGTGTGTATTTCAGTGTTTTTAGCAGAAGATTAGTACATATAGGATCTGTCAATAGCAGTAAATTGTCTAATGATATGCTTGCCATCTCCACATGGGAGACAAAATGTTCCTTTCTCAACTGCAGATCTTAGGGGTTATGTTTCTATGATAAACAGGACATTAGTGTAATTGCCAATATTGCTTGTGCTGCTATGCCATAGAAAATGGCTGGATTTCCAATATGGTTGGGAATTGAAATATTTAACTGAGGAAGCCAAGTGGGGCCTGCTTGCAAGAGCCAGAGATGGCAGATTAACAGCAGTCAAGTTGGTGTTTGAATCCAAAGTGTCTGAGACTGCACATCCTGGAATGCTCTTCACTTCTGAGAGCTGGTTCAAGTGCAGAAAGGATCCATTTCCTGTATGTTGTGGTTACATGCTCAATGCTGGGCATCCAAAACCTGGATTAATTGCTTGGCAGGATTTTTTAAAGTCAGGCTTATTGACAGGAAATTACTTGGAAAAATCTCTGGGAAACTTAGGACAAACACTGAACTGTTGGAAAAAGCAGTGTTACTGCATGTATTACTTCTGGTTAGAGAGTGGCTCCCACAGCATCAGACTTTGCACTGTGGCAACCTAAAACTGTACCTTAATATGGAAGCAGCATTCCTGGTGGTACTTGTGTGAAATGTAATCTACAGATTTTTCAGGTTTAGACAGAAATATATGACAAAAATCAAGCTTCCCACTGTTTTTCAAGGTATGTGGACAAAAACAAGGGTTGAAAATTGATGTCTCTGTTGTCTTAGTGGTTGTATAAAGGGGTTGCTCCAAGCAGTTCCTTACAAAGCAAGGAATATGAAAAGAGCTGCATGGAAACACACATGAACAACTCTGAATGTTTCCTGCTGTGCAGTGTGTGCCCCAGGGAAACCCGGGGTGCAGTGTTCCAGCAGCAACTGCCTGGTTCCTCTCTCCTGGGAAAGTAGGGAAAGCACTGGTGGTACCTTTTTGTGCTCTTGTATTTATCTGAAGTAAGGTAGGAAGACTTTTATCTGTGGATCCTCCTCAAGCTCTGTGCAGCTCACTAGTGTCCATGTAAGCCAAAGTCAAGTCCAAGAAAGGATGCCTTCCACGGTCATTAGTTACCTCAGGGTTCATTACAGTCTAACATATGGAATTTCACATTGTGAAACACAAAAAATTAGCCTCCTAATATGGAATTTAAATTACTGGTTTTTTAAAGCTCTTCTCATGCCAAGTATTTTTTCTGAGTGCAACTTGTAGCTGGTGCATAGGGGAAAAAATACGGTGATGGAGTGATCTGATTTCTTTCGCAGGAGCACCCAGGGATCAGTCTGACTTCTGTTAAACAGAGGTTTCGATTCTTTTCATCTCAGACTGCTCCACATCAGGCAATCTTTTCAACTCTCATTTGTCTGTCAGGCATATCACTTATCTTGGAGCTAGTAGAAGCCTTTAGAGCTATGAGGGTTTTTGGGTTTGTTTTTTTCTTTTTGGTGGTATACTGCTATTTCTAACACATTGTCTCAGTCTCAATTTGGAATCATTTTCCTCCCTCTTCTGTAGGTGCTTCCTGGAGTTTAATGGTCAAATTTTTTAAGAGATATCTCATCAGTACTTGTCCCATCTCTTCCTTAAGTGATTGCATCGGATGAGCAGAAAAGGATGGATAATTGCCTATTGGATTCCGGTTAGTGAAGGTCAAGGTAGTCTCTGCCTGGCCTACCCTCTGCTTGTCATACAACTCTGTTATTACAGGGTTTATTCAAGCCTATAATCAGCTGAATTGCACTGAGATGGAACCGTCTGCTTCACTGAGTAGTTTTTTTGTGGCAGTGTGGTCAGGCTTTGTCTACCTTTGACAGTATAGATGAAATGTCCACAGATTTTCCACTCTGGACCTATTGCATTTTTAGTTCTCTGAATTTTCATTTAAGAAGCTGGTTTAAGGAAAGAAAGAAAAAGCTGTGTAGTGCAGTTGGCATGCTGGAGGGAAGGGATGGCATCCAGAGGAACCTGGACAGGCTGCAGAGGTGGGCCTGTGCAAACCTCATGAAGTTCAGCGAGGCCAGGTGCAAGGTGCTGCACCTGGGTCAGGGCAACCCCAAGCATGTTTACAAGCTGGGTGGAGAATGGACTGAGAGCAGCCCTGAGGAGGAGGAAATGGGGGTGTTGGTGGGTGAGAAGCTGGACACGACCCAGCAGTGTGTGCCTGCAGCTCAGAAAGCCACCATGTCCTGGTCTGCATCAGGAGAAGTGTGGCCAGCAGCTCAGGGCAGTGATTCTCCCCAGCCACGGCAGGCAGCTGGAAGAAGAGGATCTTTGAGGTCCCTTCCATCCCAAGCCATTCTGTGATACAACTGTCACTTAATGAGTACATGGCTAAGGATGAGTTCTGTCCTCATTTCAATCTAACTAGCTACAGGAGTTTAGTGCAGCCTGGATGTGATAGCATTTTGTGCAGGATTTTTAAGTGTATTTACTAGCAATATTGTTCTGTCAAGATTCTATTAGTCCTGTTACAAACACATTATCAAGTTTGCATAATAAAATTAGTTGTGCCTGCATGGAAACTGGTATGAAATTGAACCATACTGTAGCATATCTTGAGGTCTTGGAGAATTCCATACATTCTAGTAATGAATTTCATAAGCATTCATTCTTGAAAGTTGTGTTTAATGTCTGTCTGGCCTTGGCCAAATCAAAGGCAGACCTTAGTCTTGCCTGTTTAAGCTAAAAGATCTCTGGGGAAGAGAATATAAACCATTCTCTGCATGTGCTTTTGAGGCTGCTTGAAATTCTCTTTGATGCAAGTTTTAGCCTGGTCTCGAGGGTCTGCCTTCTGACTAGTTCAAAACCAGCTTTGCTGCTTTTTTGAGGTTTTATGATAAAGTGAGGGAAAATCTGTTAGATTTTAGGTTATAGAGTCTGTGCTAAGGAACTTAAAATTGTGGCACAAAAGCAGGGATGCTTCAGAAGTATGAGGCTGGGTGACCACAAGTCCTTTGGACCTTGGCTGTAACAGAATATTCTAGAAAAATATCTTCTGCTACCTCATACCATGATATTTGAGAAGTACTAAAATAGGTGGATGGGGTTTTAGAATTTTGAAATAGTTTCAGTGTCAAAATGTCTGATACAATGCTCTGGGAGTTGGTGAGACCTTGGGGATGAGTTTTCATGGGACTTTCTGTGACACATCTGGTTTAGTCATACTGACTTACACATGGGAATTATTTTCTCTTTATCCAACTTAGAAGTGCAATTCTCTTTTAAAAAGATTTATCTTGAGTCTTGGCACTCAAGAGGCTTATACAGGTTGGAACTGATCTGTGTGGAGGAAGTCCTTAGTGTTGCTCTTCCTGACCTGCTTTTGGGTGACAATTCCTGTAGCTGGAATTTTGGTTTCTGAGTCCAAGTTCAGCCCATTGATTTCTTGAAAGTAGCTATTTTATAAGCCAGTGGCTTGTGTCATAGCCTGAAAAGAATATTTTGGAGAGGTTTTTTTAGGAAAGGTCTATTTTACATCTGCCTTTCACCCTTCTGTCCCTGGGGCCTGCTATTTGATTTCCCAGGGGCAGTGTCTCAAGTGTATGGTATTCAATGTTTGCATTGCTTCAAGAATTTTATATTGGAAACTGTAAAGAAACACTTTGGTTGATCCACGGAGATGAGAGAAGTAAGGACAAGAACTAAAAATTATTCTATGCCTGTGTATAACATCTCTTGCTGCTTTAAGTAATCAGATGGAATAAATTAAATTATGTGGGTTTTTGTGAAAACTTAGCTGTCTTCAAATACAAAACTCCTCTTTAATTAATGTGTTCAGAGCCTTTGTCAGTGTGGAAATCCTTTGTCAATGTGGAATGAGTATTTAGTTGGTTATGAATTTATATTGAAGAAGAGAAAATGCAATGTTTTATCTGTGTGTCTGCTTCAGCTTAATTTGAGACCTCAGAGCTCTTACTTCCATTTGGAGATATTTTAATGTTGAAACTTTCTGTCATAAGAACAACTTATAAAAAGCCCCATCTGAACAATTCATACCATGTCTTCATATGTGGTATTCTCTGCAGATACAGTTGCTTTTGAGAAGGGGAGAGAGATATATTCCCTGTTTCCCAGCTGAAGGAAACAACGGTCTCTCTGGAACAAATCAGTGGTTCAAGGCTGAAATTGCTTGAAGATGATGCCTAATACTTTGTTAACATCCTCTGGTTTGGGGCTCTTATACCTAAAACCAAGAAGGTCACAATGAAAATAAACCAGGTTCCACATCTGGCTTTTCCTTCAGAAAACTTCTCTCATGGTTATGTGAGTGAGCTGCCCACCATTAACAAGTTGCTGACGTTTGTTTTTTTTTATGCTCAACCGAGTGTGAAGTGACAGTCTCTATTTTCTGCTCTCC